>NW_008825271.1:5411069-5432288 GCF_000699105.1 Pygoscelis adeliae
TGAGTGACCACCATAACAGATGGAGCCCAAAGGCATGGACTAAATGAACTCAGTGGACATTTTGTGGACTTCCGTGGACATTTTAGACATTTCACAGGGGTGGTCCATAGACTAAGGGAATGATATCTATATATTATATCAAAGGATGGGAAGGATGAGGATGTATTGGATAGTGTGGGACCTGAGCGTGACGTAAATGGTATGGAATAAGGGGTGGAGAATGTGCTGGTTTTGCCTGGGATAATTTTCTTTATAGTAGCTAATATTGAGCTATGTTTTAGATTTGTGCTGAAAACAGTGTCAATAATACAGGGATGTTTTAGTTACTCTGAGCAGGGCTTACACAGAGTCAGGAAGAGGGGGACGTTTGGAGTGATGGCGTTTGTCTTCCCAAGTAACCGTTACGCGTGATGGAGCCCTGCTTTCCTGGAGATGGCTGAACACCTGCCTGCCGATGGGAAGGAGTGAATGAATTCCTTGTCTTGCTTTGCTTGCGTGCGCAGCTTTTGCTTTGCTTATTAAACTGTCTATCTCAACCCATGAGTTTTCTTGCTTTTACCCTTCCGATTCTCTCCCCCTTTCCCACCGGGGGACAGTGAGCGAGCGGCTGTGTGGTGCTTGGTTGCTGTCTGGGATTAAACCACAACAGGTGAGTAGGGCTGGACAGAAGACAGTCAGATCCTTCTCAGCAGCGCATGGTGAGAGTACAAGAAACAATGGTCATAAGTAGGAGCAAGGCAAATTCCAACTAATTTTTTTTTCTTCCCTGCCCCCCTGTAATGAGGGTGGTTAAGCACTGCAAAAGGATGCCTGGAGAGGATGTCAAATCTCTGTCCTTGCAGAGGACTTCCCTGGACAAGATCCCCAGTGCCTGATCTGATATTGATGTTGGTCTTGCTGGAGCAAGGGTTGAACTACAGTCCTCCAGAGTTGCCATCCGACTTGAATGAGGCCATGAAAGTAGAAAGCACATGGGGTAAGCCAAACAAAATCTGTTGGTTGCCTGGACGTGAGATGGTAATGGCTGGCCATGCCCAGTGTCACCAGCATTTCCATAGGGTAACTAAGTTGGGAAAAATAACATTTGTGAGAGCAGGAAGGCCTGAGATTTAAGGACACCCTTGCACCTCTCTTTCTCATCAAGGCATGAACCAAAAGGACAGGAAACTATCAGGCCTCCTACTGCCCCCCCATCCGAGCATACCTCCCGTGGCTGCTGACTGAGGACAGGGGATGTTCAGCACAGCAGGAGTCCTGGCAATGCGCGTCAGGTGAGTCTGCTTCTCACTGGGATGCGGAAAGAGAAGCCTTTAAAGATTCCATCGTGTAATGTCTTGACTGCATACAGTTTCCTTTCCTTTCTGTCCTGCATCTTCAAAAACTTCTGTAAACTCTGTTTGAATTCCATAAATAAACTATTTTTGTTTGCTTTAAAGTTAACCTGTCTTGAATTAAAGCAAGTCTCACAATTTTAAAATCAAGACAGCGTGTAAAATCACATCTGCGTGCTCCTCCTAATGTATCCAAAAAGTTATGAATTGCATCCCTACCTAACTGCTCTGGGGGGTGAGGAGTTGGTAATGTGGTGATGTTGTGTCTGTGTGGAAGAGATTAGTTTCCAGCAAAGGACGTAATGCAGAAAGGTGCAAGGGT
This sequence comes from Pygoscelis adeliae, assembly GCF_000699105.1. Lineage (NCBI taxonomy): Eukaryota > Metazoa > Chordata > Aves > Sphenisciformes > Spheniscidae > Pygoscelis > Pygoscelis adeliae. The sequence goes on from NW_008825271.1 coordinate 5,412,723, forward strand.
GTCCTTGCAGTAGGCTGACACGCCAGCAAGCAGTGCACCTCAACCCTGAAGGTCTGAGGACCTGCACCATTTTTCATAATAATTTGTGACAGTTCAGTGAGAACTGGGGGTGGGGGAGAAATCAGCTCATATTTTTCATTTTAGTACGCCCAGCACACACATCAGCTTTTCAGAGCAGCACATTTGTGAGAGCAAGCTTGCTGTTGGAGGCTGGGAAAGGTCACTTCTGAGTCATATCAAAATATTAATTGCATTTTACTACACTATAATTTGTAGGAAACTATTGTACAAGTCTTCATTTAGAGGGCATGGTTCAAATCCTGTTTCTTCTCTCACAAGTTATATCAAAGAAAATTTGAGATGAACAGAAAATAAAAAAAAGACTGTGAAGTGTTTAATGTTTCAAACACAAAACAACAACAAGGCCACAAGCTAGAATTAAACAAGTTCAAATTACTTTTCTTTGGTCCTTTTTACATCTCCTGAAATCATGCCCGGCCAGCATCCCAGCATGATCCGGGAGACACTAATAGAAGACTCAGTCCAACATATATGATTAGATCTTTTATTGGATACATAGTTAAGTACTGTATAGATCATTATTGGCTTACGTCTCAAAGAAAATTTCACAGTCTCTTACCGTGGAGTTAAAATGAGATAGTTAAAGTTAAAACATTTTGGACTTGCTTTAGAAGCGCTTTGCTCTTTTCAAATAAGCACCACCAGGGAGTTGCCACAGTAGAGGTTTCTCTTTTTAGGAAGACCAGGAACCCTCTTCAGATGTTCACGGAGGAAGCAGAGCACTCAACTCTGTTCCCTCCACGAGCCAAGTCACCTTCCTCTTCGAAGATGACCACCGCTGCTCCCATTACTATGACAAAGGCTTGTCCCAGAACTTTGCTCTTCTGGGTTAGGATTTTCTCACATTTTGCAACCAAGGTTTACTCGTGGCCAGTGTTACTCCTGTGTTTTTCCTGACACCACTCTCTGAGTTACATAGCTGTTTACTCCCTGAAGTTCGCAGGCAGTAATCTTGCCCCCCCTTACTTTACTAAAAGAAAGAACGAACTACCCTTTGTATTTTCTAATACATTCATCACTGATTCAAACCCCAACACCACCAGCTTTCACCAATTTGTTGAAACTTTTTGTCATGGGGTTTCCTTTGAGCTCTGGCTGCTGGAGCGGATAAAAAAAAAAGTCTAACCAATTAAGTGATGTTTTCCTACTGATGCTAGTTACAAAGTAAAACTTGTAAGTATGGCTCAGGGGAACTCTGGCATCTCAAAAATCAGAAGACAAATAATAAATTTTTAATAAGACCTACAAAGCATGCTGTATATTACTTTAGTGCTATTTAAGGGGTCAGTCTCAAGAGGTTGGTAATATTGCAGTAAGTGCATGATTTTGAGGGTTGCTCTGAGTTTCAATGTTTTCTTTCAGGTGGTTGTTAAAAGTTAAAGATTGCATGGTTTGATGAACACAGAACTCACTGGGTGTTTTTAATCCATTTAGTTTTCCTCCCACCTTCCCCAGACCATCTCTATTTGTCTTCACGAGTTGTCTGAGCAGAGCCATCTGTCAAACGTAGGAGCAGAGACACACACACAGAGCAGATCCCTGTCCCGTCTCGCTCAACCTGCCTCGGTCAACAAGGGCACATCTTCAGAATTGCCAAGCCTATGACTGCCTCCAGTTTGTTCCCAAGAAAGAGCGGTCAGCCACCACCAGAACTTCTCATGCAGTACCATCCATCTCATATCAAGCAATGGCTCCCACTTTCTCAGGGACAACTTGAGAGCAGACTGGGGATAATGGTATATTGGGTGAACTGTTCTTCAGTGCAAACAGCTTCCAGCCATCCTCTTCCTCCATGACTTCCTCAAACTTCCCCACTCTACGACTGGATGTGCCCCCATCGTTGTACAGTCAGAAGTCCCCAGGGTCTAGAGTATGCTGCTGCTACCAAAGAAGTCACACCTGGCTCAGAGTCTGCTCCTGGCAGGCTCCAGGAAAATTGGCAAGCTGTCCCAGATAATTGCTGAGGCACCTTTGTTCCGGGAGACCTATCAATCTCATTTATTGGTGTAGTGCTGCACTGTAGGACTGTAAAAAGCAGTAAAAGGAAAACTGCTTGGATGGAGCTGCCTGAAATATGCTGTTCAGCTTGTTTCTGTACTCCTCTTGACTGTGTGAATGTATCACAGAGGCAGCAGTAGCAATTTTATGCCATCACCATCCCGTTTGTACCAGGTACCCCCAATATATTGTCCCCTTCCTCTATTTCCCCACCCACATCCATTTCAAGTCTCTCTCATCTCATAGCAGCATTATTAGTGATGATCTGCAAAAGCCTGACTATGGCAAATGCAAAAGCAGAATCCTTACCAATTTCACCAACAGTATATATTATTAAATGGCGGGGGGGGGGCACCTCGAGTGAACAAAATTTAGCTGTAGTTACACTGCATGTCTCACTCGATACTGATGTTAAAAGCCCACATTCTTCTCTGGTGCGTGCGAGCATTCCCTCCTCCCTACCGGTGACTGCTGGCATAAACCACAGCAAGACACGAACACTTGTAATTTTTTATCTTATTTTGTATAATATAATGCCTCCTGAGCCACACAATTACTTGCACAGATGTAAGGCCAGGCGGAATACACAACGTAGAAATTTAAGTACAGACACGCCTCTGCAGGCTTGATGCCCTGTGAAATCTGCTGCAGCTACACCAGCCTTGTCAAGCACGGACATTTAGAGAATTGCAGTATGCTGGTAGCCTGCTTGGAAGAAACAGTGATTGCATATAACCGAAGCCAGGACAAAAGAGGACAAAACAGCTCTGGCTAAAGCAGGCTGCTGAGAAAGCAGCACTGACACTGGAGCAGGACGTCGATGGAGGTCCACATGGTCCCAGATACTCAGCATCTCTCGGGATCAGGCCCATGGTGAGCATGACATAATTAGAATAAGTATTTATAGTTTATTAATAAAACAGATGAAATGGAATGAGGATTAGAAGATCCCGTCTAATCCTCTTCGCAAATAAGTTTTTTTAAGACATAAAACTTGTATATGATTTATAACAGAGTGAAAGGTAGTCGTTTCTGATTAAGTTTTATTACTACACTAAAAATTAACTTAGTCACAATGAATTTTTTTGGTACTAGAAAGATACAAAAATGCAAATCCAGAGGGATTCTTCATCTGTGTAGCATTAATGTCCATCTATGAAATCAAATAAGTTAAAATTGAGTTAAGGGTCACTATTCTAGGAAAACGAATCCCCGTTTTGGGAAGATGTGTCTATTTTTCAGTAGCGCTAAAACTGTTATAACTCTCCTGGCTAGTGCAGCTGTCATTTTAGATGAGAGAAACGATCATCTCAACAGCCATCTTCAAAGAAAGAAAGGCTGCACATGAAAACAACTACATTGAAGATCCTAACATTAAAAATATGTATTTATTGAAGTTTGTTAAATTTGGTTAAACTACTCATGATTATGATATCTCTGGCACTAAGACAAAGCTTAAATAGCAAGGTTAACTAACTCCCATTTTTACACTGGCTAGCATCTGCTGTAAAACAAAAAGATATTTTCTAGTGGGAGTCCAACCTGCAGCACTAACTTCTATTTAGGGTTTGTATGTTCTCACATATTGCTCAGCAGCAGTGAGGCTAAGGCGAGACCAGGGAGAGAGACAAAATACTGCAGCTCACTCATCGGCAATTCATCGTGTGACATTATCAGAAATACCAGTAAGTGGTATTAATTTTCAAGTTTGTCATTGAGAAAACAAAATCAACCCCATCCCTTGGTGCCTGATTGGTCTTTTAGGTTTAGGTTTTTTTGTGTTTACTGAGCAACAAGTTACAAATTAAGCTAATTTTAGCAGAGTTGATCATACAGATCCCCAGACACCAGCCAAATTCAGCATTCGACTGCGTTCTTTGCTTCTCATGGGCTCTGGGAGGAAAGCAATGGTGATCCACGTGGCTACAAAAGAGAAGTCTTTGTTTTATGGCTGAGCTGAGGACCCCACATTTGCTCCTTTTCTCTGCCTATTCCATGCCATTGGTTTGAACAGCCGCATAAATAAATTCTTTACACACACACACATTCACACAAGCTTTTTTATTGACGAGCAGAAAAGTCTTACATGAAATGCTAAACACTCAGGTTTGAGGCAAGGGGTGTGATGTTGCTGAAAACTTCCACTGTCAGACTAGCTTTGTGCCACAGCCCTCAGAGGTTTTAGGTATTAAGATCTTCACACAAATCCTGAATGCAAAGCACCCCTTTGAGAAGAGCTTCATTAAACTGTTCAAAACCACTGGGTTGTCTTCCTTGCTTGGGAGAAAACGTCACACTACACCAACAAATTAACTTCCCATTTTGGAAGAGCTGTATTTAGTTATAGCCAGATAAATTTCACTTATAACTGAAGGAAATGCCCAAACAGTGCTACCTTTAATCATGAAAACTGCCATGCAGCAGCTAATGAAGAAAGCCAGACATTTGCCTGCTATAAACGGGTCCCCCCTGGCTCAAAACACAATTCCAAACATTACAAAGTTTAGCTACATTTTGATGGACCATTTCCAAATAAAGCAGAAGAGACACATGAACATATCTTTCCGTAAACATTTCCCTCCCTTCAGCATTTCCCATAAACTGTAATTCAAACGGGGACCAGATCTAGCAGACCAGATTCAGGCAAAATACAATTTGCATTTAAATCAGTGAGAACTACTGGTGACTAGCATAGAGCATTAAACCACGTGTACTTATTAGCGTCCTAACAGAAACATGTATTTTAAAACAGATGGTAGAAGTTGAAAGAAAATTGAATCACAAAATAAGATCATTAACATAAATGCTTCCTCTTGTAATCAGCTACCACTGTGTTAGTATCAGCTAGGGTGTTGGTGAAATATCATTCATTTCCTCATCTCAGAGTCTAAATACGTGGATTGTTTCACTCCTTACTTCCTCCCCTCCCTCCCCCCATTGCACAGGTGCTTTATTTTTCCACAATGTTTCCCCCAGTTAGACAAAACATTAGAGCAGACCATTTTCTCCTCTTCTTTCCTTCCTAGCAGTAGAGGTCTCTGCACCTACTGAAAGAACCCGTAGACGTTGACAGAGTCCCATATTCTGGGACTACATTTCAGACTTATTTCTCCATATAGCTACCTCCCACATCAGAGCACAACCTTTCAGATGCAAGCATAATAGCTTAGGAAAACAGCTCAAAAAGTACAACTATGAAAGAAAAAAAGCAGAGCACTGTCATTTCATCTTTCTCAGCTACATCCATATTTCTCAGTTTACATAGCAAGTAAACTACCAGTACCTTTTACTCAAACCACTTGGCTACAGACAAGCTCTATTTTTCTCCCCCATCACCTTCATCGACAAGATTTCTGCAACCAGGATTTAACCACCAGTTTGACCATATCGTGAACCAGAACATCACTTAAAATGCTCTTCACTGGCAGTAATAGTGAGAACTAACTTGCTGGTAAACACTACAGATAGTATTTAGAGCACCAGTAAAACCCAGTCATCACAAGAAACAAGGACGTCTAATGTACACTATCATACTACTAGGACTGAGCATCAAAGCTAACTCAAAAAAAAAAGTCACATAAAACCAGTATTCCCTTACCTGACAGCTTTCAACAGCACATATCCATCATACAATAATGATGAGTACAATAAGAAAATATGCTTCTGTGACTTCTTTTCCTCAAGGAGCAAAGCAGCTCAGTGCAGGGTCCTGCTCACCCTCTTTCTCAGCTGTAAGCTGTTGGACCTGCCAGGCCCCTGCCCAGATCGTGATCTGCCCCAAGCCCCAGGTGACAGCAATGGGTAATTTGCCCTGTAGGACCCTCAGGGAGGTAAAACTTCTTTGGTGCTGAGGACTTGGCACGGTGCTCTTTTTCCTCTTGGAAAAGGAGTGCGCCCCTGAGGTTACCACAAAGTTCCCAGGAAGGGCGCTCTCTGTGCAAGAGTGCTGCTGGGCTAGGGCTGCAAAAGGACTAGGTGCATAATTGTCATTTTAAGCATGCTCAGCCTGAGCCAAAAAACTGTGAAACCGTTACAGACGTTACTTTAAACTTCTGGGGAAAGCAAGAGCTGGTTTTGCTCATTTCCAGTGTAATTCACAGTGGCTACATAGGGTTTTGATCTGCAGTAATTTAAAAAGACTGAAACAGGCCATGGAATTTAACCCCAAGCCTTTGTTTTTCTTTCTAATGTTACGGTGCTGCAAATATTGCAGCAACCTAGAAATGAGATTTCAGATGAAAATGCTTGCTGTAGTCACTTCTCTGCTTTTCTAGTCCGTGTTCTGAGCAAACAGAACGGGTTCGAGGTTGAAGGAGTAAGGCTAAATATATGAACAAGGCCAAAAGATTAGGCACACAGTGTTGTAGGTACAGGGCTGAGTTGTAACATCATTAGCTCCTTCCCCTACATCAAGTTATCAGCAATTATTTATACACAGAAAAGAAATTGCTAGTATTTTATGCAGAAATATCCATGTATTTGTTCTCCCATATGTAAAGGAACAAAACTTCCACCTATTATTTTCCCAGCTGGAAGCTAATCAACGCTAAATTTTGCTGCAGCACTGAAGATTTCTGAAAAGCTTCACAGATAATTGAGTTGCAGCTTCAATATGTAGGATCCCTCAGTAGGCAAAAGAGTATCATCCTCTGCTTGTCATAAACCTTTTTAAAACGGGAAGAGTGAGAAAAGAAGAACAGGTGAACCTGTTCAAAGGTTCTGACAGCATTACTTCTCCCAGCAGTTTTACTAACTACCCTACAATTTTGCATGGTTATTTCAAGGCCTTAAGAGTTAGGGAAATGACTGACTTCAAGCCAGTGGTGCCACGCTGCAAATGCAAGTCAAAGCTGAGTACTCCCATTCTCCACTCACGCTGCAAACCTGTTTCTATGGACCTATCATCTATTGGCCTCTCCACTCAGCTATTTCCAATGACAGCTGATTTTCAAGATGGGCTGACAGGCTTTTACTGTTGCAGGACCTCTGAGGCAGCTGCCCACTCGATGAGGTCCTGCACTTAATTGCTCAGGCACACTCTCACCAGGCTCAGTATGGGTATAAAATTGAATCTGGAACAGATTTGGATTTCTTCTGGGGCTCTTTAGCACAGTTTTGAGGGACTTTTGTCCCACTGAAGTATTGGTTCAACAGAACATAATGACACATTTGCAGCATAATCGTACAATCTGTTTTTCACTCATCTACTTTCTTCGTTAAGTTCATCTGAACTTCTGAACTGGTATCTTTTCCATTCTTTTTTTCCAGTTAGCTTAAGTAACTGTTTCATGGCACAGTGATTTGGAAAATGCTCATTTATAAAGGCTAACATTTCACTCATCTTTCAGCTCCCAGAGACAATTATAATACTGAACGTTATAAAGCTAAGGCAGCTCGCATACAGATGGCAAAAACTGTTGGCGTTGCAGGAAAGGAATGGTAAGCATTTAATCCTACCAGCTGTTCTGAATCTTGTGCATACACAGGGGCAAGAAAGACATTAAAACCTCCTCCTTGCACAAGGAGAACTAGCTGTGAGCTCCTGGTTGTAGAAAGTTCAGTAAATCTCCTTCAAACTGACTTGCTGAGGGAGCTAAAGCAGTCCAGTCTCTTGTGTCATATCTCTCAATGTCTTCTGAGGAGAGAGCCCTCTTTTGGGGCTGCAGTTTGAAGCTTTCTCTAAGACTGGAAATCTGAGGAAAACAATGGTAGAGTGATCTTCTGCTCCTTTAGGAGAACAACCACCTCCCCAGGACAGTTGCAGTTCAGTGCCTGGGCGTTTCACTGTGCTCGCCTTTGTCAGCACACACAGACCTCTAAGGCAGCTGTCTCTGGAAGGCAATAGCTCCAGAAACCAAACATCCAACCAACAAAAATCACCTTAAAAATCTGCCTCCTGCTTTTTAAAGAGTAATACAAAGGATGGACCAGAATTAAACATTTGCTTACTGATCAGAACTGATTGGAACCATGATTAATTGGTTTTAAAATCCCAAATGGCAGGTTCATTCCTGGCTACACGGAGAAAGCAGAGCAGTTGGCTCTCTCCTCCCAAATGTTTATGATGGTAAGTTTGAGATGACATCCCATTTCTAAATATTTTGCTTTCCTGACATCCTGAGCTGATGCAATAGGAATAACTTATGCTGCATAGGAAATACTGCTGGACACAGAGCCTGAATCCTGGGCAGCTCAAGTCAGAAGTCCTGACCTTCTCCGAGTGCCTTGCTCCAGCTGGGATTACCTGAAGTACCAGTGCAGTTCAGTCCTTGGGGTAAGGCACTAGGGAGGAGTGAGGCATTTATACATGGAGTACAGGTTTGTTGCATTGTTCATTTTCCTAGTGAATTGCTTTATATTGATATATTACTACTTTCACTTTTCTGAGCTTATGGAGTGTGACTGCCATTTAGCAGCACCTTACTGTACAAAGAGACACACTGAAATAGAGAAATTTGTTGCAGTAAGACAGAAGTCCTTGTGAGAAGAGATATGGGTCCTTGTTCATCTTCATAGGACATCTCCAGATAGGGACCGTTCAGGGGCATTTCTTAGTGTCACATGAGGATGCTTAGAGTCAAGGCTGGTCTGAAAAACTTCATGCATTGTGAAATGTCACCGCACACATCATCATTGTCATTATTATTACTACTGTTAGTAGATTTATTCTTCCCATGAAATATACAGCTGTGAGCTATGCGTGTGTTCACAGTACAGCCACGGCTACTGCTCCTCTCCTTTCTGCTCCAAAGCAAGCTCTGTGTGCTGAAGGCCACCTCCTCCTTCGTGATGAAAATGTCATCAAGACAAAACAAATAAATAGCCCCCTTTCTTCTGGTAAGGCAGAGCCAACAAGGGTGTCAAAAGCATGGTGGAAAATTATAGTAATAGGATAGTGGAAAAATTACAGTTAGGGGAGAATGAAGTCTATTGCTTCTACATTTAACAGTCCTGTGGAGAATAGGAACAGCTTTTCTGTGGAAAGATTTGACATCAGTGCCAAAAGTTTGAATTGACACCTTAAATAACCTGCCAAAGGAGGCAAAAAAACCCACTTTTCTTCATGAAATACTGTAGCAAAGTTAGCTCAAATTAGTACATTTTAGTATTGCTGCCCACAGCTATGAGTTGGGGAAATGGTGACTATTAACTGTGGATTTTAGTCCAAGTTCATGGAAAAGCTGCAGAGTTATTCAGCAGGGATAGCTGCTCTGGGTAATTTGTTTGGAAATTCTAATACTGACTAAAAAAACCCCATCCTAAGCTTCTGCTCACATCATAGGGGGAATTTTACCTTCTTCAAATAGATAAAGGCAATCTCATTACTCTATACAAGAGCTTTACAAGAAATTCTGGTGGGACACTCATTATTTTGCATTTATTACAGCTAGCGCAATTTTTTAAAGTTGTATGTCTGAAAAAAAAAAGACAAGACGATGCATTACTGTCTGAAGGCCTAAACTAGTCTTATATATATTGATGTTTAGACCTGCTATACCTAAAATGCCATTAATATGTTTGCATCTGATTTCCTTCCAACAGAGATGATCATATGTATGTTTTCAATATTGACAACAACACTGACAATGTATCTTTCTTCATAGTACAACTAAAAATTGCAATTACATCAGTTACACAGGTTGCCTTTGCATTCAGTACAGTTATTTTAGTTTGAAGAAAAGCCTGTGAAAGAATCAGCTGCAAATATAGGAAGAGAAATGAAGCTGGTAAGATGTATCAACATTTATGTTTCCAAGAAAATAAAAGTCTGTAAAGCAGTACCATCCAGGTCTAATGAAGACTCAGCAGGTAAGTGGACACGTAGTCTTCGGATAAGGAAAAAATAAGGGTCTTTTGCTGTGCAGGGCATGCCTACCAGTACTCAGAGAGTGAGTTTATCTTCCTGGCATCTGTTCCAGAAGAAAACATTTGCTTAGGACTAGGTCTTAATCTACTAGGATAAATGAAAATCGAGAGATCTATCAGTGCAAAATTCAGAAAGAAATTCATTCTGAAAAACTTCTGTGAGTGTAAGCTGTTTGCTAGCTCTGTCATGAACTCTCCCAGTCATCCCCAACCCTGCTCGCGGAAGCAGACTGAGGAACGTTTCCAAGACGTGTCCAGGACCGTCACACCTCCGCCGGCGGCTGCAGGGGTTTCCGTAGCTCTGCACTGTGTCTGAAAGACCTTCCAGCACAAAACGAAAAATTCCCGCTGCCCCGTGCAGCTGGGCCATGAACATGTGTTAGCAGCTGTGGTCTGCCAAGGTGCAGGTGTGAAAGCTTCCCTTCAGGAGAACAGGTCTGAGGAAGAGCCAAGGCCGCACTTTGGTACAATCACTAGCAGGCGATATCTGAAAACTATCTGCGAATGACCTGCAGAGTTTCTTTCTCCAGTGGTTGGTTACACTCAGTCGGAATGGAGTTCTTGGAAAAGCAGTGAGCGGCGCTGAGTATAAACAGAGGCCAGTTGTAGAGTGTTGTGCATCTTCACTCAAAGCCAGTTTTGAACAATATTCCTTTTTTTTTTTAGGACGGGGTTCCTGTTTTCTTGCCGTGAGTTAATCACACATCCGCATCAGATACCACAAATCAGTCAGACTATTGCTGGGGAACGGAGTGGCTCAAGAACGGATCCTGGATTTTCAAAAGATGCTTCAGCTCCCGAGACCTGTCTTGAGACCCATCACAAAGTCTCCTCAGCACTTCAGAAAATGCAGTGCCTGGTATAAAATGTCATGCAACAGTCAAACATCTTTATTGTTATCATTTGGATACAATTAGAAAGCTTTTACCAGTTGCTATAACTAAGTAAACTTTTAATAAGTGTATAGATATAAAATCTAATCTTTTGGCCAGAAACTAATACGACTAATTACATTCCGCTATCTGCATTTCCCCTGAGGTTTCAGTATTTGCTGCTTTCTTCCCAAACTGTAACATAATATGATTTCTACTTGTTATGTAATGTGTTATTCATTTAAATAATACACAAAATACATTTCCTTTAACATAGTGGAAAAGAAATCAAGTTTAAAAAATGCAGTTTTGCGTTCCTTCAAGACCAAAATGAGTACATATAAATATTACTTTAGATATTTTATCTATCGAACATTTTAACTTAAAAAAATGTTGGAGACCAGATTTGTCAAATTTACCCAAATCTGTAAAGCAAAATGAGGGAAGAAATACTGAAACCTGAAGTATAAAGGACAGTGTGAAATACTTGTTTTCAGGCTGAGGGAAACATTGAGATTGACCCCAAATGTATTTTTGTCTGATTTAAGTTTACCCTAGGAGCCCAAAGTCGGTCCCGCGTGCCACAGCTCTGCCGAGGAGTTGCAGTGCTGTGCGTCACACCACAGTGCCCGCTGCCGCCCCTCTTCTTGGGCTGCTCTCTGGCACTGCGTGTGCGCAGTTAAAATTTCACAGGAGGGTTTGCTGCCATCCAGGGGGTCTGACATCTCCTCTGCAAAATTTGCCCATCGGTTTAAGATTACAAAATGCTTTGGCGGTAGAGCTGTTATTAAGTGGAAGAGACTCGCTGGTGCGCAAGGAGGCAGTTCCTCCCTTCAGTGACCCAGCTAAGGCAAATTCACCTCAGCAACAGACCCGACCCTAAAATTTCAGTGACCAGAGAAATTGCTTACGGTTTTTGGCTTTTCATTGCTAGAATTATCTAGCTGAACTAATAAGCAAATTCCTGAAGTCAGATGAGAGCTATTCTTTTTTTAATTTTGTTTTTGTTTCATTTTTCTTTTTTAATCTGTAGTGTCTTTTCTTCTTATCTACTCAGTGTGCATCTCTCATTGGTGCAGTTCTCAACAACCGCTGCACAGAGGTTACTCTCAGTGAACATCTCCAGTCATTCCTTATACAATCTGAAAGGCTGAGATGGCATATAGTTTTGGCTGTTGTCTGTCCTCTTAACGTGTGATATCTATTTGTTAAGGTATGTTGTTGAGGGAGGCCTGAGGAGCCTCTAGTGTTGAACCTCTGCTGTAATGAAAGGTTTCATTTCTTTGAAAGTCCTGTGCACTCGGAATGAGCTACTGATGAATGTGGGAGATCATTAAGCCTCATCACACCACCAATATTTATATTAAAATACCCAAAAGTTACTTATTTGGAGTATATATTAACAAATTAATGATCCATTTTCAAAGATTTGCTGCTTTGGCCATGTGTATAGCTGTGTCCGTGATCACACAGTGTTTATAGCCATGATCACATGTCCTCTGTTCATTGCCATACTGTACCATAAAATTACCATATCATTACCATGGTAAGTGCAGCAAACTCCAGTGTTTGTAGTATTTGGACGATTATTTACAATTTATTCATTCAAGAACTGGGAGAAGGAAATACAGAGGAAACATACATTTGTTCCCTCTAGCCTCCCAGAGTTTCATGGAATTAAAAACCAAAGAGTATCTTACAGCCTGGGGAAGGCTGGCTCCTCTCAGGTGTAAGTCCCCGTTGAAGAGTTTGATACAGCCCCGGACTGTATTTCTACGGGTACTGTAAGTTCTTAGGATTCTGTTGCGGAAAATCTTAAAGTGCTATTATTTTTAAAAGGTACTATATAAATAATATAAATACTATATAACTATGAAAATAAATGTAGTGTTAACATTCATCACTCTGCAACCATTTAGTTCATACTGCCAAGTCAAATGACTTTTGCATGTCTTACCTTCCTACTAAGCTCCATCAGAGGTCCTATGAAAATGCATTTCACTCTGCCAAACCAAATAGTCCGTTGCCAAGAAACACACAGAGCTTTTTTAATAATTCTTTTTCTATCTTTATGCAGTTTAGACAAGAATGGCTTAAATATTTGATTGAAACAGGTCATTAATCAACACTTCCGTTGACAAGTGGTCTCCATCTTTGGTGAGAGGATTTTATTTCAAGCATTTTTTGGGTCCACAGGAGTTAACTCTTATGAAATTCTTGTCTTACAGAAAGCCTTTTGATACCATGTTCTGTAAGAAAGCGAAGGACTTTAGAGTCCTAGTCCAAGGTGTAAGCAAAGCCCAGGCCCCTTTGTTTGCCTCCCACGAGTTGCAAATATTTTTCATTGATTTCACGCCAGGTGTATTTATCTTATGGCTTGCTTACGTGAGCAGTAACCATAAACCAGGCTAAAACGTGGATCTACAGTACTCCAGTGGTTCCCTGGTAACTGCTTGAGTATGCTCCCGTACCCAGCAGTGCACGCAAGGTGTGCGACCTACTCCTGACTCTCCTTTTCTCTCCTTCTTCCCCTTCTGAATCTCAAATTTACAGCAGGGTAAGAATGGGTGAATACATATAGTCACTCTTGCCAGTCTTTACTCAAACGGCTTTCTGGGGAATTTATGTTCTTTGCTCTTAAGGTTTTATCGCTACCTGTCATTTAGTCTATCTGAGCCCTTCCAGGTAACGGATTCGTAACATGAAACCAGTGAAAGGATTAACTTGCTCTTGCAGGGACCTGTGGATGGATGGATTCTTTGGTGTTGGGTTGCAGGAAGCGGCTGCATGGTCACTCACATGTTTTACTTTAGTTGTGATGGAAAATATTTAACAAAGCGGAATAGTTTTCATTGCAGCTCAGAAATACTAAGGTTTTGTGCCTTATACTAAATAAATAAATCTACTAAATAATCGGGGTAAATAAATATACAATTTAAAAATACTAAGGTTTAAATAAATGTGAATATAAAATTTAAGTAAACATAAAACTTTAGTAAAAATACTAAGGTTTTGTGCCAATCACAGTTGGAGTCTTATGTCTGAGGACAGCTTGTCTCCTGCTTTCACGTTCTTTCTGCTGGAATTTGTAATCTGTTTTTTTTCCTCTGAAGTGCATCTGTTTCAGTGTTTTAGCAGAGGAAGAGGTGGTAGGTAGCTATGATAAATCACTTCTCATGTAGCTAATTTAATAGATCTTACTTTGAAAGTTCCTATAAGCTAAACTGGTCATTCAAAAAGCCACATGGAAAACTTGCAGTGCTGCTGGAGAAAACTCATTCAGATGCCAGTCACAGGGAGAGTTAGTATGTAGCATCCCATAAGGGGCAGCTGAACTGGTATGTATAATGATAGTATCTGCAAATGAACCTCTTCAGACAGTTTCTTCCATGATTCTGCCAATGTTTCTGTGAAAAAGGACTAACAACACAAAAATAATCAGGTCTTTGGTACCTGTAGGGTGAAGAAAGCCATTACCATCAACCTCTTTGCAAGAACATAAGACACTTCTTGAAACATTCCCTTAAAACATTTTGAATTCCCATACGAAGTTTGAAACTTTCTTTGCACTAGACATGGCATTCAATTATTTTAACTCTCTAAAATTGATGTTGCCTCTAGAACAAGTAGTCCAACAAAGCTAGTGGAATAACTGTGGAATTATGCCAATGAATTCAAGAACAAACTTATCTTAAGGCAACACAGATTTGATGTGCAAGATTGTTGTGCAAGACAACACAGATTTGATGTAATATTCTCTTTGTTAAATGTCTTATGGCTACCCTCTAGGGTCTCCCTAGGCTTTTGTTGCTGTTAGCAAGTGCTGCGGACTCAGGCACTAGATGGCGAAGTTAGGTAACGTGTGATCATACTACCAGCTCAAAATAAAGGAGTTAAAAATAATCTCCAATTTAGTTTGGGAAAGAAACAAAAAAAAACCCCGAAACCCGACAACAGAAAATATCGTCAGTATCCCTGGGATGCAGAAAAGTGCTCGGATGTCCTACCGGCAGCCCTTCATTCTCCACAGCCTCTCTGAAAGGTTAAAAGGGTGGTAGCTGTGCACCCTCTTTACTCCAAAGGCACAGTAGTCCAACAGAGATTCTGTGCAGAAAAACAGTCCTTGAGTAACTCTCAGTGGTGGTTTTCAGCCTGTCTCCTCTGGAGTTTACAGTCTTTCTCAGCAGAGGTCAGGAAAGGCACCATTGTGATAGAGCAAAAGGGTTTATTTAGTGAAATAACCTTAATGCACTAATTGTATTTCCCCTACAAATTACTGCTGGACTTCATTTTTCCTGCTGCCTCAGAGGTTTTGAGGCTGTGCTTGGAGCCAGAAAGGGAAGGTGGGAGCTAGGACTTTTCATCGCATCAGTTCTAGTTGCACCACTGCACTCCCTTGCCTTTCCTCTCCGCTTGCTAGTATCCCACTGCGTCTAGTGCTGTCCTTTACTAAATAACAGGGGACACAATGTCAACGTGGACTTACAGGGCATGGAAAACTTGGAGAAAAATTGCATTTTGGTCAGTAGCTCTGCCTCGTCCTGTTGCTTCTGGACTGAATCCAACCTTCACGCCAGGAGGTTTTGAGGGAAGGAAAGTCCATGGGTGTTTGTGAATTGCACAGTTGGAGAGGAAGGAGAAAACATGATTCTGCCAAACTGGGTTTTTGGAAGGGATGGGCGCTGCTAGAGTTTGCTGAGTGGTTTGAAATTCTTAGTGGTGTCCCTGGCAGATGGGTTAGGGACCTGAGTGCAGGTACAGGGTGAAGAGTTCAGTGACAAGTTACATCTATCTAATAGGCAGTGAATCAATATAGAGCACGAGGCTGGAACATCCCAGAAACCATTTGGTAAATCACACAATCCTGATACTCTAGCAGCTGCACTTCTGTTTCATCTGGATATGGATAGCCGCTGTCAGAAGCCTAACACATCTTGAGGATTTAATAGATTTTTTGGAAACACCTTTAGGACTTTTTTTCAGTTGTTAGCACCGTGCTTTATTTTTCCCCTCCTATATTTGGACCTACTTGAGAGAGGTGTGGCCAGGTCTGCTATCGTGTTTCCACCGGAGATACGGGGACAGGTGAGATTCCTGAGGGTCAGTTATTCGACAGCACGTGAATGTCACAAAAGTTGCCATGTCCTTCTAGCTGTCACATCTGGAGTTCAGTGCTGTAGGGCTCTTTCACGAAGGGTCAATTATCTGCCTTGGCAGTGCAGTGAGCAGAGAGTAACCCACTAACAGGATACTCTAGAGGCATTTTCTTCCTCAAAATTTCTCCTGTGGGACTTTCCACAGCTGGAAAGTCTTCTCTGGTGCATGACAGTAATTGCTCTGCTTGCAGAGCAAAGCAGAGCAGGAAAAAAGCAGGAAAAAATTCTTGCTCCTTTTCCCACACTGACCATAAAATGTACTGTCTGGCCTTGAACCAAGGGCCGAGAAATAACGCGTTACCATATAATATGTTCAGCTGGGGAAAGTGCTTTGACGTTTAAAGGGATGTTTTAAAACCATCTCATACACAGTTCTGTCTGGGAGCAGCAAGAGCTGGGCTGCTCCCCAGGGGAAGGTGAGCCAGGAGGCGAGGGCATCCACACAGCAAGCCAGGCAGGGGCAGGCAGGGGCAGGCAGTGCTGCCACGGCAGAGCATGGTCCCACCAGAGGCAGCCAAGGGCCCTAACAAATCCTTTCAAAAAAACCTGCGCTAGATTTTTAAGCATCCTGATAGATCCCCAGGCTACATATTGAGGACTGCTATCAGATCTTTTGTTGGTGTTCACATGGGGGCTTCAGGCAATCAATAAATGTACTGGCTGTCGGTAAAATTCCTCGGCCAGAAACTGACTGCCGCTGGAGTCTGTAAAGAGTTTCTCCACCAGGAGAAACACAAGGGTATAGTGAGCATTTTGTTTTCCTCTTCTCACAACTGACTTCGCATTTTTTTAACTGGGAAGATTGATTCAGCAACAGGCTCTCAAGGAGGTTCATGTTAAAGAGCTTATTCTTTATGTAAAATATGAAAGAAACTCTAGCAACAATTGATTCTGTCAGTGTTGCTATTTATGACATTAATCAAAAGTTGCTGTAATTAAGCTGCTTCTACAAAGACCAGTATTCAGCCAGTTGTTGCTGTCTGCTTGTTTTTTTCTTGGGGGAGTGGGGTGTTGATATTTATGAAATGTTTCAAAAGAGTATATTTTATTCTAGGATAAAAAGTCTTGAAATCCTCTCTTCTGCCCTCCTTCATTCTCGTTTTCCTGTTTGCATGCTTTCCTCCTGCAAACTGTTTTTCATAAAGTGCCTGCCAAGCCCGTGTTCGCATGGGGATGCTGCTGATGGCTCCGCATGAACCACAGAGATCCACCTCCAGTGACTCCTGTGGAGGGAGTGACATATCGTTAACAATCCCCTCCCACTGTCAGTAATGCAATATCTTTTATTCTGGCTTGTCTAACTTCTCCCAAGACCACATTAGGGATAGCTAATGTCACTGGTTTGTCTGGATTGATCATTCCTAGGGGCTTAATTGGGTCTGTGGTTGATCTGTCCTTTGATTGCCTTACATTTTTTCAAGTGACTGCTTTTATGATGTGTAACTGATGTTTGTTTCCTTCATATGGGCCATCTCTGCCGAATGTCTATTAATTGTGGCAATGTGAATCGCTTAACTGTTACAGGCAGAAACATGTACACACGTATATACATGTGTGGTTTAGTAATTTTTAAAAAAATATAACAACAAAGAATATAAAGGGCCAAGAGTCTAGATACAAACACTTAGTAAAAAAGTCAGGAGTTAGCTTAATCAATGCAGTATTGTGCTCAGCAGTTGAGTCATCTAACTATTTACTAATACACGGTGTTGATTCTTGGTTAGACAAACTCTTTGTCAATACAAAAATCATTATGCAAGAATTAGTAGTATTCAGATGAAAGTGTTCAAAGCAGTAAAAAAGGTACTGTGATTACTGTGTAATTCTGAAGGAATTTATCAGTACCTGTGAAGTATTCATGGCATCCACAGGCTCTCAGAAGTAGGTGAAGCTAGTGACACTATGAAAGAATCAGGACTATTAAAAAAACTCTTTAGTGGATTGTATCATTTTACTTTTTTTCTTACTTCTGCTGAGTTCCGATAAAGTAAAATATCTGCTCTATTCTCTGAAATATTCTTTGTAAGGAACAGAACTTCAGTATCCATGGAGGTTTGTATTAGAACTTCATGTTGGAGACTTAGGATTTTATTTCCACTCTCCCGTGTGGTCTTGCAAACAGAAATGACAGGTAACACATACACATTACACAAATGTCAGGGGCTGGTTCAAAGCAAAGCCTGCTCCTTGCCAACTATGGGATAATGCAAAAGAGGACATATGGGTGGTAGGATGGCAATCAATCAACAATTCCAGTGCAGGTTCACTAACATGAGCTCTTTGCCTGACTAAAATTATCAAATGTGGATACTGTATATAAGCAGCAGTGTCTGTTGAATCCAGACATATTCAAACTTTTGCTCTAACAAAAATTATTACTTCATAGTGACATCTATTGTGTTTCTTTTGAAGTTCAGTGTTCTCCCTTTACTAAGACACAGTATGATGACTTAATAACAGTGTCACAGTGAAACAGAGGATCTGGGGGATTGGATACGATGTCCTCAGAACACCTTCCCTTTGGACCACAGGTGTGTTGAAATATCACAATTTTAGGAAAAAAATTTTTATGACGTGAATAACCTACTTCTGAGTCAGTATTTCAGATTGTTTGATGAAGAGCAGTCTCTTGCTAAAAAAATAAGAATTTTAAGTGTGTTCTCTAGGCAGCCTGTCCACTTTGCTTATAAATGACTTATCCGTCGCTTATGTTTTGACAACAGGTTTTTTCCCTGCGGAAATACAAAGGAAAGAAATGGGCAGAGAAGAAGTTATTAGTCAAGAAATATTTACTTTTGAACAGGGAATGAAGAGAACAAAGAAGCATGAAACTTAAAAGATATAGTAGTATTATGTGGCAGAAAATTAAACTCACTGATAAGGAATGAAAATATCCCAATGACACAAAATAAGGAAGTTTTGCAATCAAAATAAAAAGTTTTCTAAGTGTTCTAAATTCTTTTTTTTTTTAAATAAGAAATAGATAGGCCATAAGACATAACCTTGGCCTCTCATTTTACACCTCATTGTTTTCAGCACTCACAGGTTTAGATGTGCAGATCGATACAAAACTTTGTTAGTAACAGCTTTACCACCATTTTTTTTCCATGGATGTGTCATTCACTCCTCCGCATTGCGCAAAAACAAAGGCGGGGACTGGGAGAATGAAGAGCCGCCCACTGTGGGAGGAGATCAGGTTTGAGACCATCTGAGGCACCTGAAGGTGCACAAGTCCATGGGACCCAATGAGATCCATCCGCGGGTCCTTAAGGAACAGGTGGACGAAGTCGCTAAGCCACTGTCCATTGTATTTGAGAAGTTGTGGCAGTCCGGTGAAGTTCCCACTGACTGGAAAAGGGGAAACATAACCCCCGTTTTTAGAAAGGGAAAAAAGGAAGACCCAGGGAACTACAGGCCAGTCGGTCTCACGTCTGTGCCTGGGAAGATCATGGAACAGATCCTCCTGGAAGCTATGCTAAGGCACATGGAGGACAGGGAGGTGACTCAAGACAGCCAGCATGGCTTCACCAAGGGCAAGTCCTGCCTGACTGACCTAGTGGCCTTCTATGATGGAGTGACTACATCAGTGGACA
>NW_008825271.1:5433212-5434600 GCF_000699105.1 Pygoscelis adeliae
AACATTCCAGGTCAGGTTGGACGGGGCTCTGAGCAACCTGATCTAGTGGAAGATGTCCCTGCCCACGGCAGGGGGGTTGGACTAGATGACCTTTAGAGGTCCCTTCCAACCCAAACTATTCTATGATTCTGTGATTTGCGAACCAAATTCTGCTCCCTTCCTGATCTGATGTGAATTATTCATAATAGGCTGGAGAGCTACAGAGAGATGCCTGGGCATTTTTGCACCTCTATCTCTGCCAAGAGCTGATGAGAAGGTCTCTGGCTCCGGCATTTCCTGGCAGAAGATGACAGCAGTCTCCCTGGTGTACCACCAGTTTGAAATGTGCTGGAACAACCAAGCTGTATCCTCCCCCGAGTCTGCTGGCTTACCACCTCACAGGCATCAACATTCAGATACCCAGCCACTGTGCCAGCTTGGTCCCTGCTGTCCACAAGGTGACATACCCAAGCTTAGGACCTTAGTTTACCCTCTCCAAAGAGCCATACACCATTTCAGACCTGTGGACTAGCATCTCTGATTTATATGGGTAAATAAGGGAATGCTGAAGCCTAGCCCCTGCAAACCTGAAATACCCATATCCCCGGTGAAGCACCCCGGGTAACCAGGTCTCCTGTTTCGTTCCAGAGAGGGTCCACATTTTTCCTTGTCTTCCTTTTATCCCCAACGTACCTATAGAATCTTTTCTTGTTGCCCTTGATGTCCCTGGCCAGATTTAATTCTATCAGGGCTTTAGCTTTCCTAACCTGATCCCTGGCTGCTCAGACAGTTTCTCTGTATTCCTCCCAGGCTACCTGTCCTTGCTTCCACCCTCTGTAGGCTTCCTTTTTGTGTTTGAGTTTGTCCAGGAGCTCCTTGTTCATCCATGCAGGCCTCCTGGCGTTTCTGCCCGACTTCCTCTTTGTTGGGATGCATCGCTCCTGAGCTTGGAGGAGGTGATCCTTGAATATTACCCAGCTTTCTTGGGCCCCTCTTCCCTCCAGGGCTTTGTCCCATGGCACTCTGCCAAGCAGATCCCTGAAGAGGCCGAGCTTGCTGTGCGCCCTCCTTGGTGCCCTAAGGATCTTGAACTCCACCATTTTGTGGTCGCTGCAGCCCAGGCTGCCCATGAGCTTCACATTCCCCACCAGCCCCTCCTTGTTGGTGAGAACAAGGTCCAGCATTGCACCTCTCCTCGTTGGCTCCTCTACCACTTGGAGAAGGAAGTTATCATCGACGCATTTCAGGAACCTCCCGGATTGCTTAAGCCCTGCCGTATTGTTCCTCCAACAGATATTGGGGGGGTCGAAGTCCCCCATGAGGCCCAGGGCTGGTGAGCATGAAGCTGCTCCTATCTGTCTATAGAGGGCCTCATCCGCTCGGTCTTCCTGGTCAGGTGGCCTGTAGCA
>NW_008825271.1:5435686-5436030 GCF_000699105.1 Pygoscelis adeliae
CCATGGAATGCCCTTCCTTCGAAGAGGTGTCCTCCCTGTGTACCCTCCCACACGAACTGCCGCGCCACGCCCTGTTTGCCCACCCTGTTGGCAGCGCTCTTGGTGGCAGCGCTCCCTGGGGCTGCCTTGAGTGGGAGTGGGGGGTGGCAGCCCTTACTCCTGGCCCTGCCCACGCCTCGTCAGCTTCCCTGGTGAGACCTGCCAGCTCCCGGCGGGTCCCTGTGCTCCCCTGTGGGTTCCCTGGCTCAGGAACCCCCCTGTACACTGCGATCCGCTGCTCCGCTGCGGGATGCGCCTGCACCAGAGCTGATCGCCTCTGTGAGTCACTGTTGGTGGCGGGTAAC
>NW_008825271.1:5436058-5487287 GCF_000699105.1 Pygoscelis adeliae
AGTTGGAGTGGGGGGTGGCAGCCCTTACTCCTGGCCCTGCCCACGCCTCGTCAGCTTCCCTGGTGAGACCTGCCAGCTCCCGGCGGGTCCCTGTGCTCCCCTGTGGGTTCCCTGGCTCAGGAACGCCCCCGTGTACACCACGACCCACTGATCCGCTGCAGGACGTGCCTGTACCGGAGGTGATCGCCTCTGCGAGTGAATACTGAAGTTCCAGAAAATTCAGAGTGGAAAAAAAATCAGGATAAATCTGAAGCATGGACCAAGCTCTTCATAAAGCATGTTTCACTCCTAAGTCACAAAGCTGAAGAATTTATTTCTCTGTCCAAAATGCCACTTGCTGCTACTGGTATAAAGAAACCAATGACTTCCTTAACAGGCTCTTGGGAAGCCAGTGGACATAGTTCATTGCTTCCCTCATCGGTACTACCAGAGTACGTACGCACTCACCCAGAGGATGTGCACTTTCCTCACATCCACTCAGACCCCATGAAGCACAAAAGAATAGAGGGCACAGGGTTCACAGAAGGAAAAAAATTCCAGTGAAACCATCTTAGCTAAAAATACAGTAAAAATAAATTAGCAAAAGTTGTTCCTTTGTAAACCCTCAGAATAAAGATGGCCTTCAAATTTTTGAGACTTTTGTTGGCAAATATATATTTTTTAATGTATTTACTGGCTTCAAGAACTATTCTGAAGTTAATTTCTAGTTGGCTGAAAAGAAATGGTAATATTTGGAGGTACATAAGCAGAGGTTTGAAGTAGCAGATAAGGGGGATAATGAACTGATCCAGGGAGGCATTGCTTCTGTTGAGTCAAATGTTATCATCTTTATAACAGCACCATTCAGCCCTGAACTTCCTTATAATTAGTTGTTCTTTCTCTGGTAAAACTGGGCTTACTGACATTTTTCATTTTTTCACATTAAACAGGTTCTGTGATAATAAGGGTGCTGGTTTTCACACTACACTGAACATACGCTGCTTTGCCTAGTGAGGATTTGACCTTAAATCATTTTACAGTGGGTGCAGTTAGAGAAGCAGGAGAGGGAAATGTCAGGAGTTTTCCTTCTGTATCTGTGATTCTGAATTTTACGTCTCTCTTTTTGTGAGTTGTCTCTTCAGACGCTAAGTATTATGACTGACTGTGCCAGACTGGGTTTGTTGCTTCACAGCTGTAAGATTGATAGGGGGATTTTAGCATATGATTCATTAAAAGAAATGTTTTAAAATTGAGATTTGTAGGAAATCTGTTGGGACCAAAGAGGAAAATCTGTGCACACACAGAAACAACATAATCTTAAACATTATCTGCCTCCTTGGCCTTTATGGAATTTGCCAGTCTGGGTACTTGTCAAAAATGGGAAGTAGATGTCATTTGGATTGGATTAACTATTTTCACAGTTTGTTTTGCATGTATGTTTGCATGGTACTTGCCAATAGAGCTAACTGTTTATCTCTGACAGTTCTGAAGAATCCCTAAAAGACACTCTGAATAGCAAATAAAAACTATTTGTTAGATTAGGTTGGTGGTATTTAGAGTTTTAACCTTTCCTGTGCTAGATATGCAAATACATGTGCTATGTTTTTTTAAAAAAAACTGCCAATACTGCTATTTGTATTGGCAAATTCTTTTGCATTACATTCTCCCTCTGTCACAGAGGATGCCTTTTTATGCTGCTACATCTTATTCTCATTTAGAAGTATGGTATTTTGAAAAACTCATTTTAGAAGGTTAATGCGGGCACTTTTTCCTCATATTTTACTGGACATGGAAATACTTTCAAGGACAGACCTTGTTCAGCTGCAAGGACTTTCATTCAAGAAATGAAAATGGACTCCCTCACCCAAGCCATCTGCCACTATTTATTTTCCCACCATCTTCATCTACCACCCACCCCTGGCATAGCTGCACAATGTACCTACACATCTTCTTACATGTTTTTTTGTTGGTGTGTCATGTCCCCCGCCCCGTAAAATGCTGCCCAGAATCTAAACTACATTCCAATTTGGTTGTTACAAAAATTTGGCTTAACTTGATGCAGATTCAATGTCATGGGTAATGCCACAGCACGCTCACAATGGATATCTTCTGGAAACTACACTATGAAAGGAGGTAGGCAACAAGGTGTCCACCAAGGGAGAAACTTCTGGGAGTCCCTTGCAGCAGCTTCCTGAGGGATATTGGATATGCGATGTAGCTTCAGAGGGAAACATGCAAACCCTTGAAAGGACAAAGGTCCTCTGGAAAGCTGGGTAGGTGCAACGCACTGCATGCTGCTACACCACTCTACAGTGCCCTAACAAGGAAAGACAGCAGAATCTCAGCCAGTGTGAGCAAAGAGTTTGTGGCTGTGGAAGATGTTTATCACTGAAAGGGTTACTAATCGCGCATCGAGTATGAGGAGAACAAAAATAACACAGAGGATTGTGAAGTTTTAATGTAGATTTTAACTGTTCTTAAATAGAAAATGCTATATAACAAGAAATGCTTATATTATTTAGAAAAACAATTCTTTGGTAATTGAAATGACAACAATGACTCACCTCACAGCAAGACTAGTTTCATCTGTGAAGTCTCACAGAGACCAACAAACAAAAGATGCAATCAAGAAACACATCCACTGTAAGCTGAAGCCTAAGTATGGAGGAGAAAAAAGTGTTGTTTCTGATTACATAGGAAATGTATTCCCTATTAACAATCTACAAACTCTTTCAGGTGAAGGGTTAGGTTATTCAGTCACATGCAAGAATAAATCACCCACCAGCACACATTTTCTGATATTAATTGTGAAGCTGTCAGCAGGCAAAGTCAAATTGCTTTGAATACTAAGGTAGACCGGCACACCGTCTATCTGCTAAAATAACTAGATAAACTGATACGGTCCTTTGCCTCCAGGAGCCAGTATCAGCCTCAGGGCAAGACATGGTGTCGAGCACATTTGCCCTCGTGCAGCTGGCCTTACCGGAACAGTGTTGGCAGACCAGAGGACAGACAAGTAGACAGAAATCAGTTCACTGCCTAAATGGACTTGCTGCTCAGCCTCTACTCTTTGGATCAAAGTCTGGAAAGACATCAGTTAATATTGTGACAAGTAAGTAGAGAACAGTCAGTGTTGATGCACCTTGCATAGTACATCAGAAAATTGGAGCACAGTACCAAGGAAAATTCACGTACGTTGATGAAGTAGCACGTGCCTGCTGGACTGATGCTTGAAGACTTCTGACTGACTGACTGACTGACTTACACAATTTTTTGGAGTGTGAGAATGTTATTTTTTTCGCCAGTATCATAAGTTAGGAGTCCTAACAGGGAGCTCAGTGTTCAATAGACCTGTCTGAGCTTGGGCAGGTATGATACTTCTATGAGATCGTCTACAACTAGACAGAATTGCCTTTATGAACTTTTTGTTCCTAAATGCAATGACTGTTTTCAGTGAGGTCCAGGATCTGTTTTCCATGTCAAAAGGTGACTTCAGCAAGTTTCTGCCATAGAAAGTATTCAAGCATTAATTTGGAGATGATCCTTCAATGTAAATCCACTGTGCAACTGTGTAAGACGAGGAAGTTGTGACTGATGTCAACAGGAATTGGGACATTTGATGGATGACTGGATCAGCAGTGCCCAAAGCTATCTCATAGCATGAGAAATGCAACCAATTGCTCCTGTCTGACACATGGGTCTTAGGAGTTTTGTGGACAAAGAGATTTAGGGTTTTTACAGTCTAAAAAGATGAAATGTAGGGAATGGATGTAACCATATAAAATCAGTGGTGATTCTAATAAAAATGGTTATCATAATCCTGTTCTGTTTTATTAGATTAGCACTTCTTTGAACAGGTGTGAAGGAAAGAGCGTCTGTTAGAGAAACAATAAACTGGAAAGAGAGGGAGGATCATGGTCAGCACATATAGGGTCAGAGAAGGACATAAGCTGGGTTTATACGTTGGTTGTAAATGCTCTGTGGAAAGGATTAGACCACCCAGCCAGGGTTAAAGCTGGATTCTTGTCATTGAAGAGAGCACTTGGAGGTGTGTGTGGGGAGTAGGATTTCATCTGCGGAGATAAAATCTAATGCGGTAGATGAAAGAAAGCCAGTGAAGGGATTTGAAGAGGGGCTTGGGATTTTTAAGACAGCTGAAAAGGTATTTAGTTTGGTTTAGGCAAATGGGTTAAAACAAGGATACTTTCAAATCAATCCTTCTTTAAAATAAAAAAAGTCAGCCATTTTTTTCAGAATAGTCTCATCTTCCTTTGGTTGGAGCAAAAGGTACTGAATGATTTTTGGTGATGAGAAGCTGTCCTTTTACTTTTCCCGATATATTCCAGACTAAGAAAAGCTTTTGAAAGTTTATCAGCCCAGTTCTGTTATATAGTTTAATCTGGATATGTTCAAAGAAATTCCAATAAGATAGGAAGCTGGCTGGTCATTGCTAACTACATTGTTAACTTTATTCAGAACCAGAAAGTTAATGCCATAATTCTTTTTGAACTACTGTGTGTAACTGTCACAAAATGTCAGTGTAAATTGCCTCATTTTGTCTACTCAATTACACATTAAGATTAAATGTTAAAACCTTCAAAGATATTTTTACATTTATTTTCCTGTCTACTGATGGATTGGCTTAAGAATATTTTTCAAGTTATTTTCCTGCACACAAGAGTCCTAATTAAATGCTAGAACAACAGACAATTCCACACGTGCCTGTGATGAATTAAGCTCACTCTGAATCACCAGTTTTCCTTTTATTTCCTCCATACAGCTTGTTCAGTTCATGTTCCCCTACTTATCCAGTTGCAGGTAAGATAATCAGTTACGCTTTTCACTTTACATTTAATTTTAATTTACAATATTGTAATCGATAAATATCAGTCAAAATGTCCATCTGATATATATCAAAATAAAGACAGAAAAGTGCAAAGCACCCATAAACCATGCAGGAATAATGACTTTTGTGTGAGTCCACTTTTATACTGCTACACTTCACTAAACTGGATTCTTGCAGTGCAGGAGGTCTGCTCAACCCTGGAGGAGAAAATAGTGCCTGGAGCTACCAGCTGCGTTACGTGTTTCTTTCTGGTGTTTGCTGGAACAGCCAAGAGACCATTGGAACAAACACCACTGACCTAAAGCCTACACTGTGGTATCTGGAAGTGCTTTTGGGATCTTGGATGAGAGCGCATGTTTCAGTCACACACCAGGGCATGGCCCAGACGTGTCCCATCCTTACCACACTCAGGTATCTGGAGAGAAAAGCTGGACACTTGGGCCAGATGGATCCAGTGGCCAGGTTTTTAGTCCTGAGGACCTGAATTAGGAATCTGTGTAGTGGCAATCTGCCCACAGCAGAAGATGCCTTCTGCTCTCTTTCCCCAGGGCAGGTGTGATGGTGCATACCATGCAGCAGGGAGTTCCTCTCTTCAGGAAGACCTCTGTTTTACTCTTGAGTGGTGACAGCTCAGCCATTCACCATCCTGCCTGAATGCAGTCCACACTGGGGGAAAGGAGCCAGGACACAACAGCAGGTCTCTGCCCCGCATTTTCCATTGGCACGGAGTATGTTACAGATGATCTGGAAGTCAGAACAGCCATTTTGCTACTCCCATGGCTTTCAGGAAAAAGGAGCACCGGATCAGGAAATCAGAACAGTGCTAAATGAAGGGATCACATGAGAAAGCAGAGGTCACTATCTCCTGTAACATATCCTTAACAACACATTAACTCTTTAAAAAAATTTCATAAAATATTTGTCACAAATAAAAAGTGAGTATCATCTTCTGTCCATCTCCATCTTTGTCTGGATTTGTTGCAGGACTAAAAATTTGACATAAAACCTGCTTTATGAAAGTATGACCACAGACAGAAGTTGGATAAAAAGCAACAGCCAGAATATCTATTAACAATTAAACTCCAAAGATGCGAAAAGCCTGCAAGATTTCAATCTGCACAAAACCTTTGGGCTGGATCCCACGTTTGCAGTGCTGTTCCTTTGTTGATTAGGATGATGGCCTTATACATAAAAAGAATGACTTGCACTAAACCTGGAGGTTTGTAATAATTATAGTAAAACAGATGTTCTTATTTTTAATGTTGTACAGAAGGATATTTATGAGTTTCTTGCCATTCAGTTGCTGGACTTAGTCCTTTGAATAAATTGCTTTTTGTTCCTTTTTTTGTGCTTAATTTCCATCAGTGGGGTTTAACTTTGTGTTTAAACCACTCCTTTTCCCATCTGTTACTTTATATAATGTTACTCAGTTTAATTTTCAGTTTTTGGCATTCTTAGCCTAGGCCAAGGCTGCTATGGGTTATAAATGAATTAATAAGAGCAAACACGAAGCAGTTCCTCAGAACCGGAATAAAATATCTGAAAAAATGTTCATATCTTTAATTAAATGTTGTTTCTGTATCTGTCATACATGATTTGTTTCCACTTAATTATTACTCAGAAAAGTTGGTTTATACTTGGACTCTATGAATGGAACGAATTCTTTAAACTGAAAGCACTGAAAATACATGCATCTTGAAGGACATAGCGTGTTGATCCTTAGTTCTGCTCATAGCACAGACTTGATTGGATTCCATATTAGTTTCATCTCATGCTGATGAATTTAAAAAAAAAAAAGTAATTTATTCTTTCTGGCTGGTTCATTTTTTTATATAACAATTTCCATTTCACTGTTTACATAATTACCCATGGAAGGGGAAGATTCAAAGCTTCACAGAAATTTTGTTGGCAGCGTTATATATACCTCTTATATATACCATATGTATATACCTCTTTCTCCTCTGAAAAGAAAGTGCATTCTTGAGAAATGTAACAGTATACTTATCTTGAAGTACAGTGGAATCTGGGAATTAACTTCAATTAATGCTGGCAATTCAGTTTTAGTTTTAATTATTTGCAGACAAGTGAAAGCAGTGAATTTTCTTTCTGCAAAACCAATGATTTACTGGAAATAAAGCATCCCTTTAGCGTCTGCTATTAATATTTTTACTGGATGTGGGAACAACTTGTTAACTTCTGCTTGGATTGTGTGGCTTACCCAAGATATGAATAATGAAGTACAAAATAATGAGATTCTGCTGTATGTAAAAGCACTGCAGTGTCTCGTGTAGTAGAAAATAAAGTGCACTTCTGTGCTCTTGGCAGGAATCTGAGCAGTTTCTTCTAGTTATTTTTCTTTCCAGCTGCTTTTTTTTAGGTTCCTCTCAGGTAAGGCACTGGGACAAGGATTCACAAGAACTTCTAAAATGTGGTCTCAAAATAGTTAAACACTAAAATGGAGGATTCTCTAAGAGAAGGTGAATTTTGGTGAGTAGCTGTCAGCACAAGAATTGATTTCTAGCCCATGTTACAACTTTGCGGTCTCAGCAGCATGAATAGCTTTCTACCGAGCAATCACAGCCACCGTGTCTGATCAGTATTGATGGCATTGGGTAACCACCTCTACAAAGTTTCAGCATTCAGACACTCGCCACTCTCTCCCAAGTGTAAGTTTGGCAGTCTTAAGACCTATCATGTGAAACAAAGTGAAAATGCAGAGAAAGATGACAAGTGACTATGTGCAACTTAATTCTAAAGCTAAACAGGGAGTATTACCTTTTCAGGGAGATAATAAAACAACAAAGGACAGAAATGAAAAGTTAATAATAGTATTCTTTTGTGCTTGATCAGACAAGAAAAGACCAGCAGGTGTGTTAGACTGGATATCAACTATTTGAATATCTTGGCTTTTGTAAGTTCAAGTGGTAATCCTAATTAAGTATACATCTTCACATCCTAAATGATGAATAATTTTAATGTCTCAGTGAATAGAGGACCATCCCTTTCTCTTGGTAACAAAACTTTATGCATCATTTACACAAGGAAATAGAATAATTAATTGCATTATTATATAGCTTTTATCACTACATAACTTGCATCAAGTATGCTGAAAAATCCTTAGTAGAGTGGAACAAAGTCTTCCTTTGAATTATTTTTAGTCAGCCTGATAAGTGTATAATTGCTGGAGATAAACAAAGTTGGTACAGATGAAATCTGAAGCACCTTGAAATGAACAGGGTCTCAAAAGACACTCCGGCAACTGCCATAGATGCGACAAAGGAAAGAAGATGAAGACGACAAAAGTCACATTTCTCTTCTGTTTCCTTTCAAGCTCGGTGTCCAGCATAGCTAACCTGAATTTGGGAACTTGATCCAACAGATTTGTTTCATTTTTAAACCATTTAAATACCATATGATAATAAAGAGTAAAGTGTTTTTTATTTGTACAGAGGTATGCAGAAATCCACAAGCATTTAAAAAGTAAAATAAGATCGTGCCAGACTGAAATACATGGTATGTTCCTTTGTGATACAATCACAAACTTTAAGCAAAGCAGCACTGACTTTCTACACTAGTTTACATCTTTATGGTGTAGTCCCTTTTTCCTGTGGTGCTCTAATGCTGCATGAGAATAAGTTAGATGTTTGATAAAAACAACAGTTTCAAAGCTAGGTTGGGCTTTTATTGTTTTGCTTGTGAAGTTGTAAATACTCAAGATCAGCATGGGATTCAAATGTTAATCTATGACATCTGTAGGTGGGAAACTGTTTCAGTTATGTTTGATTTGAAAATTTAGTACTATTTTTGAGATTTTCACATCATGTGTTTTCCTCTACTGAGACACAGTGAGCTAAATTCGTTATTCATTTATCAACCAGAAAGACCTGAGGATACTTTCCTTGTAAGGATGCTGGAAAAAAGAAAGCTGTACTTTCTACAATTAAAGTTACCAGTTGTATTTGCTTATGAAAATTGGAGTTTGATGTTCTTCATCAGAAAATACCTTGAGTGGTTGAAAAAAAAGTCTGAAGCAGTCACCTTTTAATTTTATATAGAGAGTCAGTCTTAATCTGTTCTTTTTCTTGCACATGAATAAAATAACCAAACAAAACTGTTTATCATTTGCTCCCAACCTGTGGCAATTCCTTTGAACCTGAAGCACTTTTCTTTTTCACTTAGTCCAAGTCTACAGAAAAATGAGGTTTATAATTAAAAATGTTACTATAGGCTGAAATATACAGTGGTAGGGTTGACATTATAAGAAGAAAAGGAAGTTTCACTCTGTGTTCTGGAAGTCTAAAAAACCCAGACCTTATCTCAGACTTTGCTATTACAGTCCAGAGGACTCTGCTGAGCCAAAATTCGTGGCTGCAATTTAGTTTCAGGCTTATGATCTATATAAATGAATTCAAATAATTTCCTCTGAAATATGGTTGTTCCTAACATGCCAAATATTGAGTTATGTTTATCAGTTTGGTGGCTCTGTATCTAGGTTACAGTTTCCATGAAACAGGCAAGACATAATTAAATTCCAGCAACACAGAAATATTTGGTACTGTGACAAGTCTCCCTTACGGCACTGTTGTGTGGGTTAAATAAATTTCTTTTGTACCTTACCAGCATCTCT
Organism: Pygoscelis adeliae; assembly: GCF_000699105.1. Taxonomy (NCBI): domain Eukaryota; kingdom Metazoa; phylum Chordata; class Aves; order Sphenisciformes; family Spheniscidae; genus Pygoscelis; species Pygoscelis adeliae. Next base: position 5,445,511 of record NW_008825271.1, read on the forward strand.
TATGCGGCTCCTGAGAAATAATAAAACTAATCTGAAAGCAGAAGGAGATCTGCTAATTTCTTTGCTGCTGCGAAGGAATGCATTATTTCTGTATTAGGCACACGTTTAGGGATTCTTCAAATATATTAACTTATATTTGGGTAGCAAAGGATATCAGGTTAAGACTAGAGACCTGACTGTGCTAGGCACAGAAAAAAATCTAAAGAAAAGGGTGGTTCCTGTCCCCAGCAGCTTATGCTTGAAATCTACAACAGCAGACAATGCATGATGTGCCTGGTCAGATGGAGGGAGAAAAAATAGGAGAAGATATGAGAAAAAATGTTATCAGATCAGCCATCCTGATAGCCGCCAGCATGCTAGTAGCGTAACTGTTGCTAATTGCTTTGCTGGCATCTAGACAAAGGAAAAATTTAAACAGGGAGATAAACAGAGGAAGAATGGCATAGTTGTGTTCGTGGTTATGGGGAACGCCTTCCAAAAGTGAGAAACAGCATGGGGAAAGACGTGAAAATGCTTTTACGGAAATGTAACAGGAGATGTTGGAGATGGCGATCATGTCAGTGGCTGGTCAGAGGTGGCAGTCAACACCCCAGCACTAAATGAGGAATGTGAGGTTGGATGGGAACAAGATCTGAAAGGTTTTGTGAGGGTGAAGCAGATTATATTTGAAGTAATCCATGGAGAAATTTGGACAAAGGGTAAAAGGGCTGGAGTGAGACACCAGCAAGCTGAGCGTAAGACCTTGTTCTTACCTCACCCGGTGAGCTGTGCTGTGTTGGACTGAGAGGGTGACAAAGAAAGTCACAGGACTTTTGGGAACCAAGAAAATCAGTGTGCTTGGCAGTTCGCTTTCGCTGGGTGCATCTTACATGGCAAAGTATGCCATGCCTGGAGAATCCTTGTTAGAAAAAACCCTATATATAACAGCAAGGCAAGACATCTCCAGTGTCAGGTGCAAGGGGCCATGCGTGAGCTTCACTATAGACTGAGCTCCCATTCAGGAGCCACTTTGGCTCTAGTAACGGGCTTGTGCTTCCTGCTGGAAGACAAGATTCTCTGCATGTGTACAGCTGTAGCCCTGTACATCCAAATGATCATACCTCACAAGCTCTGTCCATTGATGGAAGAAACATTTCACTTTTTGCCTGTGTGGACAAGCTGACAGAAACCAGTTTAGGTTTCTGCCGTCAGAGGAAGCCTGAGTGCAGGTCTGGAATACAGCTTACTCTCTCTGGCAACTCACAGGCTACGCACAGTGCCACAGTCCCCACAGAGACAGCTCTATCTTAGAATCATAGAATAGTTTGGGTTGGAAGGGATCTCTAAAGGTCATCTAGTCCAACCCCCCTGCCGTGGGCAGGGACATCTTCCACTAGATCAGGCTGCTCAGAGCCCCGTCCAACCTGACCTGGAACGTTTCCAGGGATGGGGCATCCACCACCTCTCTGGGCAACCTGTGCCAGTGTTTCACCACCCTCAGCGTAAAAAATTTCTTCCTTATATCTAGCCTAAATCTACCCCCCTTTAGTTTAAAGCCATTCTTAAGCCCTCAAAATTTGTATTTTTTAGCTGCACAGGTAATCTTCATGCGGTAAAATTTCTCTAACAAGAAGCCACTAAGTTTCTTCAATTCCTATACAGTTTGTTTTTAGTCTTTTATTCCTCCAGAAGCATTAGGAGTGAATGAAAAAATAGGTGTGGATTCTAGGATCTGACCCAGACACTCTTTGCCTAGATGACCCTAGGATTACGCTAAAGTAATAAAGCCACAGAAGTGAAGATCAACAAAAAAATTTGCAAGTTGGTTATAATTGCCACCAGACAGGCAATGGGGAATTTATTGGGGCCCAAATCTGTCACCAGCACATAGTTTGTAAGCAAAATCTGTTTGCAATTGAGAGCAGAGCCCCTCATTCATCGCCTTGATCAGCCGTCTTGCAGAACCTGTGGAGCTGTCAGAATGCTTCTACTCGAGTTGCTTGAAGTTATTTGCACATCTCTGCAATATCAACAAAACATTTGCTGGCAGTAGGAAAAGCAGACCTCTCCAAAAGAGAAAACTGCTGACTGAAGAGTGAAGAACTGAAGAGTTGCACATGATCCTTTTCTGAGCCTTCAGCATGTTTAATTTTGGTTTCCTTTTAGTAAGAACTTCATATAAACAGAACCTGTTTATCCATTTCTAATTGCCTGCCTTTTTCTCTCTCCCTTCATGCCATTCCTCATGTATCAGCTTCATTCTAGCTTTGAAATGCCTACTTTCACAGGCCCAGGTTTGTGGCTTGCTACTTGCCATGCAAGAATTTCAGTGTCAAAATCCAGGTTTTCAAAAAGGCCTTAACACAGATTCTAGGTCTGTAGAAGCAAAATGTCAAGCACAAGTGTTTGTTCAGAAATACTGCCATTCAAAAGTCAATAGAAACATATAAGTGCTATGCATACAAAATTCCAGATGCAAATTTTTAGTTCCAAGCAAAAGTTTAAGAAATCTCATAATTTGGGGATTTTTCTTCAGCACTTGGGAATATCAAACTTCCCTCAGTCACATTAAATAACCTTTTTCATAAATACGCCATGCTGTGCCTCTTAAATAGTGAAAAAGTCTTTGTTATGACTTTGTTATTTTTGCATTTTTTAATGTATGCGATAACTGTGGACATAGATCTAAGGGGTGCATTTATACAGACGTAAAATCATATATGCAATCAATAGATGATATATGTGTAAAATTTAATGAAGAAAGCCAAGATGGCATTTTGCTGTCTTCCTCCTGCTGATAAGAAGGGCAGAGTTGTCTGTCTTACACTATAAGTCTTAAATGAATTAGTAGGATAACAATGTTTTAGTTGTTTCAAGTTCATTCATCTGCATAAAGCTTACAATAAAGTTGCCATTAAGCTGCAGAGAAGTTATTTTCATTAACATATAACCAAAAATGCAGATGGTTATTTTAATGGAAATTGAAGCTAAGAATAGCATGTACTTCTGTGATACCTGTTCTTCCTTTCATACTTACATATTATATTTTTCTTTAAATGACTGCATGTCTGAGTACCCTTTCATAAAGCTTTCAAAGGATCATCTATTTTTCACATTCTATTTTGGCTGACTGACTTCGTCAAAGGTTTAACGAGCATAAAGAAGTGATAGACAGCTGAATACATGCTACCTTTCTGACATAGCAGGGTGGGGATTATGCCACACAAATGATTTGATGACAGACTGTACATAGAGGTGGATTGCATGTCATGTCTATTTTTTAAGAGAGAAGTGAGCACTTTACAGCAAGCTGTCTAGCTGAGTGTAGAAGAAGCTTTTGTAATATGATTTGACTGGCAGGAGGAGAGAAAAAGGAAAGTTATTGCATTAAAGAACTTGACTTAATTGCAAAATACCAAGTTGGATTATGTAGGAGGTACCTGAAGAAGCAGGTATGATGGAAACAATTTTAAAGAACATTTCCCCCAAAGCAATGTGTTTCTATTTTGTTCAAGACAAATTAGTTTGGCATGGTGCTTGGTGTATTCTACATCTTTGACATTAAAATAGTGCAGATTAGAGAATGGATATTAAAAGTGCTCTCTGCAGATTTTTTCAGTAGTAATTCTGTGTTTATTGAAGCTGAAGTTGTATTTTGTATGCTCAAAACATCTTTCAGAAACTTTAGGGCTTATGAAAACCCTAAGGGTTTGTAGTTATCATAGAATCAGAATAGTTTGGGTTGGAAGGGACCTCTAAAGGTCATCTAGTCCAACGCCCCTGCCGTGGGCAGGGGCATCTTCAACTAGATCAGGGTGCTCAGAGCCCTGTCCAGCCTGACCTGGAATGTTTCCAGGGATGGGGCATCCACCACCTCTCTGGGCAACCTGTGCCAGTGTTTCACCACCCTCAGCGTAAAAAATTTCTTCCTTATATCTAGCCTAAATCTACCCCCCCTTAAGTTTAAAGCCATTCCCCCTTGTCCTGTCGCAACAGGCCCTGCTAAAAAGTCTGCTGCCACCTTTTTTATAAGCCCCCTTTAAGTACTAACAGGCTACAATCAGGTCTCCCCGAAGCCTTCTCTTCTCCAGGCTGAACAACCCCAACTCTCTCAGCCTTTCTTCATAGGAGAGGTGTTCCATCCCTCTGGTCATTGTCGTGGCCCTCTTCTGGACTCGCTCCAACAGGTCCACGTCTTTCTTGTGCTGAGGGCTCCAGAGCTGGACACAGTACTCCAGGTGGGGTCTCACCAGAGCAGAGGAGAGGGGCAGAATCACTTCCCTCGACCTGCTGGCCACACTTCTTTTGATGCAGCCCAGGGTACGATCGGCCTTCTGGGCTGCAAGGGCACATTGCTGGCTCATGTTCAACTTGGTGTCCACCAGGACCTCCAGATCCTTTTCTGCTGAGCTGCTTTCCAGTTGGGTGGCCCCCAGCATGTATTGGTGCATGGGGTTGTTCCTCCCCAGGTGAAGGACTTCACACTTCTCCTTGTTGAACTAAATTATTGCTATTATTACCCAAAAGTCAGCTGTTCCCTCCTCTCTGTGCATCCTAGCCATGCCGTGTGTGATTTGGAAATGTTTGAAGTGCAGACTTGCCTTATTTATGAATTCCCAGGCAGCATCAGTCTAGAGATAAGTAGCTAGGTGTTTACCCAAAGCCATGATGTGGGCTCCTCTAGGCACACACAGAAGGATTTTACGTTTCTAAGCAAGTTTTCCTGGTAGAAATTCCCTGGGACAGGTGTCTGTGACACCTCAGGTGCTTGGCCCTCTTTACGCTTTGGCTGCTTGTTTTAATACTTGGTCTATTGTACTTAAATGCTTAAATTCTGCCAAGGCTGCACTTTAACTCTTTGCCAATGGATCTGCTCCAGATCCAGTGAAGCTGCTAGATTGGGCTCTTAATAAAGCCTCTTTTATTGCTGAAAGGAGGTATTTGCCTGAAGGCTTTGCCCATATTCACAGCAGAGGCACTAAGGGAGCGATGCCCGTGCTGGGTTGCGCAGGATCAGCGCCCTATGTTTCTGTCCCCACGCCTCTTGCTGGTTTGCCAGAGGACTGCCCGTGTGCACACACTGATACCTGTTTTAGTCAAAATCAGCTGCTAGATACAGACCTGTCAGCTACATTTAAGCTGACCGGGGCAATTTTGACTGAAACGCCTAGAAAGCTCTCACAGATAGTTCAGCTGGAGAGGGGAGAAGAGCAGGCACTGGCAGATGAGGGGTTCTCGGTAGCTGGTGAGAGGTACCCCTCTTCTATCTCCAAAGGTGGTTACAGAGATACTCCCTTTTAATCCAGCTAGACAATGCAAAAGGCAGGGACAATATTCCTTCATACAAGCCAGGCTATGTTGGTTTATTTGCCACTGACTTATGCAAGATAAATATGATTTCTGCTAGATAAATATAGGTTGGATTCAAAGAATTAGTATCCAGACTATTTATGTTAGCAGTTTTACTGAATCAGTTTTAATCAAGTTAGATAAGTAACATTTGAATATAGAAAAAGAACCAGATATAAACAAGAACACAGATTATAAGATGTTCTGACACCTTTTCTTTTCTTTGCAAAACTACCTTTTTCTGATTATGGTGATGAAGCCGTCATTCACCCCTTAGATCTAAGGTGACACCATCCATAGCCACAAAGCTGGCATTTCCCAAATCAGGCATATCTACAAAAGCAGATGAAGGACAGAGCGAACCTCAGGCTTGCCAGGACGTCGTCCGGAGGCACTGACTTTGAGCGTAACTGCTAACGCTACCCAAAGCAAAGCTTTACTCTCTGCATGCTACCATTCAGGCTGTGCAGCTCTCCCCTCTCAAAGTCAGGAGAGCCAACCCAAAGAAATCGCAGCTGTGCACTGGGGGCCCTTCCCTCCTCTCACTGGGCTGAACACCAGAGTACGTGAACTTCAGCAAGACCGGCATAAGCAGAGCTCAGTTTGGAAGAGGACCTGGGGGGTTGCTTTATCTCAGCTTCCTCAAGCTCATTAAAAAGTCTCCTTAGCTGAAAAAGCAGTTTGCATGGTGACGTTTGCCTGAGTTCCCGGTGCTTCTGAAGCTGTGAGCTGCCCAGTTCAGTCTCTATAGTGTAGGTTTTGTTCCTGTACATTTGCATTGTACCTCTGCGTCCTCTTGCAGAGGACCAGGCAGCCACACCTTCCCTCTCCATGGCAAACCCAGAAGCAGGATGCAGCCCAGTATAAAGCAAATTCAGGAAGGCTTTCTCAGCTCTCTTTCTATCCGAGAGTGAGTTAAGCAGGACTTTTCTCTCCGTATCTAGACAACGTGCAGACCTGAGGTACTCTTCATTCATTACCACCTCACACCGAGGACCAGTCTAAGCTCTGGAGAATCTGTATCCAGCTGTCTCGACAGGGAATTTGCTTTGTCTTGTCTCAAAACTAATAGAAAAACAATCCCTTTATGGAGAAATAAAGCAAAACTGCGTGCAGGCCTCTGATTTCCTGTCCGCACGGTCCTCTCAGCTGGGACATACGTGTACGTAGGCAGGGACATGTAGTAGTACAGAGACATGGATTCAAATCAGAGATCTGTGGTACCTGTGTCACTGGTGGGATGTGGGTTCATCCAGAGCGGGAGTTTATTTCTTCTTATTTTTCCAGCGGCTAACTCAGGAGCTAAAGCACATGGCAAAATGTCTGAGGAGCAGGAGAAGCTTTCTTGGCCCCTCCGTTCAGCCAGGAGGGCTGCCTGGCTGGGCAGGTTCAGGAGGACAACCCAGGGCAAGGGCTGAGGAAACCTTCCCATCCCACCATCCAGTGGGAGATCAGTTCACCCAGCATGGCTGGCAGAGCGTCTCCAGGAGCCTTTGGGCAATCTGACATGAAGGAGCTGGAATTGGCTGCGTTTTGCAGAAACTCGTGGTCAATAATTAGTGCTTATCCATTAAAACCGTGGCTGAAGCAGAGTCCTTTGACTCTGAAGGCTGAATCCCACATAATAAAATGAGGAAAATAACCGGAGCTGAAGCCATCACCGTAGACAGGGAAGACTTCACAAGCGGTATAACCAGCGGTGGGAGGCTGCCAGCTTCAGCTCTGATGCTCTAAGTGATCGACAGGTCCATAAAGCATCACAGGGAGGAACTGAACATTTCTCGTGTAAGACGTGGAATTTAAAGCATTTTAAATTCTCAGCTACATTAATGCTGAGTGATAAGTACCTCCCTGCGGCTTGCGGATGAGTCTGCAGAGGAAGACTGGGCAACGGGTGACTTGTGTTTCTGAGGTGCAAAAATCAGACCCTGTAGGAGGCAGAGCTCCACCTTTTTGGCCCTAAGTGACTATCGGGCAGGGACTCTGCCCCTCTCTCTGGGGCACCTTCCCAAGGGAGGCCGTCCCTGTCGTCTGGCCTCTGCTGGGTGGTCTCCAAACGGCTGAGGTTTGTGCGGAAAACTCAGCAGACATTTAGCTACAAGTCAAGTCCCCGAATACAGAATCCTGCATTTCCCAAAGCTTCGTCCTGGGGAACGGGTCCCTTTGATGGGTCATCACTGGTCCTTGCCTTTGCAACCGTCCATTCTTCTGCATTATTGGCCCCCCACTCCCTTCTGCGTGTGCCGGTGGGGGAGTTATTAGTTGTTTGGCCGTGGGCTGTGGGTCCGCTGCAGACTGCGCTTGGAACCAGCTATCTAGCTCCTTCTCTGCCTCCCTGATGTTACGCAGCCTTCTCACCACCTCCTGCAGCTCAGCCACCTGCTGCAGGAGGTCCCTCCACCTGGGCACACCTTTTGCAGGCAGGGCTGCTGCCTGTCCCTACCCAGGAGAGAGGTCCAGGCCCTCCCTGCAGCCGGAGGTCTGCACTGCAGCCTCTCCCTTCAGCAGTTCCGTCTGCGTGGAGGCATCGGCTGCTGCTGGGGTAGGTGGTGCAGACCTCCCAGCTGGAGCCTCAGCCTTTACCCTCAGACTTGAGGGTCGGGTAGGACGAGTGCCCTGGACCTGTGCCCAGTCGCTGGGTTATGTGTCCGCCGAGTCCCCCTCAGCCCATGGAATGCCCTGCCTTCGAAGATGCGCCCTCCCTGTGCGCCCTTCCTCACAAACCGCTGTGCAAACTGCCGCGCCACGCCCTGTTTGCCCACCCTGTTGGCAGTGCTCCTGGTGGCAGCGCTCCCCGGGGCTGCCTTGAGTGGGAGTGGGGGGTGGCAGCCCTTACTCCTGGCCCCACCCTGGTGAGAGCTGCTGGCTCCCCGGGGGCCCCTGCGCTCCCCTGTGGGTTCCCTGGCTCAGGAAACTCCCCCCTGTACGCCGCGACCCACCGTTCCGCTGCAGGATGTGCCTGTACCGGAGCTGATCGCCTCTGTGAGTAGTTTATGAACGCCATCTTAGGGTATAGATGTGCTTTAGCTTTCAGAAATGGATGAATCTGATATATAGCATCATATCTATTCTGCTGGCTGAAAAAGTGAATGGCTAACTCAAGATCAAAAAACAGACCAGTAAGAGACCCAGGAACCAAATGGCAGGTGTCTTCAGTTTTAAACATTAAATATATTGAACAACATATCGCCTATAAAAGATTGAGACAAGAGACATTAATTCACAAAAAGACTTACATTTCTAATAGACGGCATTAATGATAGGCATTTAAGTACAAAATTAAATCCTCAGTACCCTAAATCAGTTACCACCTAAAATTTTGACCCTGGAGACCTGTATAACAAGCCATGTGCTCATAGTGCTGAGCTGAATATATGCCTAATTACCAGGGTCCAGACCTCTCTGCATGTGAAGGAAGGAATAGGTGCAGTTTCTTGCTTCTCAGGACAGTGCCTAACCATTGAACTTCTGGGTATTCTTAGTTGGGATTCAGTTTCTTTTGCCAAAACTGTGCCACTTTGTTTAAGTTTATAAATATTTAGTCGGCAGGAGAGCACCAGAATGACTCTCTGATCCAATGGTTAACATATTGACCATGAGGGTCTGGGTCCAAATTCTTATTTGGGGAATATTTAAATATTTTATGCAAAGCAGAGCAGCTTCAATAGTGTTTTCTTAGTAGATGTAGAAAACATTCACAGAGTTAGTTTATTAAGATGCCAGTTCTTCACCTCAGCAGTGTCGACTGAAATTAAATCAAGAGGAACTGAAGGTGCAATGGGAATTATCAACTGATTGCTACATCAGTCTAAATAATCCCTTTGGTGTGGCTGTAACTGACCTCTCCAGTGCTTTCCTGTAAGCCAGTTAGAAAATAACAACTAAATTTGGAAGACATAAAACAGTAGAAGTCTCCCTTACATCCCCTTCTTACATAGGAACTGCAATAATCAGCCTTTAAAAGAAAAGATGCTGAACAGAAATATATAGGGAGAATGATTTGTACTGAGTTATTAGTTTAGTGCAATTGAGAAGAAACTATGGATGAAATAATTAGCCTCTATTGCTTGAGGAAAGTATAAACTTAATCCCAGCTGTTCTAGGTTTTCTACAAACTTTTCTACTTAATGTTTAAGTCATGTAAAAAAAACAAAAATACATAATTGCAAATGGCAGCTGTTTCTTTCTACCCTATGACTTAATACGCCTCTTCTGGTACCACAGGTCACATGCAAAACTCTTGCTCAACTAAATATAAGAATGACAGCCTGAACACTGACACTCAGTTAAGAAAAAAAAATACTGTTATTCCATGTTTTTCGAACCCTTCACCTCTTTCAGAAGAGTTCTCATGCTAAAAGCAGTCATCTTCTTGAAAGAAAGCAAGGGGATCTTTTGGTTATAATGAACAAAGATATTAGGCTTATTCCAACTCTTAGCTTTCTCCCCCACCCCACCCAACAGTATTCCCATTGTACGTATCTTCTATGGTGAGTTTAAGCTCTGAGGCACGGCCTGTCTCTACTGTGCGTTATGAAGTTATTAGCATGGTGGTTCATGTTCTAGGTTAGTTTTTGGGTATTATCATTACACAGATCTACACTACTACTACTACTGATGCTACCTCCAAGAGTAGGTCTTTGTCTTGTCCTACTGAAGTTTCCCTGTTTTCCTCTAACTGACCTCTCCCTCCCATGGAATGATTGTCATCTGGGGAAAGGTGTGGACAGAGAGAAAAATGTTGGTTACCCTTCTGTCTCCCGTAATCGTTTTGTACACCTTTAAGTGGAAGAGTAACTTAAGATCTCTCAATCACCTGTGGTATTCTGGAGTGCCATCCATCAGGACACAAAGACTCTCACTCTAAACTGACACCCATCCATCTAAGAGTAAAGACTGCATGTATCAGCCCAAAGCCCGGAGGACATTTCTGTCTTCGTGATGCATTGCATAAGAGATAGCTGACAGAGAAGGTGAACAAAGGATGCAAGGGAACTGTGGAGTCTGAGCGGAGGAGATACTTACGATGTGAAATTTAAGTAAACTGAACGTTTGGTGTGGTTGAAAAAAAAATATGTGTTATTCTTTCCCATTCCGTGAAAGCTATAGAAGATGAATTCAAAAGGGATTTATGTCTTGCAAAAATGAAATCACTAAGTGATAGGATTTTCAGATACAGCTGTATAAATCCAAATAAACATAACAAACATGCCTGCTGTGAATTTTCTCTCTTGCCGATAATTTTTGGAAGTTAATCCTGCCCCAGCACTCCCTGTGTGGAACAATGATTAAACAAGAATAGAAGTTGAGGGTGGTGGGGTCTTATTTTATTGCATTTAGCAGTGTATGCTCACTTTTGAACAAATGCCAGGCTTCCTTTCTTGCTAAAAGATTAAATTCTTGCCTATTAAAAGGGTCAGTAAACCACTAAAGTACACTTCAGTAGTAATCAGAACAAAGAAAACATTATATTTTGAACAAACAGAAACTATTATCCTAGCAGAATGAGGTACGAATATCCAGCTGCAGTGCTTCCTTTAGGGAAGCAGTGTTCTACCGCACCATCCCTGGGGAGATGCCGTGGGACGTAGAAAGCATGAAATATGTAACCCTAGGAAACTGCAGCCTTCAGAGCCATCCGTAATCAAATAACTCTGCTCCTCTACACTCCAGGTGCAGGAGATTTAGAACCAGGCTGTGTAACAGCTCTCAATGGTGTAAAATGAGATTAAATAAATTAATAAATTTTTGGTATTGCTATGACTCATTCTGGCAAAATCAGCCAAAATTTTAGCCAAACTAATCTATCAGGAGGCACAAAATAGGCAATCTAGGAACCTAGGAAGTGCCTTTATTTTGCCTGTGTGCAGGAAGCACCACTCTAATGTGTTTCTGTAAAGTCAATTAAGCATAATATTGAGTTAAATTCACTAGTAAAATATTAATCTTGCACTGTGGGTTAGTTAGACCGCACAGTGATGTGCTCCGTTGCCAGGCTTTCATCTTGCTGAGATCCAGAAGTCAAGTCTTCCAGCACATTCGGGTTGGTTGAAGGGTCTTTCACCTGCCCTTGGCTTGAGCCCAAGACCCAGGTGCTCTCTACCTGCCTCTGGGGCCACTTTCTTAGAGCTGTGCTTTCAGTCAGGAAAAAGCTGGCTTTACGGCTACACTTTGTACTAGGACTTGATTTATAAATAGTTTATAAAAGATAGCTAAATTACTAATAGGTGCTAGTAGTGTGCTACAGATATAAGTAGTCTGTATGGTGACTGTTAAAAGTGCACAGCCTAAAGGTGAGCTGGACCAGACAATCTCTGGAGGTCCCTTCTGATTCCGGCCATTCCGCCATTCTGTGTTGAAGAGGATTTCCAGGAGTAGCCAACTGTATCTCTCAAAAAGAGCAGAGCAGCTCGCACCAGCACATATGCCTTGATTGCTGATTCACTGTGCTTACCAAAAGAGCCTACTGCAGGCGAGACATCCCACGGGGAGCAAAGGGGACAACCCACACTCCTGCGAAGACGAAATGAGCTGCATTTACTGAATGTTAGATCTTTTTTGCCTGCAAGGAGCTTCACTGATTTTTCCTTACATGGTCAAGATGTTTCCAGACATTATTTCTACCCTTGAAAAATGTCCCTGACTGAACATAAAAATTATAAATTGCAGTGACTGCAGGTCTTTCAGACTCGTCTTTGTATTTTTCACCCCGTGTATATCGACATTTTCCCTGAACATTATTGCTTAAGTAACACTAGTTTCTATGTAACCATTCCTCAGCCTGTACTTCTGGAACAGGTCAGCCAGCCAGGGCTGCACGTGCTGCGGTTAGTCCCAACCCCTCTCACGCTGTTTAGCCTCTGCATATTGAGTCCCATTATGTGATAGAAACGTTTTGTGTTTCCAGTCCATAGTCGTTGAATGGAGCCTGTAAGTAAAGATCAGTTTCCTAAGAGTATCTGTTTTCACCCAGTTTTCATGGTAGCACATGCCGTCAGCTCTCATTCATAAAGGTGAATTCTCAGCAATCTTGTCAGTGTAACTCTAGAGGAGGTGTATGGGGAACATACAGGGAGGTAGAAACCGAAATCAGATTAAAAATTATGTTTTTAATCATCAGACAGAAACTCACTTCACTGCTTCCAGGACACAGGAACATGTATCATATTCAAAATAGGTAAATGATTTTGATATTCTTAGAATTAATCTGAATTATTTGCACTGCATCATAAATTATTGCTTAATGATGTGAAAAGGAAATATCATTAGGCTGATTACAGTATAATCAAAATAAGAATTTGCCTCTTCTGTCAGGGTTTTTGAAAATGATTTACTTAATAGAATAATTAGAATCTTAAATTTATTGTAGGAATGTAAGAACTGTGGTAAGTAATGTAATTAACCATACATTGGTTACATTATATTGACATGTAATTAACCACACATTGAGATACCTACCATATTTTATACGCATAGTTCCTTTGCCCTGATGATTTCCCTCCTGATTTTTTAACTTAATCATGAACTTACATTTAGCAAAACAGATCTTTCTGAAACTAAACTATTATAATTGGTTACTTGGCATATAAAGATTATGCTTGAATTGTTTTTTTGCAAGATTCATTTCAGCAATGGACTAAACAATCATTTCACTGAAGTTCATTGCAGAGTTCCCTGAAAAGACATCTTTTTTTCCATGTAGCTATTTCTTTGGGATCAATATGCGATGGTTAAATTGGAAATGTATTTGGCAAATGATAGATGGTAACTACATGATACAAAGTGTTTTAGATCACACTTATGCTTTGCTTTTCAATTGTTACAGATATACTTTGAGGGGTAAACATCAACAGCACTCTTTTTATTTTGGCCTTATGTTTGAGCAAAGATTATAAGCTCCTATTGCATTTCCACATTAATCTAAGAGTGTCTGATTCAGTTCTTTTTAAATTTAACGCCTTTTGATAGAGATAATTGCCTTGCTCTTAGTAAGCTGGGTTTAATTTAGCAAGATGGCTAATGAACGCCAGTCTTTTAAAGGAAATCAATTTTGTTTATTTATAAAATTTGAGCATGCTTGAATATATACTTGGTGTATACTTGGGTGTGTAAATGTGGGTTTGTGTGCACAATTATAATCTATGTAATATTCATACTTGTTTTCTGATATTCCCTTTCTACAAAGTACCGTTGAAAACTATGCCCAGACTTTCAGAGAAACTGAATACCACGGAGTCTATTGACTTCTAGTGGACTCGTGGTGACTTTGAAATTCAGACACTAGAAGTGTATTTGTAAGCTATTTGTGATAAAGGGCCACAATATTTTAGAAGGTGTCTTGAAATGTCCACTTGTAGCATGTCTTGGATCAGGGGAGGTATAAAGGCCATCTTACCCTTTTACTCGGTAATCATATTCAATCAAGTGTCCTGCCAGGCCTCTGTACAGAAAACACAATTCCTCAGCCTCATCTCTACCTGATGTATAAGGGATTATAACAGTTATGATCTGGTCCTGCCCATCAGCATTGTAATAGACTTTCTGCAAGCAGGAAGATACATGAGCTTATACAACACAATTTAACACATTAGGCTGATCTCAGCAACTTCTGATTTTTTATCCCGTGTCTGGCTGGATTTTAGCTAAGGCAATGTTACAGAGTTACTTCATTCGGCTTCTCGGCTTAGAAGTCAGCCTGAAATCATTAAATTGAGAGGAACAGCAACTTAATATGAACAACTATGAGCATGTGTGTGTTGTTATCCGCTTCCTTTCCGACGAGCAGCTCTCTGTGATGAGGAAGCCCTGAGCCCGGGGAAGAGCTTCAGGGTGCGCAACTCACAGCTTAGCAGTGAGCCACAAATTCGATTTTCGAACCTGACAATGCTGGAGGGTGTTCAAGGGTTCTGTGGGAAAGTAAAAATGAAATATTTGCAGACTGGTTGATAGATCGATGCAATGCTTACGGAATACAAATTTTAAGATGTTTCCAAGGTAGAAAGCTGGCTTCTGTTCAGCTTAAAACATTAGATGATATCTCCAGATTCTCTTACACATCTGCATACTCACATAGGTGCATGCTTTATACAGGTATGTGAAAATCTATGTAGACATGCATATACCAAGTTGGCAGTGGGAATGTATATGTGAATTAATCCATAACTTAATAGCTTAGTAACTTACTTCTAATTAAGTAGGCTATTGAAACATCTGTTTCCTTGGCAGAAAGATGAAACTTTATTTTGTTTTTCAAAGTGTAACTTTGATCCCAGTCTTTAGCATAATTTGGATTTTAATATTCATACTTTAATTTTCCTACAAAATAATGTAGCTATTGTCTATGAAATTCCTAGCACTGGAAAAGCTCAGCAAGAAACATAGATCAGACGAGATGATTGTATGTCTGGAAAAAAATCTTGCAAATGAAATTAATGCACTGTTGTTGCTCACCAAGTGCAGGCAGTCATATAGCTAATGTGTGCCCAGTGACAACAAGATCTGCAGTTTCTTACAGACTTAAGATTAATGATTTTGGTATTAGACAGGACAAAATGCCCAAAGAATCCTGATTAACCAATCTAAAATACACTGCCATATGCTGGGCCAAGATAAAGCTGAGGAATAGATTTAGGATGTATCTTTACACTGTGGCTTTCTCATAAGTCTAAGATAATTCTTTACCTGATTGAGGCAAAAAGAACACACACTTGTCTGCCACATCAGTATGACAAATATCCATATCATTAACGGAACAGAAGTTATAATCTCTGTAAACTGTGAGATCTTCAAAGCAAAAGTTACAGACTTGGGGCTAGGTCCTTGCAAATGTTGAATAGTCCTTAAAATAAGCAAAAATGGCAGTTTCATGTGCACTGTGGTTACCCAGTGCCTGCCAAAGAGATGTTAAATGAATCTTGGTCCTGGATCCTAGAAGCGCAGTTCCTCTCTCCCTCCATCAGAAGGGTTGTCAGACGGGTGCTTACAGCTTCCCCGCCTTTGATCCATGCAGAAGGGTGAAGGGACTCCTGCCAGAAAGGGGGGAACTAGGGAAGCACAGATTTTCTGCTCTGGAGATGTCTTCTGTCTGATGTCAACAGGAGCTGGAACTGTAGGATAGGGCCACTAAATTCTTTGTTTGGCAACAAAGAACAAAATAATGGGGACACAGTACAGAAACTGTCCTTGCCATAACGTGTGTCAAATTATTATTATTACTGCCATTACACACACCTGAATAAAAGAAGAAGCCCCTTTTATTTGTAGAATAGCAAATAGCTTTTCCTCTGACATTTTGTGTTTAGCTTGATTACAGGTATTGCAAGCATCCTTCCATATACCTGTCGCATTCAACCTGCAAAGGCACCAGCCCTGTGTTTGTTATTTTTCTCTTTCATCCTCCCCTAGCTGTCCTTCCCCCATTTTATCCTCAAACAGAGACTAATAAGTACTGATTCTACAGTAGTTTTCTACTGCACAGTAGTTTTCAATGTTTCTGAAAGCATTTGATGGGACTGGAAAAGATCTCAGTGACAGCCTTCTGCCCTGTGACCCTCAGCAATACTGAGAATAAAGGAAAAATGTACACCGTGGCCCAGATTCGGTGCAACGTCTGTGGTCTTTTATTTAGGTGCCTAATTTATTTCAGGAAAAAGCTTAAAGCTTAAATGCTTTGTTGAGATCTGGTATTCAGATGCCGAGAAGTCAGCCATTTTGGTGTCACCCCCAGAGACTCTAAATGTTGGATGCATAGTCTCTCAGTCCTCTGTGTACATATACATTTCAATCTGGCCTCCATATTAACAATGGATTAACAACTGATGGTCTAATTTTCTGTGCAATGGTCCATATGCCTCCTATTCCACAGCCAACATTTTTCTGCTGGTAAACAATTTTACATTGTGATTCAAATGGGCTTTTAAGTAGGAAGGAAAGAAAGAAGGAAGGAAGGAAAGGAAGGAAATAAATTTGATTCTTTTTATGTCTGTGAATCAAGATCTCCAGCTGTGGCAAACTAATGCAAAGTACCTTAGCACCAACATCAGCAGCCGTGGAAGTGCCAGTTTCCAAGGATTTGTTTAGATTTTGGTAAACACATGCTGCACTGAGCTTAGTATGTTATCCCTTGTTCATAACAAGGTTGATAAAAAAATACAGGCACCCATGGCTGGTATAATGTATTTATTAACCTTATTTCTGCTAGCTTTGTTCTTTAATTTTTCTTCATTAGAAAAATTCATTAAAATTGCTGAACCAAGGAAACTAACTGCAGGGAAAAGTTCAGATACAGTACATTAATAAAAACTGACTTTTTTTGGTTAAGAGTATGCCTGATGAAAATGTCCACCAAATAAACCTGTGAAATTCTGACAAAAAACCTAGGAAAAGAACCTAACTATGACTCATGTTAGATTGTGATGGTGTGTCTAACTCTGTGAGGTGTTGAGTATCTTCTGTTTAATGTGGGCCAAATCCTGATTCCCTCGTCCAGCAAGTTTTCATTACATTTCAGCATATGGCTATTTCGAACTTCGTGACCATGGAAAATGGTCATCTCCATGGAAAAATAAGCCTGTTTTTTTTTTAACCAAATGTATCAGGAATATTAGGCTGGGTCTCCCAGGTGACCTAAGAGAGTCTCTATGTTGCTGTCATATATATCTTTTTCTTAAAAGATCCTGCTCCATTATTCTGCTGGTTGATACTTATTTCCCCTACTATGGTGAATAAAAGGCAATTCTAGCTTCTAATAAACAAGACCTGGAATTTCCCTCCTCTCCATACTTATTTTTCTCTCTGCATTATTTCCAGACTAGATTCATTTTTTGAATGACAAGTATAGTACCCATATTTCAGATAAGGTTTCACTAGAGCTTTCTACAGTGCCTTTAGCAGCTTCCCTTTACTGAAAATGCCTCCCCTTGCATATTCTAGGATTTCATTAGTCTTTGTCATGGCTGTATCACCTTAGCAAGTCAGAGTGAAGGATTTCTTTTTGTTAACTTTTTAAGAACTGTTGAATATCCCCCAAATTACTCAGAAGTAGCTCTCTCAGAGCTATCTAGTCCACCTGATCCAGTAATCCTA
Organism: Pygoscelis adeliae; assembly: GCF_000699105.1. Lineage (NCBI taxonomy): Eukaryota > Metazoa > Chordata > Aves > Sphenisciformes > Spheniscidae > Pygoscelis > Pygoscelis adeliae. The sequence continues at coordinate 5,462,923 of NW_008825271.1, forward strand.
ACCTAATCTCTCCTTGTTTATACAATTTAATCTACCCTGGTCTATTTATGTGATCCTAGCTAGTTTGATCCTGTCTAATTTAACCTACCCTTTCTAGCTCATGTTATCTTTATGGCACCGATATTAAGATCTCATAACCTCTGGCCAACACAGACTAAGTTCCTCAAGGAGAAGATCGAGAAATGAGACAGCTGCTGAGGTATACAAGTTTGTGTTCTCACTTTCTCTCCTTGCAATCGATGCCACTGTCAAATTTCCAGTCCACTGATATAGGTGCAAAATTAAGGCTCTGTTGTCTCTGGCAAGGAAAATAGATCTGTCTCCAAGCAAAGGAATCTAGTTATCCTTTTTCTTCTCCCTGAAAGACTATGAAAACTAAAGTAAGGTATATTTAATATTATCTTTTAATAGGTCCTGTCTTATCTTCTTTTCAAAAGTGATTTGGAAAACCTGCCAATAACAGAAAACAGTAAGGGCCAAGAGGGAAAAAGGCAAGCATTGCTTTATAGATCAGCTGTTATACTTCTGTGACTTTAGAAGCAGAAGTCTTAAGGCTTCAATACTTTTGACTAGTTGGAAAAATAATATAATTCATTCTTCTAAAAAACACATGAAAGACACATGGATGTTCACAGAGAAAAGCCAGTAAGATGTAAGAATATTATATTGATTAAACATACTCGACAGGATTTTGGATCCCTGACATTAGAAGAGCCGGAAAACAGCTTGCCAGACAAGGAGGAGGGGGAGGAAGATAAAGTTTTTGGCAATATTCTTATATAAAGTGTAACAAAACTGAAAAAAGATTTTTTTGCTATACATACACTCCTACCTTTGGAAAGACTGGAAAGGAAAAGCCAAATAATCATAGGCTGACCATGAGAAACCGGGGTGATGCGCGCCAGTGAAGTTCCAGGATTCATCAGCATGCCTACCAAGAGAAAGGGGCAGCTGGATATTGACAGACAACCTGGCAATCATCAGCACTGTTGCTCTGGTATAATGCACCTCGCTGCACCCCTCTCCCAGCTTGTTCCAGCCCACTCTAACCCTTTGCAGTCAGCACTACCCACTTAGGATTTCCACGGTGTGCACGTAAATGAGTGTTACAGGGCAAGGGATAAATTGCTGGGGGGTAATAAACTATGGGGGGTATTTTGTTTGCATGGGATCTAGTGCGTGAAGGTTAGATGTATGTGCAGGTATTTGTACCATAATAGAAAGCACTAGGGAAATGCATATAACTCTTGCCACCACATTCAAGAGTAAGCAACTCTGAATGGAACAAAAGGCAGGATGACCAGAAGGATAGAGAAGCCAGGTCATGAGACTAACAAGCATGGGAGATGTCTGAACACCGTGGGGAGAAGAATTACTTAAACTGAAAGGTAGTCTTGACATAAGAATAGATGGGTATAAATTAGTCACAAATAAAAGTGGGGAAAATAGAGAAGGGAGCCTAACCATCAGAACTGAAAGTCACCCAGGAGGAGTTTCCTGAAGGTGGAAGTAGAGGAAGACTGTCTCATTCAATTGTATATAGTATCAGGGACTCAGTGATACGAGACGGTGCACCACCCAATCAATTGTTAATGATACTGTTGGGTGTAATAGGTGGATTTGTATTCCTTCTTTACTTTAAGGTATATATCAGCACCCTAACAATAAACAGCAAGCTCAGTTTCTGTGTACGAGTTTTTTTGGTACTATTTCTCTAAGGCACAGGTGATCAATTCAGACCAAATGGAATCCTGACTGTATTGAAGGCAACAACAAAGCTTCTTCTGCACTCAATTTTATCTCAGCATCTTTTCTTTTTATTGCAGCAAGCTCAACACAAACACCAATGAATAAAGAGTTTATATGTGTTGTCTCTGTGCACGGCATCTCCTGGCTTCTGGAACTGCAACTTCCCAGCCACATTACCTGAATCAGCCCTCAAATTGGTCTACAAGAATGAGGCTAGTCTGGAAACAGCCCAGGTTCAAGGTGCTGAACCTGGTTCTGTGTATACCTAGGGTACTATGCGCTAGGTAGAAATATAAAGTTGACATTGAATGACATGGAGTTTGTAGTGCTCATCTTTTCTGCTTTCCTTCTACCTTTGTTTGTCAACTCTACCCCCCTCCTGAAGTCCAGTCCAAGGTGTCTTTATAGTCAGCTAGGGTTTGAAAGGTGAGTCCCAGGCCATTTGTTCTGTATTTGCTGTTTGCTAGTTGGAGTTGGGTGTGTTCTCCCCAGCACTGCTCGAATTCCGGAGCAAAGACCTTGTTCCGCAGAGATTTCCACCTCACAGAGTTCTCAGGGATTTCACTTGAGACAAGAAAGTTGTTCTGGTATATCTGAGGGATTTGCACAGAGCTTAAACTCCATGCACAGCTGAATGACATTTGTGATTAAAAGGCAACATTCAAAATGAAGTGGAAATAGATCCACCCACACCAGAAAAAAAGAGTATTATAAACCTTTGAGGGCTGCTCATAAAATCACTAAACATCCAACGCCATTAAAAAAAAACAAACCTAAAAATGCACAAGAAGAAAATGGAATACAGTTTGTCTTTATTATTTTGCATTGAACTGTTATTTCACCTATTTACTCTCTGTGTGCTGATATTTCCTCATTCTATACTTACTAGTCCCTACACACCTGCAGGGCCACATTCATCTTGATGGAGGTCAGCATAGCTCCACTGCCGCAACCCTCGTGAGCCTCCTCCTGTCTGTCACAGTGAGAGCTTTATACCAGTGGCTGAATCCCAGCCTGAGGATACCTGCTGGGAGAATAAGCAGATGTGGCACAAAGTGCACCACATACCTTAAACTGAAGCTGCAGATTCCCTATTGCAGGGAAGAGGACCCCTTCTGGCTCCAGGGCAAAAAAAAAAAAAAAAAATCTCTTCCCATCCCATTCCCCGTGAAAGTGGCAGAATGAAGAACAAGCACTAAATTATCTGGACCATCCCAGAGACTACTTTAACCCTTACCAGGGTCTGGGCCAGTCTAAATCTGATCCTGGCTTCAAGAAGCTGTGTAAAGCTTTTCCATATCCTTGTTCACATCTACAGAAGGCCACTCCTGTAACAGGAAGAACAAGTTCTGGACACTCAGTCACTGCTTCAGCAGTAGTAACAAGGTGTTTGCAAAGGACAGTCCACATTGCTGCAGCCCAAGAAAATGACTTATTGCTACTGTGATCAAGGGGCTTCCTGGTGCAGTGCACCTGCCATCCCTTCCATGTACTAGCTGCAGACAGAGCTAGCCTGCAGCCAGGATTCAGCCTGGTGTCTGCCAGCTGGACCATGCTGTCCTATAACACTTACCGAGTTATAGGATATATAACACTTACCAGGGAGGTCTCGCCTACAGCATCTGGTACATTCCGAAAAACATCAGGGGTGGGCCACTGGCTTGTGTGACATGACAGAATGACATGTGGCTCTGCAAATACGAACACATGTACAACGGATCTTCTTCCCAGCACTCTCCCACTGTATCAGTGGTGATGTACATACTGCTGGTCCCATCTATATATCAGAGTACAGAAAAGAGTTCCTAAGAAAAGGAATAAATTTCTGTCCCTATCTGCATGAAGTTCAGATAAGTGCATAGCTTCTGATCATGGCCAGGAAGCAGGTAGAGAAATGAATAGCCTCGGAGATGCTACCTACAATGCAGAGAATATTAAAGAGCAAACAATGAAAACTGCACGAAAGCTACTGGCTGAACATTTTTCTGAGGCAGAAGGTAAATTACGAAAGAAAACTGGTGGCTGAGGCAAGACACACATTTTACTGATTGCAAAATTACCGCTGTTGTCACAGTCTCCAGTTTTCCCTTCTGACATTCATAACAACAGACAATCTAGATTAACCAGTTAGAAACAAGTCTACAACATTAAGACAAAAGAAATGGAAAATTAGGAATTTAGCAAAAGTTCTTCTTTAAAAGAAGATGTAAAACCCAGTGCCTGCTTGTAACAGAAGTTACCTTCCTGTTGGTTAGTGGAAAAGCACCCTTTGGAAGATGCACTGAAGGAGCGGCAAGAGGAGAACGAGGAGTGGACAAGGCCAGAGAAGCTAAGGTGTCAGAGGTGTCAGTGGTCTTCAAAACACTGAGAGACACAAAGAGGGTACAGGTAGATGACCAGTTGTGAGGCTTGGCTAGGAAGAAGGTGTTGGAGCACGTGCGAGGTCAGTTTCAGCAGAGGGGAAGGCAGCTGGAGAGGTCATGGGCTCTGGAGGGAGGAAACGCTGCAGCCAGTGAGACTGCAAGTGGAAATAAGTAGTAGAGGTGCATGGAGAGAAAAGGTGAAGCAGTTCTTTTTAAGAGGAGAAGCTGTGGTGTGCTATATATATAGTGACGATTGCTAAATAAAAGAAGGGGGATGGGTACCAAGAGACTACTGAAAACAACAACAAAACCCAGTCAGGAGCTAGAACAGGTCACCAGGGATAGGAAGTGTGAGAAAGTGCATTTTTAAATCTGTGACCAAGCTGGAGGAGTGAACCGAAGATGACAAAGACAGATGCCGTTACTAGCTGGGCAGAGGAAGGAAATTCACTTGTCAGAAATTGGCATGGTCTTCTACTTATTAGGTATGCTTCTGAAATTATCTACTCCATTGTGAAAATATGCTTTAGAATTTAATTTTATTTTAGAATGCTGATGGTGCTATGAGTAATTTGTTCCTTTCCTCAAAATGGAAAGAGACTTGCTCTGAAGACCCTTTTATACTCAAGCACTGAAAAGTGGAGTCAGGCTGCATTCCCATGTTTTTGCCATGACTAAGAATGCCTGAAATAAGACATCCATATACATCCATGTGTCAAGTATTTTCATCTGCAATTTTCTCTTTTTTTACTCTTCTTTTAAGCTTGTACTTGCAAATGGATCATGTGGTACTGTTAGGTGGCTCTTACCAAGGTCATCTTATTTTAATGAGTTTTTAATAGCTTGTCAAGTTTTGATTATTATGCTGGAAAAAAAGTCATAGCCATGTTCTTTGATACTTTCTGCTTAGGTTTTGTCTATGTTGAAGGCAGGCCTTTCAGTGAGACAGAAAATACTTTACAGCTCAGGGAACTTGACTTGAAACACATATCACAACCCCGTAGCAGTTAGAAAGAGAAATGCTGCAGTTAATTTATTATGCTGCCAATTTCTTATTAACAAATAGCCTCTGTGAATTAAAAAAAAAAAAAAGCATAGTTCAGTGAACAGAGCAACTGATCTTTGCAAGCAGTCATGACAGTCTTGCTAACAACTATAGATTTCTTTCACAGTAGGAAAGTCATCAATCAGAAAGGGAAAGGCCAAGTTATATTGAGCTCTGTTCCTTAGAGGTCACTTCTCACGATCACAGAGTAGAAAACTTTCAAAGCTCCCTTTCTTTCTGCACTATAAATCCAAGCTGGTTAGTTATAATATATGATGCCATCTACGTTGGGTATCTATCTGTTTAAAGGGAATGGTCTTTTAAAGCAGGATCCCTATAGAAAAAGCTGAAAGTATTCTGGTCTTTTGATCTCAGCATGTTTCCTCACTCTGACTGTGGTAGACACCATCTTCTGATGTGGTTACAGAGTGCTTGAAACAGAATTATGATCCCTACCAAGGCTTGTAGAAAATAGCATGAATCATACCAGACACTCTTTATAAAACTTGGGAGCATACCAGACACATGTTGCACTTTCTTATGCTTTTGTTCTCATTCAAATGTTGTTTGGAAAGGACTTCTGGAGGTCATCAAGTCCAGCTTCCTACTTGAAGCAGGACTAGTCCCAGTCTAGATAAGGTCAGGTGTGGCTTCTTCTAGCCATGTCTGAAAACCTCTACAGATAGATTTTACAGCCATGTTGGCAGCCTGTTCCAGTGCTGCAAGGAAGATTTTCCTAACATCCAGTCTGCACCTCTCAAATTGCAGCTTATGGGCACTGATTGTTCTGGCATTTGCCAATACCAGGATCCATTTTCTGTGGAGGTTGAATCCATTTGCTTTGTAATGCTCCCCAAGCAACTAGGGACACCACTCCACTTCCCCTTCTACCTTGGTCTCCTTATCTCCAGATGAAAAGAACCCAGCTCTCAACCCTTCCTCTCTGGTCAGATACTCTAGGGCCTCTCACAGCACTCTGCTGGACATACTCCAATTTCTCAATAACCTTCTTGGACCCACCAGTGAACACGGACTCCAGGTGATCTCTCCAAGACTGAAATGAGTTTGAGTGCCCTATAGTTCCCTGGACAGTCCTTCTGTCTGGCCTTTTAAAAAGATGGGCATAAAAGTAATCTCTTCCCTATTGAAAATCATTGTGAAAACAGGCCAGCAGCTCCTAGAACACAATAATATATCCTTATAAACACATGCATCTGATTATAGTACTTAGATCAGTGATGCTCAGCACTGTATCACTGCCATTTAGGAAAATGCACTTTTTTTCCTTGGAGTCCAGAGACTTAAGCACTTGACAGGAGACAGAAATATTATCAGATCTGAAGTATTATCAAATATGTGCGAGAGAGTTGCTAGGATAGCTGTCTGCATTTCTTTTCAAGACTCCACTTGCTCTTACCTCAGATATTCCTTTGTCTGTTAGGGATGTTGAAAGTCACATCATTTGTGATGAAAATTTCCCTATATTAGGAAGTGTTTCCTTTTTAGGTTCTGGTAAAGATGATAGACACGACCTAGATCTTGACGAGGCTAAAGAAAATGGTTTTGTTGCTCTTACATAGAGTTAGAGAGACATTTCTGTGAGCACTTGTATAGCTGACAAACAGTTGCCCCACATGAGGCAAGCTTCGTCCTCAGATCTTTGTCTTTTGGGAGGGGATATGTGTTGGGTTTTCTGGATGGTAGGGTAGGCAGGATTGGGGGCAGAGAGAAGGTTATGTAAAAAATAAATCACAATGAAAGAAGAAAAAAATCATTTAATGTTCTTACTGACCACTAGAAGAGAGCATTTCCTTGAGAAAGAGTAGGTGAAAAGAGGTCATCTCGTTTAGGGAGCATAGGACAATGCAGTGTCTCCAGCAGGATTTTTACAGAACCAGTAGCATTGTCTGCAGTTTGAAAAAGTAGGAGGAAAAAAGCTATCCCCCTGTCTCTGTCCTTGCTGGTGCCTCTTCAGTGTTGCATGGTTTGCAGTAAGTAGATCAACCAAAACTTGCAAATTAAAAATTCATGCTGAAATGTTTCATGACTTAACACTGAAAGAAAAGGACATTACTGATGAAATGTTTGAACTGGGTGCCGTACCACATAATGTGTTCCTCTTTCATACTTCAGGACATAACAGAGGTTCTGATATTTCCATTTTTTAAAAGGTTAAAAAAACCCAATGCCAGCCCCAATTCCTCCCTTCTACCACCCAGTATATTGGAGGTTCAAGTTCTGTCACAAAACATACATAATATTTTCTTATGTATAAACACAAGCCTTGAAAGACAGTAATACAGAAAAGAAATCCTGCAGTGGCTTTGCATGCTTGGATAACTCTCATGAATTCAGAGCTATCAATAGGCAGGGAAGGGAAAGGCAGGCCTACGCAGGGGAGCAGGCTATGAGGTATCAGGGAGAAGAATCTTCCAGGTAAATAAATTTCTGTTTGTATTAGCTCTACCTGCACGGTCCCTGTTGCTAGATCACCATCCTGTTGTTTCCATTGTGCATTTAGAAGTATGGAAACATGGCACACATTTTGCCAAGAAACACAGTGACTTCCATTTCTGATTACATTTTCTGTAGAAGCACCTATGAAGATAGAGGCTGCAGTTTTCATAAACCATCAGAAAGATCTCAATATTCCAGATGTCTTCATACATAATCTATTTAGTAAACTACTCGATACTTTAAAAATGCAGGAACTGATCTAGCCTGAGAACTGATGAATAGCTAAGTAACCCAGAAGAAGAGAATAATGTTGTAATTTCTTTTAGGTCCTCCCCCACCCCTAAATTTTCATATTCTTTTTTTTTGTTCTGTGCACTGAGGCACAGAGATTACAATAACTGTTTGCTAATCTTTTCAGAAAACAATCTTCACTAGCTACAGCAAAATATATGAAAGAAATGGAAGTTATTTAAATGTGCAACTGAAAAGAAAGCATTCTGAAGTGAAGATGTATTTTGGATATTTAAAAAATGATTTGAAGTCAAAATTTCTCTGAATGCATCACCATTCAAGATTAGAAAGGTACACTGTGTGCTTACAGAGGCAGAGATGTTTAAGTGTTTTGTCTTTCATCTCCCATGCTTATTCCTATCAAGGTCCTTTGGTCAAGAGTGAGAACAAAGATCTGGCAATGCATTTTTCTGTTCCACAGGTGAAATTCTGACTCTTTTAAAAATTAAGCTAAAGATCTGACAGGTTTCAGGGATTGTATCTATGCTGTAGGGTGTAACCTACTCTGCAACCCCCTCCGCAATACTCACCCTGGTATGGGTTCAGCTATGCTCTAAGGACCCACGGCCCTCGCTCTGATGGAGCCCAGCTGTGTAACCTTGGCTCAGACTTCTAAGGAAATTGTTAAGACATGAGGGAGCTGTGTGACTCTCTGCAGAGCCATAAGAAAGGTAAAGTTTCAAACAGGTAGGGTTGGTAAGAAGATGATCATGAGTAGCTCAAGAATTCAAGAGAAAACCCACTACAATGGAAATGCTAAAGGAGAGAAAACAGAACTGGCAGAAGGTGGCAACTCAGCAACGTCAAGGATTTCTTTCAGGGAGAAGTGGAGCCTGACCACCCTCCTGACCAGCAGAAAGCCCCTGGGTGTCCTATTGGAGGTGGTGAGCATACTAATGCTTAGCCTAGTAGCTCATTAAATCTCAGCTGTCTTTTGTTCACATTTGGCAATAAATAATTACTGTATGCATTTGAGCTGTATATGTCCTACCTGCAGAATCTTTTTGTGCAAGCTAAAGGTGTTTGAATAAAGTGGCCCAAAGAGGGAGGTCTATAGGGACATGAAAACTGTCGGCATTTGCTACGGTCCTGCTCCTGCAGCCCTTCAAAGCCAGACCTTGGCTGTCCTGCTCAGCCTATCTGAAAATGGAGCAGGGGGGTATGGTGGTCTTTGAGTCAATGCAGAGTCATTATGCAGCTGAAATAAGCACCTGATCCCAGAAATGGTATTCCTAATCCTTCAGGTTAGACATAGCCTACGGCAAAGCATAGCAGTATCATCAGTCTCTCCATCCTGAAATACCTCCTACAATTGCTTGCTGGTGAAACTGTGTTTCACTCTTACAAATTGCAGGTAACTACTCCTCTGCTGTGATTAGAATGGTTACGGTCTCAGCTGCAGTAAAGTTATGAGATACTTAACTTGGATAGGATGTTTGGTAATAATCTATTATTTTAATACTATAATCTATAATGATAATGTATTCTTTCAATATTGCATCTTGACAGATGCATTTCTCTCTCCTTGTGCGTTCTCTGCCATTAACTGTGAATGAACTGTTAAAACTTTTGGAATATGTTCCATTACTGCACATTCATTATTTAACAGATAAGATTCATTGCCTCCTCTTCAAATAGAAATGAGACAAAATAACTGTTAAACAGAATTAGAAAAGCTTAAAGTTTTAAAGTTTGGGTCCTAACTGGCTTTTAGAAAGCCTGAGAAGCTGGTCTTGCCCACTAATCTTTGGAGTTAAACAAAACAAAAGCAACCTGAACACAATCCATGCTATAGATCAATGTTTTAATGGAAACAGACCTGAGCCTTCCCATGGTGTCACTAAAGGTCCCTTCAGAAAAGGCTGAAGAAAGATATGAAAGCCTATTACTGGATATCTGATCATTGTTTAAACACACAAAAAAGCATTTTATTCTTTCTAGTATACTTGCTTGAATTTCTGCCCATGAAATAGATGACAACACACTTAATATTCTAGGAACGGTAAGGGTCCAGAGAAGCACTGTACAAAACATGCACAATGAACTTTGAGGAATTAGCCCTTAGTGACAGAAGACAACTTGTTAGCAGTCTTTAGCACCATTCCTACTCCACTTCTTTACAAAATGCCCTCTGAGGAGCCATACTAACTTAGATATTTAAAACCCTTGGGAAATACAAAATGTTAAATACCAGCACATATTGAAAACTGATGACTGTTAAACACATGTCCAAAAGCAATGATATGAAAAAATGAACTATTTTGAAAATGTATGAGTTATGTATGTGGTGACCAGTATTACCACATACCATTAATTTTACATTACCTCTACCATTAATTTTTCTTATTGTGCCTAATCTGTATTTCACGTACCATAGATGACTGTCATGAAGAATGCAGTTAGTGCTTTAAATAATGCTATTCTCAAAGTTGTCTACAGTAGCAGTTTTAATATCTATAGGTACAGGAGACTGTTGGTCTTTTTATATAAAATCTGAACATCCCTGAAACTTAATTCTTCTATCGCTTAGGCTGGAAGTTGTCAGTTGTTCTGTAAAACACACTGTCAGGTTCTGTTCTCAGTAATGGCAGGCTCAATCCACTTGATACTTGGAAAATCAAGTTGTGACCTATAGAGCTTATAAAAGTGTCCCCATCCCTGATAGAGTTGTGATGGTTTTGAAGCTACTTACTCACTTTGGTAACTCCCTTATTCTGAGTATCATCACTGCCTAGTGGCTCTAGAGAAATCACAGAAGGTACCGGCTTATGACCTGTATGGCTGTAGCTAATGTCGTCAGTGCTATAGATAAAATGATTCAAGGAGCTACAACCTGTTCTGGTAGCAGCTGTTTCAGTGAAAGGGATGTGATAAGTCCAGCAGTCCTCGTGCTTCCTTTCAAATTGCAGCAGGAGATTGTGAGTTTGCAAGAATAATTGAAATTGCTATAGGGGAAGGTTTACCTTGGCTTGAATTTTGATAAACAGCTCAGAAAAGTAATACAAAGAAGCTGATTCTCTTTCAATCTGAAACACTCAGTGAATCCACAGATTCAGGATTTGGGAGATATTTGTAGTGCTGTTTGAAAAGAATTGAGAATCCTGGAAGAAGTTAAGACTCCTAGAGAAGTTTTTCTTAGTTACAGAGTCATTATGCTCGATTGTGGCAGCTTAACAGGTTTATCATGACCAAAAAGACACTACCTAGCAATTTATCTTTAAAAACCTCTTAAATCCAGTGGTCTTTACACTTATCATGGACTGTCTACATACCCTTGAAAAACAGTTACTGAAGCTCGTCTTACATGGACAAGTTTAAGCTCTGGTAACTGATGAAGAGTCAGCCCATAAATAAAAGTAAAACAGACATATTCCTACCCATCATCGCTGTCAAAACCCTATCATATCCAATAGATCAGGTAACAGATAATATCCCTGCTTGGTGCTAAGTAAATCATAGTGTGATATACTGCCGACTGAAATAATGTGAGAGACTTCACTGACTTTCACTGCCTCTAGGTCAGAATCTTATTTAACAATCTAATAGTTATCTAAATATTATAATAATAAATATACTTTAATCATGGCTAGAAAATATTACCAAAAGAAAGAGATTGCAAGCTTAAATTAGATAAATGAGCCCTCTCTTATATTTGAAAATTGACCAATTTTTAAATTAGTGTTCTATTTTACCAAATTGAAGTTCCCTTTGAATGGGAAATATTTGGGTATAGAGCCAGGGGAAATTGTGCAGCTATTCGTTCTGCATATCTGGACATCTACCTGAAAGCTATTACTGTGGGTTTGTACAACTGAGACAGAAAAAACCCCAAACAAATAAGGCATAAAATTAATGATTACTACAGTCAAAGAAACACTAACAAGCAAAAACATTAACTAGATAATTATTCTTTTCTAATGAATAGCTGCTAAGGATATTGTCCAGGGAAAGTCACCCCAAGGAATTACCCCTCAAGCATGTTGTTTTATACTCCCACTTCATTTACTTTGCAAATATTTTGTTAACTATGTGTTCCCCCAACTACATTTTAGTTGGCTAAATAACCATTTATATAACTTCTACATTAAGATCATTAAAGCAGTTCTGTTGGTACAGCCTAACTTTGCAGTCTTCTTATCAAAATACCCCTGTGGCAAATCACCCTTCAGATCTAGCTCGCATACAGTCCAGTCAAGTAAGCAATCGTATCTATTCACCCCCTTCCTCAGAAAGCTCTATTAGTCTGCCTTGATCATCCTATCCATAATATGCATACCCAGTAGACCCAAGTAAGTAGACTTCACACCCTTAGCATAGCCAACCATATATCCTTTCAGCTTTGTTGATAACATTTGGTCTCACCTTTCAAAGGCTGAATTAAATCAGGTGTCTGTCAGACTTCCATAGACAATGTATCTGAGCTCTCTCCTACCTTTGAAGGACAAACAATAACTCTCAGCTAATTACTCTCTCATCTAACACCTCTGAATCACAGCTAATGGCAAAGGAATTGATGGAAAAATACAGGATTTAAGGGACAGGACATAGCTTCCCAAGTAGGCACCCAATGCCACTTTAAATGCCTAGGGCATTTACCTGGCATACGGCTGCCACTGCAGAAGGGTGTAGGTCTCCCATATGTTGTATGTCATACCAACCAGCTCCTTGCAAATGTCTTAGACTCTCAAGGGGATCTAAAATGTCACTGGATACCTCAGTTTAACCGGTCACTTAACTTTGATGTCAGAAAAATCACAATTAGACAAAACACCTTTCTAATTTAAACCTTACAGGTGTTACTGTTTCTGGCCATCTAGTAGGTTTTAATACTCTTCAGAATTTCTTACACATTTTCAGAGTGCTGTGTGAAGATTTGGTTGTGAAATCTATTAGAACTAATGTTATTGTGTGTTTAATCTCGCACACAGTGTTTTGAAACTATATGGGCTGACATTTCATGGTACAGTAACTCCAAAAAAACCCAACATGTTTTATGGTTTAGCTGCCATTATTCTGGCAGAGTGACGACTGGAAAATTAAAAAAAAAAGGAAAAAAGGGTCTCACATTTTAAGGCTGCAGAGCTGGTTTCTAGGAAGATACATCAGAAATCCATCCAATCCCTAAGGTATGATTGTAGGCTAGAAATTAGGATGGCAGCAATAAATATATATAGATATATAGGATTCATTTCTCCATTTTCTGTTACCTTCAGTGGGACTTATTCTTGAATAAAGAGTAGAGAAATTGTATACAGACAATATTCATCTCACTGGCATCAATCTTCCTGTGTGCAAACAAAACCATAGCACAAGCGAACTGGGACATCAGGCAGTGGCTCCATATGAAGCATGACTAAACATCCCTCTCGGACAGCTAAGAACATGGTGCACTTGGTTCATGTTTTGAATCCAACAAAGCAGAAGGGCCTATGTTCTGGTGAAAATGGTTGAAAAGGTAATGACATCAAAGTACACCATTGCTTGTTTTCCTTTGTAAGGATGGGCTACCTCATCATTTTAAGACAAAGCACAGAAGTGTCTAGATCAATCCAAAATTGCTTACATTTCCATAAGTCTATGTCATCTTAGATTTCTCATACAAATTCATGTACACTTGTGAATCAGGTTACTCTGTTGTTGTCAATGAGATCAGTTCTGTTGAATTCAGTGGGATGCCTCTTGTACCAAGAGACAATTTTGACTCTGTGAGCTTGCCTGCTCCCAGACAAGCAGAAACTGACCTTTTAATCAGCTCTGTGAGCTTCTGTTTTATATACCTACAATAGGAGCCAGTTTTGGCAAATCCTTTAAATTTTTGGCATTACGTTATTGCTTGCAACATGCAAGTTAATGAAATGGTGGGTGCAGAGAAGTAAAAGTTTTGTTCAAGCCTTGCTAAAATAACAATTCTGCAGCCAAAATTCAATTTCCGCTCCTTTCTTGAAACTTGCTTTTTTTTTTTTTTAAAGTTACTTAATCTCATTTTTGCAAGTAAAAGTTTCATTCATCAATAAAAGGAAGGGGTACATTTATCAGAAAAGATCCTCTTTTGTTTAACGGCTGCTACAGGTCCTTGTCAGTTAGATATGTAAGTGGTTTTTTTTTGGTTACTTTAGTAGCATGTAGTAAGTCTTTAAGGCATACAGCTTCCTTCCTCTCATTCCCCATGATGGTTTTAACCTAAAACTATTTAGTCAGCAGACATACAAACAGCTTTTTCTGCTTTAACATTATCTATTAGAACACCAAAACTATTTATGAAATAATTATGCCCTAAATTTTCCCCAGTAGAAAGGCTCTGTTCCCTGTGTGTTCTGGGTGCTACTGACTGCCCCCGGTTCAGCTTGAGATGATACTTCAATCTGCCCCAAAAGAAAACTAACAAAATTCTTAACAGGGAAGAGACTGCTCCCTCTCCACTCCTGCAATGGACTTCAGAGAGGGGGACATGAGCTGAAAGCTTGTTTTTGCTGGAGACAGAAGCGTCCTTGCTTTGACTTCAGTGTCAATCAAGAAAGAAGGGGCACTAACCCATTCTGATTAAGTTCAGAGTTCTTTACAGGCTCTGAATAAATCACAGGAAAAAGCATTTGATGCTGTAAGCTTGCTGAGAAAGTTTAATCATGAGCTATTCACAGCAGTTTCCAGAATATACCTCTCCCAGCTATTTGCTATATATTTGCTATACCTCCTACATCTAAAACCACATCCAGTCCTACTGCAAGTGACTAACTTCTTTTCCATCTGCATCCCAGCAGGGTCTCCTGGATGCCTTTCCCGCATCACCCTGGTACCCCAGCCTGCTAGGGACTGCCTGCTGTGGGTGCCACAGCAATCTGAGAGAAGAGGACGTGTCACAGCAGCCAGCTACTTGAGCTTGACACCCTACACCAAGGCAGCACATCTCCAGCAGAGTCATGAACCTCAAGAATGAGAAAAGGCAGCATGCAGATGCTCCCCCCACAGCATCGTGAAGCCAGCCCTTAAGACCAGCAGTGTTCCTCAGTCTGTCTTACAGTTTTTTAATGAAACTTTTGCCCAAACACACCATGAAGAAAGGGGTCCAGTGTCACAGAGGATCCTAAATTCATTGAGGAAAGGAGTTTTGGATCTCTGTCGAAGTAGGAGTACTGCCCTCCTGCCCACAAGTCCACTCGCAGTGGTTAACACAGTTGTGGCTCCTTGCCCACACATCAGTCCGACACAGGTCCTACAGGTGCCTACTACCTGCCAAAAGCGGCCTTAGTCAGGTCAATGCATTAAACCAGCCTCACCTCCCAGATTTTTCACTTTCTTTTCACAGACAAGGGGCAGAAGGAAGAGCAAGAATACCACATCTTTCTGCCCTGGAAAAAAGCAAAGCAAAAGTTGTCCGCTTTTCCCCTTATCATCCATCAGGGTAAGGCTAATTAGGTTGCTGAAGAGATGCTTTCCAGAGCAGCTGCAACTGAGAGCCTGCAACCCTGGAGATATGGTCAGCCAGGCAGCCACGACAGTCTTCTTCCACATGGGCCTAAAATCTCTGAGTGTATTTGCATACCTCCCCTCACCACATCAACAGCTCCAGCTGACATCCTCTCCCTCTGGAAAATTCCACAGTATTTGGCAATGTTCCCTGTGCTTTCAGCTACAGATACCCCTAGTTCAGTTGCTGTTTGATGTTGGTTGCATAAAATAAGGTGTCTGGAACTGAATTGCTGGAGGTCTCAAGCTATGAGTACGTTTGACATGTGTCCCTAAAACTGGCTATCTGCAAGCCAAACTTGAAACTCAGGTTGAGGGCGGAGGCAGTGGGGTTGCAGCCATGGCAGTTTAGACCTAACATTAAACTGCTCCTGTATTTCAGCAGATAAATACATGTAGCACTGCACTGAACCATGCTGGCTGGAAGTCTGAAGTGACTCTGACTCAGATATGTCCGCACTCTATTTCACTGCAAAGATAGTTACGTTCTTTTACTCTGAGTTGGGGGTAGTGGGTGGGTATATTTACAAAACCTGTACCTGGTGGGAATATATCTGCCCCTTGTGAAAGCAAATAGAGCTAAAAGTTCATGCCTTTTGGTCTGGAAACCCCCGAGGTATCAGCCACAAGAGGAACTGCTCCATGCAGACACGTGAGGACGTAAGCATGGCTGTGCCTGCATCCAAAACCCAGGGCTGGACGAGGCGGCTGAAGCAGCAGTTCTGGAGGTCTGCTGCAGCAGGCTTGGGAAAGCATCCCAAGTCTAGAGAGAGCTACTGCTGAGATTCCTTCTTCCTCCACAGGAGCCATCAAAACAACAGAACTTCTCTTGCATTTAAATGCCCTGTAGTTTGTGAGAGACCTGCTGCTTATAATGGGTAATATAATGCATACAGTAACATTTTATTCGCAGCTCCCAACTATTTTATTATCCTCACAAGACAGCTGATAAAATCCAGACAGGGGAAGATAAGGTTACTTTGCCCGTGGCCAGCTAGCAAATCGATGGCTACGGCAGAGATAGTAACTGTGTGTGCTGATTCACAAGCGGTATCCTCTGTCAGCGATCGTAATGCCTTCCAAGCTAACTGGGGTTATTAAAATTGGAGGTGTGTAACAGGAGTAAATGATAACTTATCTACATAATATGGCTGAAAAATAGTGTGTTGGAAGCCTTTCTTCTCAGGTGAGGACCATTAGTGAAGTCCTGCTTACTGCAGGGAGAGTCTATTGAAAGAAATCACCCGAGGATCCAGTCCCCACTCATTAATTTTCCCTTTTAATTTTATCTGTAGACTGCATTAATTTTTAATTGCTAACATAATTTCGCTGTTTGTTTTTGAGATGATGGATTAGATGTGACCTATCCTTACTTGTTGTAAGGGCTAATGTTCCTGGGTTTGGCCCTTAATAAAATTATTCAATAATAACATAATTGCTCATGGAGCCACCATCTATTACGTATTTCCTGTTTTAGAAGAAAGATCTTCTTTGACTTAGTATACAGGAAAGAGCCAGGTTATGAGTTACAAGAGGCGTCTTTCAAATTAAAATTATGTTTACCTCTTAAAGCTAACACAGTCTGGATTCTGAGCTAAATCAGAACTTTCTGAAGGTAGCTCATGTATCGAGCCAAGTCCTGCCCCTCTCCACCAGTGACCTACGAATGCACGAGCAGGATTCCTGTACTTCCTCCGGTCATCATGTACTCTGTTTTTTAGCTGGTGCTAGGGCTAGACTTTGCTGTCTTTCCCCTTGCCCTGTAAGTTACTGGAGTCCATTATCATGGCTAACTTCACACAACATTAACATATACATCTGTATTCCTCCTTCTGCTCCCCTGCATCATGAATATTAGAGAGCTGCTCTAGCCAGCCAGGACCCAAGTAACCTGTTAAGTAAATACTTGTAACATGTTAGAGAAACAGCAGCAAGAGTTAGAGTTCAACTTGGGTTTCTGGAGCTTCCTGCAATAATGATATTGTTTTGTCTCAGCAAGTGGATTTGTAGTGGACTCCAAGTGGAGATTTTGCCACTGTTAATATGTGATGAACAAGGAACGCTAAACTTGGCTTGTGAAATGAAATGTAGCTGCCATTACACCCAAACAAATAGCTGCAGTTCCGAGGGACCTTGTGCAAAACGTGCTGAAAACCATGATGCCTTGGTTGCATTGGTGGTATTAACTAAAATACTTGAATAAAACTTGCCTACTTGTCTACATCCAGTGCAATTTCATCTCTTCAGTACAATAGAGGAGTACTCTTAAAGGCATAATCTACTCCCAGTGAATGAAGAAAACTTTTGGCCAGGTTTTGTGTGATGTAAATCCCAGAGTTGCAAAAGCATTTTTCCACTATTGAGACTCTCAGGATATTGACCTTTACCTGATCTTATTTCATACACTCTGGAGGAAGGAAAAGTTTAAAGAAAATATATTTCAGTTGTGGGGTAAGAGGAAGAATGGGCTGATTCATGCCAATCTGTGTGACTTTTCTTGCATAGTCTTCAATGGATAACTTCTCTCATGAGTTTTAATTTTTGATCATTTTTCACCCATGCTTGTAAATTGTTTTTAAAAAGTCTTAATTCCACTGACCTATTTTAATAGATTTTTCTATCTCCCACTACTTATGTATTCCAAAGAACCTAAGAATCAGATGTTTCTGATTGATAGAAAAACATATCTGGGAGTAATGGCTGTAGTTCCATCTGTCTAGTTTGGGTGTGAAAGATGTTCTTAAGAGTTGCTGTAGTTCCTATTTGATATTTGAAGCAGTTGTAGATTGACAAAAATCTTAGACATTTGCACAATTTTAAGGAGAAGGGCAGATTTCATGCAAAACCACAAACACATTAGCCTCTCCAGTACAGAGGACCAGCCATTTATTTTAAATGCATGGTATTCTCTTGCAGAATTGTTCTATACCATCAGATATGATATATTGTTTCCTTAAATATTTTCAATTAATATCCTGGAAGGTAGTGTTGCAGGGATTGTAGTTGTAATGCTTTACTAAGGAATAAAAAGCATAGGAAAAAACTAGGTACATGTTCTTGATCATTTTCCTGCTTCAGGCTACTAAGTTTTGCTATGTACACTTTTTATTACTCATTTAATAACAGTAGAATCAGAAAAAAATCTTGTATTTTGTGTTCCTTTCAGTCACGTTCCTGTTTACTCCCCATTTCCCTGACTAGCCATCCCACTTTATGCATGAAAAGGTGTTCAGCTGCTGACAGGAATCAGCAATGCGTTGTGTTGCTAGGGCAGCTCTGTGCAGCTCTGACCTGCTCTCTTTTTCTAAAGATAGCCCAGTGTTCATATCAAAACCCATTGCCTGTTATTTTAAAATGTCATTCACAATATCTACATTCTGAATATTTATATTCTGAATATTTTCTCCTGTTAATTTAATTGCCCCAAAATGACCGTTTGCCCTTTGCTTCTGTCATGCTGGCTTAATTAAACTTCTGTTAAAAGATGCATCTGGATTTGAGCAGAAAATCAGCTAATGAACTGGAACAAGCAACTGTGCTGAGTTAAATTTTCTGACAACAAAACCTGGACTTTACCAAAAGAAGTTAATCTACATTTAATCACTAACTTGGCATATACTGAAATGCCAATCAAGAAATGGTTTTTTTTATGTTCTGTAACAACCGCACTATATTTCTGTGTATGATTGGATTCATCCTGCTGAGTTGTTACTGTTGGAGGCTCTCATGGAAGGTAAAATTTATCCAGTGTTGATCTGTAGCCCTAAAGCAGTCCCAGTGTTGACAGAGGAAATAATCTTTCACAAAGGCAAAGGTGAAGTGAGTTCTCTCAATCTAAATAAATTCATGTGATGCTGCGCAGACCTCCTCCCTTTCCTGTTGCTAAACATGAACAAATATTTCCTTCTAGGATGACTTTATCACCTGACAGTACTTCAAAATGAATGACTTTTGTACCCCAAGTCACCTAGCGTATAAGCCTAGGGGAGCAGATTTTACATATGGCATGGTTTTAGTTTGTTGGAAGTACAAATAATTTTAATAATTAATTGCACTGACCTTTCAGCTACAGAGGCAACAAGAACAACCACAGCAAAGGAAGATAAGAGCAGCAGAAAGTAAGTATTATTTGTAAACATTGAAAATGCTTGAGAATGTTGAAAAATGATAACCCAATGCTGAATGATATTAAAATCATTCAGTCTGAGACTTTTTTCCTTTCATTGCCCTAAAAGATTAGTTAGCATTTACTAACAAATGAGATGTAAAAAATTCTGTTTTATGTTTACGATGGTTCACATCTGTCTCTACTGTATGCACAAGTACCAAAATCCTTTCCCATAGATTTTGAACCAACATTTTCATCATTATTCTTTATTCCAGCCTGTGTCCTGATCATTATATTTCTTGGGTGACAAGGGCTGGGCATATCATTCAATACTGTCTTCAAGAACTGATAGTCTCTCTTCAACAGCAGTCACTGGGTTTATGTTTTGAAAACCAGACAGATGAGAAGTAGATATTCGAGTCACTTAGGCCAAGCAGTTTAGACCTCTCTCACTTCTAGCAGTCAGGCTAGCCAGATGTTCTCAGACTAGGCTATGATTTACACAAAAGACATCAGAGGCAAGGCCTTCTTCATGCAGGTACTGTGTTTTGGCTAACCCTCAGTGGCTAGAGGACTCAGGAGGTGAAAAATCTTGTTTTTACAGCTCCATTTTTTCTGATATAAAATAAGGAGTTGGATGCAGGTTTCTTAGAAATGAGCAAAATTCTGCAATCACCAGGGACTGTGTGCTGAGAGGAGGCAATCACAATCTTTTCTGCCGGAGGTGGTTAACTTTCCATTAGTGACTGAATACGCATCGAGTCAGATTTAAAAAAAAAAAAAAAAAGAGAGTCTGCAAGGAAGAGATTGAGTCTGTAGACCACAGAGTCATGTTCAAGCCTCTGACTAAATGAATCTCCAATTATTTGCACAAAGTAAACAGCTCCAACAAAAACAACTGAGAGAGCATTTACTCTCACTGCCCCAAAAGTGTAGGTGTAAAGAAGTTCTGCTGGCATGTGGGGGACCTATGGCTAGTCTTGAGGCTAACTTAAGCAAAGTGAGGGCTGAAAGGAGGCCTTCCATCTCCAAAAAGAATGTCTTAATCAGTGTCTCTAATTTCCTTAATGAAAGCACTTGACATGTCCTCTCATGCCACAACTTACGATCAAGAATCCTCACCAGATGCTTATCTCTCCGTGTATTGCTGCACCTATTTACTCCCGAGGCCCACCTGAACTTCCATGACTCCAGTTCTTAGGAGTCCAGATCTCCTCCAACATCACGCAGGCAGCTGGGGTACCTTATGCAGGTCTGTTCCAGGGGAAAGGGGACATGGAAGTCACATGGTGCAATGTTAATGTCTCTTTGAATTTAGATCTTCCCTCTCCAAGGAGGAATACCTTACTTTTAGAAAATATTTTGTATCTTTACAACATGGCATGATAACAGATGGTAATAGTGATTACTGACAAAATAGACATAGGAAGGGAAAAACAACTGTTCCAGCAATAAGCTATCTGAATATTGTCATATATACATGTAAGAAGACATGGGGAAGTACCTTCTGAATCATTTTGCACACGAAATAAGTATTTCAAAATTATTTTGGATAAAACATAGAAAAAATGTATTGCATAAAAGCAAAATTATTTGCCTTTAATTTGCTGCTATTTCCAAAGAATCCAGGTTATCAACACTCACTGTTTTTTGCAACCTTGAACTGGAAGCTAAGAAGTCACTTACACAGAGGAGGAGTTTTAAAAAATGCATGTGTAAGAAATTACTAGTTCTTTTAAGAACAATCCTTAGCTAGTCTTTGCTTTCCTTTGAGGCTTATTTTTTTATGCAGATGAAACACTAATGCTGCCTGGCTTTGAAAGTCTGCATATTACGGGCATATGCTTAAAGAAAGATGACTTTCTGCGAAGTTATTGTAATAAGAAATTCTCAGCTGTCACCATAATAGAAATGCCTTGATTTACAGAAAAGCAGTTGACAGCAAATCTTTGTCTTTTTTTTGGCACTACATTTATAATCCTATATTTGACAGATAAATGTAAAAAATATATATGTTTTATACATAAAATCAGCCCAAGCACTGTGTAACTCTATTCTGTAAACAATTTGGATGGAAACTTGGAAGAAGGATGGAAACTTGAAGAATATCTTCCCTATAAAAACATCCCAGTTATAGTCTGATTCTGAAGAAAGAAACAGATCCCTGGAGCAAAACCGTTGTTAATATATCTCCAGGAGCACACAGTAGCAAAATGTGAAGCTTGGGATAAGTATTTTGCTGTTGAACATTATCTGACTCACCTAGAAATAGTTTGGTAGAAAACCAATTATAATATAAAACATATGTTTATATGCAGCGTTGTGTATAAGTTATTAGGCACCACTAGAAGTGATTCAGAAGAAAGTTCCTTTGGTGTGTCTCATTTGCAAACAGCATGCCTCATGAATAAGTCATGAAGTTGTATTGCAAAGCTGTTTTGAGGATTTATTTGGTGAGATTACTTCAACTATATGCACATGCATGTGTCATTGCAGGAACACTAATACAGCATTATGCTTACCAAAGCCAAAAGAAAAGCATACATGCTAAGCAAACATGACAATTCAAGAGTAACTATTGGAATGACAGTTCATACTTGAATAAAGATTTTTGACCTTTCATGTTTCTGAGCCATTAGTATTCTTTCCACCTGGATTTACTGAGTGGAGTGTTCTGTCACTGTTCCTCATGTGATATCATCATCTTCTGTCAGATGACCCCATTTTTCCATTGTAGGTGAAATCATGGCAAGTGAAATCCCTGCCATGCTATATGATCCCATGACTTCATCATATATAGGAGGTAAAAACCTGAGTCTCATAAAGACAAGGGAGAAGTTCTGGTTGATTTCACGGGGATCCAAAGAACAAATGACTTGAGTGTTTGCTCTAGCAAAGCATACATTGTCAGAACAGCTATGGTGATGGTCGGGATATGCTAAGTTGTACTTATGTTGAAGCACCTGTTCTGTCTTCACATAAATTTCAGTACCTCTTCTGAATCCCTTGTTTAAACTGTACACTGCCTACTTTGAGGGTGCTTCTGCAAACATATTTCTAGTTTCTTATGTGATAAGGGGTTGTAGAACCACAGCTGAATGAAATATGAAATTGCTATGATATCTGATACATTATAAAGGATATTTACCAAATTGTTTTACCTGCTGGAGTGCACATTTTAAATAAAAATAAATCCACTAAAAATGAAAGGTATGGAAGACCTGGGCAATACTTTTCACTGATTAGGAAATTTAAAAGACAAAGTAATTTCAGGTGACCAATGCTTTTGAGAACTTAGAGGAAATTTAACAAACAGTTCTGGCCACAGAGAAGGACTTTAAAAAAAAAAAGTCTTGGGACTTTATGTTTCAATTTTATTGAAACAAATTTTTTCACTTTGGAAATTTGATGTGTTATTTTGAAATGAATCTATATTAAAGACAAAATAGAGAAATACACAGCCAAGAGTAAAACAATCTGGTCAGAATGAAATCAATTATTTCCTTTTAAGTTAACCAATGTATTTTGGGTCAACCTGAAACAATTTTTTTCTTGGTATTTTTTCATATTTATGAGAGAAAAATGCCATACAAATTGTTTAGGTTTGTTGGAGCACATGATCATATCTTACACCTTTCCATGGGTTTCAATTATCCGTCCCTATGTTTCTTTTAAAAAAAATGCTTCCCCTACCTTTATGAGTCAGCAACTGAGTTGAGATCTGATTATTTCTAATTGTGATGCAGCACCTCTGGACACTACAAAAGCAATCAGCAGAACGGGTGTGCGAATGCCATGGAAACAGTTTTTCTGAACCATGAAAAATACGGAGTTCTTCACAAGACTTGCAATTCTTCACAATATCTTCATAACTATTTAAGACTAAATCTCACATTTTAAAAGTTACAAAATATTTTTCATAGGCTACATATAGGACATCTTCCACCACTGTAAAGTAGTTGCTCTGGGACAGATAAGGGCAGATTTGCTGTAGCATGCAGCAAGCCGGATAAACAGTTCAGATCCTGAAAGAGAGCACTTAAATAGAAAAGGCTTTCACTAGGGCGCTAGGCAAATGTCTCTGTTCTTGTAAAAACTGCCTTTGTATCTCAGAGGTAATTCTATTCCTGCAACACAGAAGCTGCAGCAGAAGTTTTTATTGTATTTCCTCACATTGTAAATGATGGTTTAAACGTTAATTGCCTGCTTTCTACTTCCTCTAAAAAATCCTTGACTTGATTATTGAGTTGGTTTGATTGCACAGAGAGATGATAGAGAGTAGACATGGCAAAGGCTCAGTAGACAATTTCATGCCATCTTGAAGACATCAAAGATAAGAAATAATAGCAGGGTCCACATCTATTCTCCATAACAGATCTGTTCTGAGTTCATGTTTTACCTATTTTTGCTGCTGCAAAGTTCCTCAGAGCTCTGTCATAGTGTTATAAGCACTGAATAAATTCCCAATAATATTGCTAAATTGGTAAAATGAGTCCCGTATGGCAAGGGTGCCACAAGGTCAGTCAAAAGGCTAAATGTTTTAATCTTTTGTACAGTGCATATGAACATACAACTGGTTGCTGCATTTCCGATCTCCAGCCTAAGATGAAGCATTACAATTGGAAAGGAAAGTTCTACTTAGTTTCCCCAGTGGGAATACAGTAACTTCAGAATCAAATATGTCAGCAGATTGCTCACATTTTCATAGAATCATAGAATCATAGAATCATTAAGGTTGGAAGAGACCTCCAAGATCATCGAGTCCAACCGTCAACCCAACACCACCATGCCCACTAAACCATGTCCCTAAGCGCCTCATCTACCCGTCTTTTAAATACTTCCAGGGATGGTGACTCAACCACTTCCCTGGGCAGCCTGTTCCAATGTT
>NW_008825271.1:5488077-5489821 GCF_000699105.1 Pygoscelis adeliae
CCAGGCAGCTTTCCAGCCACTCTTCCCCAAGCCTGTAGCGCTGCATGGGGTTGTTGTGGCCAAAGTGCAGGACCCGGCACTTGGCCTTGTTGAATCTCATACAGTTCATGTACATTTCAAAGAGCCTGTCGTTTCTGAAGGGTCAACACAATGCTGCAGACCATCAGTGGTATCATACAGAGTCAGTTCGTTTCTTCCAGAACTCCTTTAACTTGTCACGACAAAAGCACTATTTATCAACAGCATCTATAGCCTTATTTTTATATTATAATAGTCCCAGATGTACAGAAATGTCACACGTAATGAAGATCACGGTCTAATGTGGTTTTCTGCAGCATATTGTATCGAAAAGCGATAGCTTCTTCGTAATGACTATAAAAACTACAGCACTGGTGTTGTCCTAAGAAAGTTCAGCCCTTAAACCATGCACACACATATCCCTCTTGCAACATCTTATAATGAATGAAATATGACTAGAATGTCTATTAGCTGATTATTAATCAGTTAACTGAATGTCAGAGATGCCTACAGAGATGCCCAGTGAGCCCAAGAAGGGAAACAAAGGAAGGACTCCTGCACAGACCTAGCCTCAGCCTCATCCAAGAGAGAAAATAGCCATAGAGGGGCAAAAGAACAGAACATATTTAGGTAGGCAGAGTATAATTATCCAAAATGAACTGCAGCTAAGAAACTGGACTGTAAGAAGGCTATACTGCTATGAAAACTGAGAATAAACACCAGTAAATAAGAAACAAGCCTTAAGATTTCCCATAAATATTAATTCCTGCAGTTCAGTGCATTGGTCTGTGAAAAGCCTCATTTAGGTTTCTGTCTTGTTGTTGTTATCAGTAATATGTTTTAAAAGACATTGGAGTTGTGCTGATCTCCCTTAACTCAGTATTAAATTGGTATCATTTTTTCCCTTATATTTCAAGCAAATACACTTCTTATTATAGTCATTATGGTATTTATTTCTATTGCTAGCATCTTCTGGTTTTTTTCTATAATCTAGATACCTGAACAGGATATTCTATCCTGTTTTATTTTGCTGCTTAATTATATTTAAGTAACGTTTCCCTTTCCTGACTTTCCCTCTCTTCTAAATTGCTTCCTTCCAAGTCAAAGGTACATTTAATTTAACAGCTTTCACTTCCTGAATTCCCTAATAGTTGCCCTATCCAATAAGGCTGTGTTGTTCTCTTCTTGCTCCACAGTGTTACATGAAGATTGTATGTTAGGCTTAGTGCTTTGGCATCAGTTAAAAGAGCGTGGCAGAGAAACGGGAGAAATGGGAGAGGCCAGCTTTCAGTCACACAGAGCAGTTCAAACTTTTCAAGACAGAAATAATAAAGAGTAATTCACTGGAGGCTATCCACAAACACAGTCTGAGCTCTACCCTCAAAGGAAAATCAGTATCATTTTTACAGTAGACTCTCTAACTTCACAGCGAAGGGCTCTTCAGCCTAGTCCTGACCTCCACTGTTGGAAGATCTGTAGGAGAGTCACAGTTGGACAGAAGTGGGGTGCTGCAGGTCTGCCTCGTACCAGCAGAGCATCTTCCTTTCAGATGCTCTTCACGTGTGGTGAACCTGACAGTCCTAATGCAGAAGGGGAAACGGTATCCACTGTGAGCGGTATGTGCTGTGAGATTGTGTTGGGGCTGTGCACTTGTTCCCATGCTATTCCCCTCAAACAACATTTGAACCTTTTCCCTGTGCTCTAAGAGGAAGCATTTTCAAAACCT
>NW_008825271.1:5489866-5520751 GCF_000699105.1 Pygoscelis adeliae
ACAGACCTGCACTGAAAAGCAGCTTTTCCCAAGCATTTTTTCATAGTATACATGAACACCTACTATTAGAAGAAATCGTGTGGGCTGCTGCATCTGGAACGGGGCAGGCCAACACAGCGCAGTGTGATCTGCTGTGCTAGTACCAAGGTGCCAGCACCGGGGAGTCACCGGCGCTATGGCCAGGTCTCGAGGCTGGCTGGTTGCTCTCTGGGAACTTTCTCTGCTGGAACCTCTCATGAAGCACACCCTGCATCAAAATCGGAGGTGGTGGTGAGAGTCCACATAACTATAGTTACTGTAAAAATGTGACTCACCATTCACATGCACATCAAGCCATCTGGCCCATGACCCTCCTTGAAATGGTGCTGGCAGGGAAAAGCCACAGTGTCACAGAGCACATCACGCTGAAGGCAGCTGCAGCGAGGGGAGGAAGCACTGTGATCTAGGAGTTTGCTTTTAGAAGAAAGAAGTTTGGACAAGGAGCTTTTGACAAGCCTGGTAAAACTGTATTGACTCAGTCCCTGATCTTTCATTCGTCTCACTGCTTTACGCAGACGTAAGTATTAGAAACATGAAAGCAGCAGCTAAGCAAGTCTCCCAAGACTGTTCCTCTGAAATTAGAGTTTGTTTTTCATTACTTATGTTTGGACGACATTGCCATCCTATGATGGTGAACAGAAACACTGTTAAAGCTTACCAGGTCTGAGAATTTTGGTGGAGTCTCAGCCACTGGATTTAATGCACAATAGTAACTTGCAGGGGATTGAGAGTCAGGTCAGGTACCTCCTATTGTAAATGCCTAGAGTTTTCCACAGATAAAATGAAGAGCAGTCACAGCAGCAGAAACAGGACTGTAGAGCTGTCACTCATGACAAGGGTTGATTTAAATGCAACACTATGAGGGTAAGCACACTTCTGGCCTCGCACTTTCTAGAGAAGCTACTAATAAGAGGGGGATTTAAAAAAAAAAATTTTTTTCCCTTGCTGCATCATTACTTTGCTTGGGGTGGGATCTCTATTTAACAGTAAACATGAAATGATACATCAGTGATCATAATACATGACCCACAGGCACAAATTCATGCTGAATGTGTTTTCTACTGAAAGGCAGAAGCAGGTTTGGGGCTATTCCTGCTCTGAGGTTCCTGTTCACTTCTCCAATGGACAAGCTGCAGAAGCAGGAACCTCACTTCCACTGGGATCAAGGGGATAACTCAGTGCCAGCATTTTCTCTTGCCTTCCTTACACCATGCAAGAGTGCTGATCTGTCACAGTAAATAATCAGACTGATTCAACTTCTGACAACATGATGATTACTTTGGAGAAAAGACTAACTGAAATGATTTATGGGAATATCTTACTCAGCAGGAGCAGTTCAGGAGCATCGAGGAGAGGGTACTATGACTGATATGAGAAGAAACATGATTTCAGGTGGGGGTCATAGAGAAGGGATATTTTTCTTCTGGTTCTTGCATGCTTCTTTTGCACCTACATGTTGGATGATAATAATTAATCTGCTGTCATTAACTAATACTTTTCCACAGCTAGGTTGAGCTGGTCTAAAGACATCAATATTAGAAAGCAGTGGAGGAGAAAAATGATGCTATTGTCTAGAGTGACAGCTCACATGAAAACGAAGTTCTTTAACCTGTATGTGTTCAGAATCATGTAGAGTATTTACAGCTTTTCTGGGCTCAAAATAGGAGCTCACAATTTATTCCATGGACTTAAAAAAGCCACAAAATAAAGCAAAGAAAAAATTTCCCAGATTGGTGACTGAGTCAGATTTTTACTATACACCTTAACTTTTCGGAAGTAAAAACTTGGATGTGTCCATATCCTCTAGACACAGTTCTTGACGTGCTTTACCTTGCTGCATGATGAAGCACTTCGATCTGTTCTGCAGCACAAGATAGGATCCTCCAAGTGCCACAGCAGCAAGAGATATCTTGTGAAAAAGCTAATTCTGCCTAGAGTTTAACGCTTCACAATTTTATATCCTATCTTGTATGATAAGTCATAAATGATGGACCTGGGAATGAACAATGAGAAGATTCCCCCTGTGAAGTTAATGGTAAGCAGGAGTTTAAACTCCAGTTCACACCCACAGCTCTTGCTTTTCTTCACCACGTCCCTTCCCCCAGCAATACTGGAAAATGTTTGCAGACAGCTTAGTTTCACCACCTGGAGACAGAAGGTGTTACGCAATGTCCAGATTTCACAATGTTTTTTATTATTACTCTGTCTCTGCAAAATTGTTATTATGACTTTGCAGTAGCAAGTAAAAGGCCCACTCCTAGCAGGGTAGGAGAGAGTTCTGCTTATTTAATTTGTGGAAATGGCACTGAAACATGCTAGGGTCAAAGATGGGTGAGGTGAGGCAGGCAGCATCAAAAGGCACCTATCAAATACCTCTCTGAATAACTGTCAGATAGATACAGCACAAGAGAGACAGAAAATCAAGTTACTTCGGACTAAAATGTTATTTCATGAAGGCATCACCCCGCAGTTCTCCATCAGGTAGACAGGACAGGCTCTTGAAAAATTACAAAGACTGAAGAAAGCTTTTCAGTGTGAAAAAATTCCAAATATACAACTTTTCAGACCCTTATACACCAGCTCCAGATTGCATAAAACTTTCCCTGTTATTTCCTCATGTTTTCTGCTTGGTAAATCTTTCAAACTGAGAACTGCAACCTAGCTGTGAAGTAATAAGTCATAAAATGTAATTCTCTTTCAATAGACACATAAATTGTAAGAAACATAAAGGTATTTGAACAGGTATACAAGTATTATTATCTTGATTTTCCTCATTAGAGCTGAAGGGCTGCAGAAACTGTGCACTGTGAAGCAGTGAGCTGCTTTCAGCACGAGCAGTCAGTATGTGATGCGTTCCTGGGCATTTACATTTAAGAAAACACTTAGCTGATGTCAGAGCATTTGAAAGGACAAATGCACCCATAGATCCAAAACTTTGAAATTTGGGAGAAGTCTGAATCAGGATTTGGATCCCTGTTTTACAGCTGGTGCTCATTGAAATGCAGAGCAAAAAACCAAAGAACACAGAGAGAGCAGGGGGAGCAGGGTTAGAAGGCATTGGTTCCTTTGATGCAAGAAGCTCTCAGATCCAAGCTATACAGCCACCAAAGCAGTGTAAATGTTACCAGCCCAAACCTTGGCAAAATCTGTCAGGTTTTGGTTTTCATTTCAGATTTGATGTGTAGATCATGTCTGAAAAGTTTCTCAACTCTTGGCCAATTTTTCAACAGAAACAGACCAGCAAGGGACCGATTTGTGATTGTGCTTTGAAATTTCCATGCATTTGCATTTTATTTCTTTGCTTTTGACATGGAAGCAGGTGAAGCCTAGTGTTTTTACCTGGATTTTATTCAGAGGTTCTGTGGTTTTTGAGCCTGAAAGAAATGCAAAGCAGCAGTTGCATAAGCTTTTGTGAGAACTTTTACACCATTGGAAATATGATATAACACAATTATTAATATATAACATGTTATATTTGTGGGAATTTTCTGGCACTGTAAATTCATAGTTTCCTTAAACCAAAGAATTTGTTAATATTTAAATAACTTTGAAATAATTATAATTTGTAATAAAGCAAGCCATATGTCTAGTTTTCCCTTGCTTCAGCAGAAATCTGGGATCTGTCCTTTTCCACCTGGAAAGGACAAAAGCATGCTATAATGGCATTAAAAATACCACATGCTACTGACAGAAATATGTCAAAAAATGTATTTATTCCATCTATTTGAATAAAATGTGCTGATTACCTTTAAAATAAGAAAACAGCAACAGACTGTCATTTATATATTTCTTTAATGATGCATGTCGTACATTAAGAACTTATAAACCATTTAGCATAAAGTAAGAGACTTAAACCTTCACTGGTTCATTAGCTGTTCTGTGTGCTCAGGATTCAGCAAGCATTTTCCGTATCTATGTTCTAGAGTAGACATTTATGGCAAAGGAAACAGCAGGGAAATGGATGCAGAAGATAATTGCTGACCATCTATTATTCTGTTTCTCAAAAGTGTAGACACTTGCGCAGGAGCAGCTTGCATAAAAGTTTTGTCTACTTAGGGCTTTACAGAGACAGGAATTTCTCACTTAAGGTTGCATTCAGAGCTTGCTGTTCCCCCAAACAAGGGATCTTGGGATCTAAACCAGTGCCGTTCAAGAGTAAAATCTATCCCTTTCTACTTTCCTGGGTGTTTTTGGTGTCCAAGTCACTTTCAGTCTTCTTAGAAGACAGAGAAAGCTGCAAGCTGCACACTGAAAGAAGTGTCTCGATATGAAAGGAAAGCTAAAAACCTTGAAACTAAAATTCTTGAAAAGAATAAAAAAAGGAGAAGATTGTAAATATTTCTCTCATACAGCATTACAGGTAAAGCCTCAAGCAAAACCTACCAAAGCAACTGGAAATACTCCCAGAAATGTATGAGGGATTTTGACCAGGTTTATAATGTCTAAAGCACTTGACATGGACTTCTACCTTGTGCTTTTAACACTGACAACCCAGAGGACCTTGATAATGGCCTGGAATGAGCTGCAGTGCGACTCTGGAAAGATGCTTATTTTAATCCAGCTCCCTCCAGGCAATAGCGCTGCTCAGTATCTCTGCAAATCGATGCCCTGCAGCTTCACGTTGACGTCGACCTGCCGCCCAGCTCTGCAGGCCAGGGCTTGAGGAACATGGTGGGAAAGCAGCCTTGGCTGCAGCCGGGTTCCCCAGGAACCTCGTGTGGACGCTCCTGGGCCCTGCTCTCAGTTTTGTCATTGACCTGACTTGGTAGCAAATAAGTATCTATTGAGAGCATGGTGTCTCTCAGACAGAGACTGTCTCCTGCTGTATGTGCATTTGCATGGCATTGCCCAGCATGATGGGATTCTAGTTCACTTGGCTTTCTAGGTGCTAGTAGATAATAGTATCGTAATAAGATAGAGTGAAACACTGATGCATAGTATACGCAAACCTTTTGTACAGTTATATACCTAATGCTATTCATCCACCCTTTGAAAAAGACTGAATAGCTAAACTGAAATGAAAATTTTAATCTTATTATTGATGTTTTCCTCATTTTTCTGAAATAACTTAAGCAAAGTATCTTGTAACTGTACTGTACAAAGCTTATTTTTTTGCCTGTTTATTCATTCATTTGCAAAAGTTAGTTGCTCATCATGAATCATGTTCAGTGATTGGCATGAATAAATTAGCTTCTACTCTATGACAGTTCTGATCCATAAGTTGAATTAGTACCTCTGTTTATTGCAAATATTTTCTTTGCTACTATGTACTTACTCTCCCATGCTATTACAGTGGCATTAGTAATGAAGACAATCCTGGCAGAAATTAACCTGTAAATAGCCGCATCATGCAGCAACAAAAAACTGAGTGACCTGTCTTGATTCCAGCTAAAATCAATGATTTCTCAATGTGGTTAGCATCAGAAAATGACCCCCTTTCACTGAAGTTAATTTCTCTTTGATGTTACGCATCCCATGCTTGATTATCTTTTAAGTAACTGTACCAGCAGCCATGGTCACTGTTTTGGATTTTTTTTTATGTATCTAAATTAGAGACTTCTGATTTTTATTTTATAAATAGCTGTGTTGCATTCCTGTCTGTTGCTGTGCCAGAAACCAGAAAGATCACTACCTGATCAACAAAAATAGAAACAGCATGGCTGTTCAAATGTCTTAACGACTCTCGGTGGAACAGCCATCATTGCAACAAAGGCACTGAAGTAAGAGTCTCAAAAGAACTTGAATAAGTTGAAAAGATTTCGTTCATGTGTCCTGATCATTTTATTAGAAAATTGCAATGTGGCTGATGGTAGAGCTGTATGAACAAGGAACACATTACTGAGAAGAAAATGTATCTGTCAATATCTGTAAGAAATCTGTAAGAAAAAGATTATTTTTAAATAGCAGGGGGGGAAAAAGAAAAAAAAAACAGAAAACTAGCCCTCCGGGAAAAAAGGTTTTCTAGCCCCAGAAGGATTAATAATTGACATGTAGCAGCTTCTGTGGTTGAACAGCCACTAAGCAGATGGATGGATATGATTATTCCCTCTCGTATATTTACTAATGGAAAGTTCCCAGTACAAACATTAACATAGTATGAATTGCTTTATGCTCTTGAGATTTTTAGTTCCATAAATATTTTTGGCAGCTTGGCTAAGGGGATATAATTCTCTGGCCTTTATTTTATTTCATACTTTTAAAGCATAGTTTTTACATTTCCCACAGAGCAGCACACTGAAATCACAAAACGGAACTGTTGCCTCTTCTCTGAGATCACTGTTTGCGCTACTTCACTCCCTCACCAAAGAAATGCATTGTATGAAGATTTCCTGACTCCACTTGCCCATGCAGCATAAGAGCAGGTTTTCATATAAATACCTTGATCTGATGTAGGGGGCTCAGCACTTGTACTAAATACCTGCCTGTATTTTTATAACGTTGACAATTTGCACTTCCTCTTTGTACACTAGATTTTTCTGTGTTGGTCTATGCACAGGTAAATATTATTCTCTGGTCATTTCCTAGCATATACTATTACATTTCAGTTGAAAAATCTATTCTAAAAGTACAGAACAAATTGCTTGCAGCTTTCAGTTTGTTTTGGTGGAAACCCATACTTCCAGGGGGAATTCTAGATTTTTTGCAAAATTCTGAACTCTTAGACATCCTCCTTCCTCATACATGTATATTGTTGACAAAAAAAAAAAAAACCAGAAATATTCTCCATTTCATTAATTACAATTAATTCAGACAGTATTTGATTATTTGTAAAATTAGTATGGATCCTACCAAACGTGACACTTTGTTATGTCTCACCCCCCAAAAATGTATGGAGAGTTGCAAAACACTAGCTCAAATAGCCTGAGAGAAAAATGAACGATCTAGCCCTCTAGCAATAGAGGCCTTATAAAACTATGGGCAGCAGCCTGTACTTTGACTCCAAATCTCAGGTGTATAAACACCAACCACAAGCCTTTGGTCTGTAATCCTGTTGTTTTTCTCCTACTGGCAACAGTGCTGATAAGAATCCCCTCTCAGTTCTCTCAGCCTTCCTGATACATCATTCCCTCTTTCAATAACCATTTTTTCTGAAATACTTCCGAAGCTGTGGATTGTAAGGTTATAAAAATACAAGCACGGTGTGCAAGGGCAAGTTCTCCTCTGTCTCCCATAAGAACACAAGATTACCTTTTTTCCTTGGTGGTATCCACCTTGTCTTTGACGGTGGCCACTACAAGATGAGTATGAAGGAGAGACACAGCTCTTTCTCTTGGGGCACATACAACCTCTAAGTCTCTAGCAAATCATATTACAATAACCTCATGTGCTGGAGGTGTCATCTGGACAAATACCCATCTTTATTTGTTCTTTTAGACAAAAGACGTTAGTTCAATCTCTCTTTGAAGCACAATTTCTTACTTATTGGATCACCCTTGTCTCTTCTGGATTATTTCTACTTGGTCCCATAGGAGGAGACACATTAATATGGTTTCTGAGCTATAAGGAGTTGACATGCAAATATATCTAGGATTTTACTAAAATCTCATGTGCAGTATTTTCTTCTGTTAAGCTAAATGCATTT
Organism: Pygoscelis adeliae; assembly: GCF_000699105.1. Taxonomy (NCBI): domain Eukaryota; kingdom Metazoa; phylum Chordata; class Aves; order Sphenisciformes; family Spheniscidae; genus Pygoscelis; species Pygoscelis adeliae. The sequence continues at coordinate 5,497,488 of NW_008825271.1, forward strand.
TCTTCTCTTGCATGGCTTAGGGTAATGCACCACTGGGTTCACAAAGTGTGAGTATCCTCAAGACAGGAATCTTTAAGCTTATTGTCTGAACAAGAAAGAGGCCTAGATTAACCTGTGAATAACTTACATCTTTACAAATATCAGAATATAGAATAGGGCAAGATTTTTCTTCCCTCCTTCTATCTAAGAAAGCATGTGATTCATTCAGTAAGGGGCTCTTACCCTGGTATTAATTCAATGTTTTTTTCCCCTCTCTTTCACTCTTCAGCCCAGTGTTCCCAAAACATACACTGGTGGGGAAAGTTCATACCCTGGAAGTTCAGCATTTCATGTTTGGCCAAAGCAAAGTCAGGCTATTAAAATAAAATGCCAAGATCATTTGCTTTTTAATGATCTAACATAATTGGACGCAGGGCATCAGACAGGAACCAGCTCCAAAGCTCGTAAGAAAAGTAATCTCAACACAAAGGTACTGTTGTAATATTTTTACTTTCAGATACTTTTCATGAGTGTAATAATGATGATTTGAAAGTATATAGGGATTTGTTATAATTACTGATTAAAAAAGCAAGGAAGTAATAGTGAATCTGTGACCATAGGAAAGTCAGGTTGGCGTCCAGTAATTGGTAACTATATTGCAAAACCAGGAAAATATGGGCAAACAAATATTCAGTTTCAATTTTGTGCATTTCACTGCTTTCAATTTTTCTTGCTGTTGTTGCAGTAAACTAGTAAGTTATCTGCATGGTGCTTGGCTACTACTGAGGTGAATGAGTACCTGGCAGAGAGTTTTTGTGATTGGTAGTCAAGTAATCCATCTTAATAGATTCAGCTTTTTAATTTTGTTCATTTGAATTTCAACCAGGCCCTTAACTCATGGCAGATTCAAATACCTTTTTTTTTTTTCCCCAGTTCTGGGTTTGGTTTGGTTTTCCTTTTTGCTCTTTCTACCAAAGAAGGAAAAGGAAAAGTGGGATAAAAATAAAGAGACACATGTGAACCAAGGCATTTCCAATTTTCACCTTGCCTCCATGTTTTTTGTTCTTTTAATAAGCTATTTTCCTGATTTTAAATGATAATATATATCGATCTCTGACAGCAATGATAAAGCTTGATTTCTTTAAATGGATCAAATAAAAATATATTATTCTCCTCTTCATTGCTGCTTAGTGCTGGCTTGGACTCCCTCATAACCTTCCGCTCTTTACTTCTCACAATACGTATAGAGCAGACGGCATTTTCTCACATTAGTGGCTGGATGGAAAACCTGTCAGCCCCTATTTTTTTTATAATTTTTTAGGGAAAAAAAAAGGGTACTAGTAAAAACTCCTTTATGCAGCCCCAAGTCAATCTTTGTTCTGCTGTAGGCACATTTTTAGGAGGAAAAATTTATTTCTCTCATTTTCCTTTCAAGTAGGGTATTGTTTGTGATCTAATAACAGATCTAGCTATCCACTGTGTTACCTTTCCCATGTTTAAAATTCTTGCAGAGTTATAATCCCTTTCATTTCCTGCTTTTTAATGAATGGATTTTATATAACTGTTCATTAGTGTAATTGTTGTTGATTTTTATTTTTCACTTCATTATTTCTCCATCAAAACTTATGCCACTGTTACTCTCTTAGCAAAACAGAGCAAATTAATCTCAGCATCTAGGAGAACTGTTTGTAGGTGAGCATAAATAAGAAGTAAGACTCTTCTTATATTAGTGTTTGTGCTTATGCTTACCTACAAACAGAGCTCAGGATGCCTGAGGATACCTTTAGGAGATATTTAGCTGGCATCTAGAGACATCAAGCTCTTTAATCTTTACAAGAGGCATCTTTGACAAGACAGTCAGCTCATGCTAGCAGTGTTCTCTGAGTCCTAATTTGATAGAAATGGACTGAGAGCAGGAGAGATTTGCTAACAAGTTTCAGTAACTACCAGCCTAAAGGAGAGCTGAAATAACAGTCCTGAAGTGAATGACTCCAATGCTAATAACCTCAGTTATTCATTCCTTACTAATTGATAGCTTTAGAAACAGCTTCGCTTAGCTTGAGCATCAAGCAAGTGCCGTAAAGAACCCCTCCGTCTCCCTAAAGGCTTGTTACGATTTTCCCACTTGTTTTTGATTTACATATCAGTCACAGAGATGCTGGTGCTGATTTCCTGAACAACTTCTATGCAACTTCAGAAGAGCAAAAAAGGACAGTAGGGCTGGAATAAAAGCAGACACTTCAAAGCCTGAATGTGAGTAGCTGGGGGACCAATAAGACGAGGATATGTAATAATCACTTTATGTTAAGAGACACTTAAGCTTCTGTGACATATTTATTGTGCAGTCTGAAGTTCAAGCATGAGCCTCTCATGGAGATGTTAAACCAGCAGCAGAAGCTCTATTAGAAGCCATGGCTGTTTACTCTTTGTCAGTAAAGGCCAGTCACAAATACCGTGAATTTTACATTGTTGTCTTTCTCATCTGGAGCAGGGGATTTAAGAGTTTATAAATGGAATCAATTTATGCATTTCTAGCAAGGCTATTACAATAGAAAGCAGCAATAAAGTTCTATTTTTTGCTTTATGTCTGTATTTTCTCTATTTTTCTCTCTATTATTTTCAGTTTCCACTGACTTATTCTCTTATTTATTCTGTGTCAGTGTCATTTACACATGCTATGCTGTGTGTAGTTATCTTTACTTGGGTATCACACTGCATCTGATCCCATGCCAAACTATCTTTCTAATCAGTAACCTCTTCCACTGCCTCAAAAACCTAAAATTATTTGAAGCAAAGCTAACAATTATTAGAATGAGACAAGTGTTCAAAAATTGAATATATTCCTGTCTAAAATATACATGGGCACTTTGTTAATCAGGATTTTCATCAAAATAGGATGCTTAGTTTCAAAGAACTTCCATCTATTACAAGGGTATGGTTATCCCCATTCTTGCTGATAACTGAGTAAAACATTACATTTTAACTTTGAAGCCTGGTATCGGATAGAAGATAGTATCACAAAGGCAAGATACAGAAGAAATGCTTGCCTTATGTAAACTTTACAGGATGTCATTATTATGGGTTTCTTCTCCGTAAGAGAACAGTGACAAAAAAGGGTAACAGCAAAATAGAAGACTGAAATACTGGAATAATCATCTTTGCATGGTGCAGACCCATAGAAGTGTATTGATTATTCGGGCCCTGGGAGAAGTGCAGCAAATGGTAGTGCTGGGGCAGAATACTTTGGATTTGATTATGTGCTTCTTGATTTCCATGGTGAGCACTTACACACAGGAGCACTTCAAAGGGCTGTGCTGAGTGAGAAAACACTCCCCACCAGGAGCCAGGTTGGAGCAGCCAGTGGAGCTCACTTGGGACTTCTCAACAATGTACACAAGACTGACAGCCCCAGGACCCTTGGGTAGGAAAGGCCACCGGGTGGGTGGTGAGGAGGGGCTAGGGAGGTGCTACATGAGGACTGTAGGGGCTATGGTGAAGATGGAGCAGAGCGGCTAGGGTGGAGAGGAGGAATGGGTTTGAGGAGATGGGAAGAGGTCACTAATGGCCTCAGAGGTATGCATGTGCGACTGGAAGGGGTCAGTGGAGATTTCAGCTTCTTGGAGGAAGGGAATGACAGTAAGTGGGGGTCAATGAAGCTTGAAGAGCTCCGAGTGTGATAAAGGCAAGGTTTCAGGGAGCTGTGGAAGCCTGGCAGGGCAGGCAGATCTCATTCCCTCTTTTTTTTTCCCCATCTTCACCCATGTGTTTCACCATGCCTCTTTTCTTGGGATCCCTGCCTACTTCCCCTCTTCCCTAGACTCGGAAGCCGCACTCCTCACTCACCCCCATCCCAGCACCCGGCCCCATGCAGCCATACGCCTCCACCCTCCAGTCCTGCAAGACACAAGGGTCCTGCTGCTTCCCTGCAGCTGGGTCCTCCTCGATCTGCTGCACCTTCTGGGCTGGAGGGAAGGGACAGAGCAGGGCTGGGCTGCCAGATGATAGTGATTGGAGAATGAGACTTTCTGTCGCCATCATCCCCAAAGATAAAGCTGTGGCAGTGACACCTACTTCTGCTGGGAAGGGCTAGTTCTGGTGCAGTTGCTGCTGCCCCACTCTTTGGCCCCTGCGTTAGCAGCAACATCCAGAGAACATGACAGCTTCATGAGCAGGAGGTGGGGATTGGGATAGGCAAAGAGCAGTCTGCCAGCCACTGAATCTGTTAATGGGCCATTAATGTCAACAGAAATCAATGGGAGTTACTCTAAACACGAGGTAAACCTAAGGATGGCAATACAAAAACCTGTCAATCCTAAATGATTTTTCTCTGTATGATGCTTGTGCTTAATGGGTTGAATATAATTAACAATGCCTGGATATCTTCTACAATTTCATTTTTTGTGTTACTAAACACCATTTTTTTTCTCCATGCTAAAACCTCGCTGCTTAAGCAAGGTCATTTCTGTCTGTGGAAAAGCCTCACACTTTAGCATGATTCAAAGGACTCACTGTGGCCCAGACTTAGAAAGGTATTCAGGCGCTTACAGATGGAAACTGGCACATAAGACGTCAAAGCCCCTAACTCCCACTGATCCACTGATACATTTTTAAATACCTCCAGATCAAAAAGGCAAAATCCACCAAGGAACCTAGATCCTAGTTGTAAATTAAGGTGTCTACTTTCAAAATCAAATTGCTATTAGAAATTTCAGAAATTCTGAGTAACTGCTTCCTCACTCCGAACGTGCTTAAATTCTGCTGATTTGCATCCATAACGGCCCCACGGTGCCTCTTGCTGCCTGGCATTCACAAAACTCTGAGTGTGCCAAGGAGATGCAGATGTATTCACAAACTAGATACCCAAAATATCTGTTAGACTAGTTGTTCTCAGACCGCACATTATTCAGACAAAAGAGAAGGGATGTGTACCTTCCACAACAGCACACTTCTGAGGTGACCTAGTCCCCTTGGCATGTAGGAGACAACTGTTCAGTCCCTCCCCCTGCAGAACGGGAACAGATGTTGAAGCTGCATTCCTCTTCACTCAAGCGAATACACGAGCAATGTGTTCCAGGCTGCGATGCTCTTGGGCTCCATGGTGAGGTTAGGAAAGCGGCCGTCCTGGGAGGGTTTCCCATTTAGAACTTGTCCCTCATCACAATTGCTTTCTGATTTTTGGTTGACTTGGTGCCTCCTGGGATTTTTTTCTAGGCGCACAGTGTGGTTCCTACGGGTCACTGCACTGTTTAAAAGTTAGGCTTTGCAGTGCATATTACTGAGTTTTCCAAATCCTCTCCAGGCTTTTTCCCAAATGGCCAGTTTTAGCACTTTGGCTGCCTGAACTCCCAACTGGAAAGTTTCTCAGGCTGGCTTCTCCTAGGCCCACTAAACCTGTGTGTGCCTAGCCCTCTCCTGATTACCAGGGTTATCTGACTGTGCTGACACAGCGACACTGGAAGCCACTTGCTTCTTCCTCCTGCCCCCTTCCAAAGAGCGAGACGCACAGTGTGGGAAACAGTGCTTTATAGCAACCCTCAGCACGCTGCATGGGTGGCATTTAGGGCTTTGTCCTCAGTACCTGTGGGATTTGGCTACCACCTGTGGGATCTGATAAGCACTTTAACCACTGCAGCTATGTCCAGCAGGGATAATAAGTCAAGGCATTCTGCCACCTACGCTCATAGACTAGCCAGTTAATACTGTAAGCTGAAACCGATGTGCCAGGCCATGAACAGTGCACATAATATGCCAGCCATTCAATTGTCTCTGCTATAGGAGCAATAAGCTCTGGCAGAGAGAAAGGACAGGCAGCTGGGGATGATAACCTTTCAAATTGCTCCAATGTGCATTCGGAAAGCCTATAAATCTGAATCCCTAAATACAATTTTTCTGCCATGAAGCATAACTGCAAGTGCGTAACAGGGTTTTTTCTGTATTGCAGACTGCCAAAGGCAGACAGATCACTCACTCTTTACAGAGGGACAATCAAACCTTTAGACCTGTTGCTCAATGCAGTATGCTTAAAAATAAACTCTTAGTGGTCACCGTTAAGACCACTGAATGTGATAACAATTTATGTATCATAATCCTCTCCACAGACAGCTGTTCAGTGTCACGTGCCATAGGCTGGGCACATATTTCCTTCAAGTCAACCAACCCGTAGCTCTTTCTTCTCTTGTCTTCACTCTTTTGGGTTGGAACAGTTGAACCTCCTGTTCTGTAGTCCAGTGAATGGCTTTTTGTTACTCTGGGCAAGGCAGAGGCTGATTTCTGTCTGGATGAGGAATTCTGCTCTGGAAACATTTCCAGAACAACATGCATTAATTGAGGGGTGGAGCTATCTAACTGCATTTTGACCTCAAAAAATCTGAGTTTTCATATGAATTAGAAATATTTTGTTCTCTGCACGTGATGCATATATAGGTACACCTATATTTATAAAAATGCATTGTGAGGCCCTGAAATGATATCCCTTAAAGTAGTTTAACATCTCTTACTGGGACGCAGTGGTCCTCTAAGAGCAGTGATCAGTGACTCTTTAAGTTGTTGTCCCTACTGTTCCAGCCCTGCAATAAAAGGGTGAACATAGTGTAAGTTTAAGAAACAGAGGCATTCACCCATATAGGTGAATTACTAAACTGTATTAAGTAATCATGCATAACTATTACTCTTTATTTCATTCTATTATTCCTTAATATTAATGGTACTAATTTCCAGACTTATTCTCCCTGTAAATCAATGCAAAGATCGCCAAGAACATCAATTTCCTTTGGGATAAGGCCCAAAGAAGCTGTCCTTTAATGTGCTCCACACAATCTACTACAATATCAAAGGTCTTAATTTAGGGCCAGTTCAAGAAACCAGAAATATCAGAGTTTCAAAGTTTGCTTCATAGCTATGAAATGTTAAAAAAGCGTGGACTTGAATGGTGACTTGAAAAAATACACCTCTCTTAAAAAGAATAATAAAGTAAAGTAAAGGTATTACTATTCAAGCAGTAGTTCTATTATTTTCCAGCTACAGCATACTTTTCATACATATAGATCCAAGTACACGCAGAATAAACATACAGTATGTTTTTGTATTTAACGAACTCTTTGAATTATATGTTTAGGATGTTTGGGTTCATTTGTGTTGTTTGCATTCCATTTTATTTATAATTAATTCTAGTGTCAGACAAATGTCACTCTTGATTTCCCTTGAAATTACTCATCTCTTTTGGGGTTTTACCACATCTTTGTACAATCTTTTTTTAAGAGGCCACCACTATCTCCTGACTTGTCTTTCCTGGTATCGAAAGTATTTTTGTGATGAAAGACCTGTTAAATGAATTGCATGACAAATAAAGTTAAGCCAGTGGGAGTTCACCCTGAATATAGACTACTAGACAGGCAATTACAATGTTATGCTTAACAGTTATCATTTATTTGATTTTGTTTTTTCCTGTGTAAAAATGAACTAAGCTATTTTCATTCTTCTGAGAGTAATTTTGATTTTGATTTGAGTAATTCTTCTCAGACACCATGAAGTGCAATAAACACTTCCGATATGTTGCCCAGTCTGGGGGAATTGTTTCTGTCTCCATTTTTATAGATGTTGATCACCTCCATAAAACAAAGAGATATAAAGTACTGCCAAATATCCCCATTTCTGAAGGGGATGAAAACGGTCTTGCTGAGTCTATAAGGGCAAGCCTAGCCTCCAACAAACATAATGTTTCCCAAAGAGTATAAGGACAAGCACAAATATAAAAGAAATAATCATAGCCCACATATCTCACTGCTGGTAGGTCGGAGCCTATTTCAAACACCCATGTTCATAGACATTTCTTGGGCTGGGATGAGGTGCAAGCCTGGGTCAGGTCTGTTAGTGCAAATGCAGAGAACCTCTACTACCAACATTTATCTCAGTGTATGTCTTCTTTAGTAGTCATCATCATTGCTGAAACAAACTACAAATATTACTGTCTTCAGTGGGAAACATTGCAATCGGGAGGATGACCCTTGTAAGGGAAGAGTTAGGGGAGAAGGTGTTATCCCTAAAGCATGGCTTACAAGTGCTCAGCGTCCAACAATAAAGTAGACTTCACCCCCACTGAAAGCCTGAGCAGCAGCCAGGAGTCCTCCTTCAAAGGAGGACTAGTGCACTGCTTGGCAGTTTGTAGAACATTTATTTCACAGCTGATGCTAAAGGCATCCTGAAAGAAGAATCTGGGAAATGGCCCAACTGAATGGTTAATGCCTCTCAAACTGCAGACAGGAGAACCCCTGCCCAGAAGAAGCTGGGTGCAGCAGTAGTTGATTGGCAGCTTTCCTGGGGTATTGAATAGGGGCCGTTCCACATAAGAAAACCGTGCTTCTTGAAAGCCCTAATAATCCTGACCCAGCATAGATGCAGTGAACTTCTCGACAACCTGTATCAGATGGGTCTTTCAGTTTGTCTGGCCTATGCCGAGGTGCAGTCTTGACAGGGTAAGAATATGCTCTGTATTTTAATGTGAAAGCTGCACTCTGCAGTAATTTGGAAAGATGGTTTAAAATTGTGCCATCTTCTGTCAGTGAAGTGTTTATAGATGGCTTGCAAAACATGCTCACTGACATATTTCAGATCTGTCTACTGCATGGTAATAAACAAGCTGTAGCTGCGGCACAAATTGTTAGAAATAAATTGCTTCTAAAGTCAGAAAAATTAATATCACAGTAAAGTTACTAGAAAGAGCAAAGAAAGATTATTAAGAGAGAAAGATTTTTGTGCAACATTATCATTATAAGCTGAATTTTCAGAAGTTTCTAATTTAGGAGTAAAAATTTTGTTCTAAATTTAAAGTTGGTGGATAAAATCTCAGCACTGGCATGAATTCTGTCTACATAATTGAGTCTAATTTTGCAAAGTAAATAACTTCTTTTAGAGTCTTGCTCAGATTGTAAACATAGAAAGATCTTGAATCAGGACAGTACCTGAACATAAAAGATTAAGGCAATTCTTAGTCAGGACAGCACTTTCCTGCGTTTTAAGCAATACACCTAATAGGTCTATTTTCTTCAACTGGATTAGAGCTATGATGCACAGTATTGCCAATCCCATCTTCAAAATTCATGCGGTTGGAAAAACATCAGCCTTGTTTAAAAGTCGTAAGATTTTAAGCCTTGCATTTTTTATTTCCTTTCTGTTTTATTCTTTAGGCTACATTTCTGAAGCAGCTTCAAACCTTTCCATGAGATCAGAAGGACTCAAATGTACTAAAAAATGAATATTCCTCTGCAATTTCTTGCTGCTAGCATTCGGGGCTTGAAGAAAAAGCATTAACAGTTGTGATACTTGCAATAACATTACAAGAATTGGCAAAGCTGGCTCTGCCTCTGTCTAAATTTCAGCTTTTCATATTTCAACTTTTTCCCTCAGCCTAAAAGCAAAAAGAACTGGGAAAAAAAGACACAACCATTTCACATACATGCATGTATGCAGCTTGTCTATCTCATAGGGTTTGCTTATGAACACTCTCAGCAATCACAGCTGGCTTGGCTAATGTCCTTTGTAACAGAACTATTTATTATCCCCCCCTATATCCACAAAAGCTATTTTAGATGCATCTTTTCTTTCTTTTTCCAAGATGCATAGAGTATCTTACCTTATGAGGGAAGTAGATCAGCTGTAAAGAGGTACATCATGTTATGGCTTATGTAAAAAACTGCGCTGTTTGAAAAAAGCCTGTATATTTCTTCAGTCATTTAAAGATAAAGCAAGAATGATAAAAGACAGCTGTAGTAGAGGAGAAGACAAAAAGAAATCAAAGGAAGGAACATGGGGATGATTGCACAATGGATATATATTGACAGACAGAAAATTGGGGCTCAGGGCTCACGCAGAGAGAAGAGAAGGGAGAATCAAGTTTCAAACTGATTGTAAGGATAATACCGCTTTACTGATCTTTTCCTTAGGTTTCAAGCTGGGGTTGCCACTGTGGACTGAATCAAGATTAGATAGGGAACAGAGAGATGTAAGAAACTCACTGACACCCTGAGTTGTGTGAGGTGTGACCTACTGAGGCTGTGAGTAGATGCCGCCAGCCACCTCCCTTGCATAGTGTCGTCAAGGATGTAAAAGTGTGAGCTCTTGACAGCTTCCTAATGCACTATTCCAGTACTGCTGGGGATATAAAGGCTGGAAGAGGCTCAGAAAATGTGTGAGGGGGAGATGTTCACCACTTGACTTCAGTAAGCTAACTCAGGTCTCTGCAATGACGGTTTAAGGGATGCAGCCGCTGCTACGGATACTGTCAACCATACCTGAGAGTCTGAAGGCTAGTGAGTCTTCAAAGGTGATTTAAATACTGGATGCTATTGAATTTTCCCCTGGGGAATAACAAAAAGGGTATTTGTCAGTGCTGATCCCAAGGGCGTTTGTGAGCAAAGAATGTGAGGGATAAACATTTTGGCCTCTACAACACTAGAGGTGCCATTATTCTGCCTCTGGATTTGCTCCTGGGCAGCTTAACTGTATTCTCTCTCACGTTTCATGGCAATGCCATGATTTATTTGGGCTGATGGCAGAGGAAGATTTATGATTATATTTCCGGAACATCTAGTGCAGAAAAAGCACTGAAAACAGAACAGAGGATTTAAGCTGTGCTTCCCAGCAGCCTTTACTCAGTCCCTCTTGAAACTGAAAACAGGCGCGGAGAACGGCTGCAGTTGCTTCAGCTGAATTCACTGGGAGATGTAGGGGGTGCTGTGGGAGTGGGGCGAGCTGTTTAGCCTGGTTTTGGAGAATACTGGCTTTCCAATTTTGATTCCTTACTTCATGCTGGGTAGTGAGCCCTCTGTGCTAGCTATGGGAAATGTCAAGCAACTGAGATCAATCAGGCATGATCAGAATTATGATTTGATTGTCCAGGGACAATGTCAGCAACACATTAAAAGAACCTGTCAAAACAAGAAAACAAAAAAGTTTCTGCCTTGAGGGATTGTTCCTCAATAATCTCCAGCTCATCTGATCCCAGATTTCAACACTAACACATCCTAATATACCCTCTAGACACCCACTAAATTTCAGTGTTTGAAATAAGCAGTGGATTTTAGAGCACCTTTAAACAGAAACAAATTCCCACCCTTAATTATAGCAAAATGGGGATTTTTTTCATGTATGTCGCTACAATAGATGAAGCTAAGTTAAGGCTGATGCAAGCAACAGCAAATTAAATTTAAAAGCAGTAAGAGAAAACTGATTTTGTTTCTTACTATTGCTGTTATATATGTAGGGACATACAGATTGTAAATTATATGCAGAGCAAATTGCCATCCGTTAATTCAAATGTCAGATAACCAGTCTGTGAGATTTTCCCTCCACCTTGATTAACTATTTGCACTCCTATTCTCCAGGGGGAAGAAAAAAAAAAAAAAGAATAGACACCCCGTTTCAAGCTTTTCTCAAAGATTTCCAGGGGACGTGATTTGGCATTCTTCTCTCTGTATTGTGACACAGCAAATGGATATCCAAACTGTGACCCGATAATTGTCTTCAGATGTTGTGATACCTGATGAATGGAAATAAGTAGCCATAAATATGCCTTGGAACAGCTAGCAATATATAAAATAAATATTTTGTCAGTATTTTCTGCAACATAAAACCACCTTCTGGTGAGTGGTGGTGGACAGCTCAGCATTTTCAGCCTTTTCTCTGAGCTGGGAGAAGGAACGATGAGAAATAGTGAAAAGTGAAGAAGCACTCTGCTGCACGGGGTATTTAGAACAAGATGGACAGGGAAAGACAAACAAGTGCAGCAGAAAAGGTTGGGTAAGGAGAAGGTACAGTGTTCGATTCCGATGAAATCCTCAAAGTGAGAGGGAATCTCTGCCGAAAGGGATGATTTGGCAGAGGGGGTTCTACAGCCTCCAGGACTTCTTGTCCTTCTTTAATTATTTAGGCCCAACTTCCGATACCTTTATTAGAGCAGCTCCTCATTCCTGAGAAAAATGATTTGCTCACCATGCAAAGTACAACAGTCACAGCATCAGAAAACCTGGGAACAACATTCAGCTGTATAAATTGGACTCTGATCCAGAAATTTTAATGACTGTAGCAGGACAAAGCCCTAAAAATACGTTCATTAAAAATAAAATTTGTTTTGTGCCTGCCTAACTCATTCTCTTCACCTAACTCACTTCTTATTTGACTGGATTTACATCGCTTTTAAGTTCTATAGATTTATACAAAAGGTCCATATCTATTTAACACTGTTTGTTCACCTCCTTTCATTTTTGCAGAGCCCCATATTTTCCCTAACACCACTGAAAAAAATGACACAGTCAAAACAACAAAAAAAATCCCCGCCATCGATAATTACCACACAGTTCTTTCAGCTGAGAAATATCCTGCACCATTTACTGCCTACTGAGATGCAATCAAAATTAAATGGGTGGCAGCTTTAAACTGCACAGGGTCTTATTTTCATGACAAGACAGAAAATGGCCTTCTGGGTCAAACTAATCATCCATTTCATCTCCAACAGTGGCAATAGGAAATGCTGTTTGGGGACAACCTACGATCCTACTTGTCTGCAGTCCATCGCCCTCATGTTCCTCCAGCACCTGCCACCGCACCAAGGATGTCAGTGAGCACATTCCTGCCTCTTCCTTTCAGCATCTCTTTATGGACTTGCTTTTGCCTTTTTTAACTTGCTGGTACTGTGGGCCTGCAGAGCCTCCTGTAACAGCAGATCCCAGAAGGCAGAGCAGGTAGTGACCTGTGGTATTAAAAAAAAGGACTTTCTTTTGCAGGTTTTAAACTGCTCTCCAACTAGTTTCAGTGAGTGCCCATAGGACACCGCATGACTTGGCAAATAACAGTTCTCTATTTGCTTTACTCACTGCGTTCATGACTTTATAAACCTTGACCATATCCCACTCAGCCTGGGGAAGGATAAGATCATGAGAAGTCCCAGCCTTTTCTGATTCCCTGTAAAGGCAGTTGCTCCATCCCTTTAATCATCTAAGTTGCTTTTCTCTGCATTTTCTCCAATTTCCCTATGTCCTTCTTAAAATGTGGAAATAGGATTGTACACAGTGTTCAAGATGTGGATGCACCAAGGTTTTGTATTTTCTGGTTTGTTCTTACCATCCTTTCTGAGAACACCCAAAATTTTGTTGGCATTTTTGGCTGCTGTTGCATTTTGAGCAGATGAGTTCAGAGACCCCCAGGTCTCTTTCCTGAGCTGCAGCTGCCAGTTTTCAGTTCAGCACTGTCTAAGCATGGCTTAGATTATCTATTCTCCCCAGCTGCACTATACACCTACACAGGAGTGCATCTGCCACTTTTTATGGCACTCGCTCAGCTATGCATTGCCTTTCTAGGGCTCCTTGCCACGTGTGGGTGTGTCATTTGACTCCCTGAAGGAGTTCAGTGTCATCTGCAAACTGAGACGTATTTCTGTAACCCTTCCTTCTGCAGGTCATTGGTGAAGATCTTGAATAAAACTCATTCCCTAAGAGACTCTACTGCTTACTCTTCTTCATCCTGAAAAGTGACAATGAATCCCTCCGCTCCCTACCCTGTAGGTAGCTTTCAATTCATATAAGCATCAGTCCCATGGCAACTTCTTTTCTTCAGTAGCGTTCTACTAGGCATCTTGTCAGGGGTTTGTTGAAAACCCCCCAAAAATATATCTTTGATATATAGATACTTGTACAACTTCAGAAAGCTAGTGAGGCAGGATTTCCCTTTACAAGATTTACTTAGTCCAGTGAACGCCACCACTTGTATACAGAAATGGTAGTAAATCCTGTCCAGATGATTCGGTGCTAATCCACGTGTCAGCTGCCAGAAGCTGTTTCTGAGCAGCAGGAAGGTGAGAGGGGTGGCTCCTTCCTATATAGAATCGATCCTTTGCATGTCTATCTAGGGCAGAAAAGCTTAGACCAAAAGAGTCCGAGGGAAGGGATACTACAGAATCTGCAACAAATCAAAATCTATTTTGGATAGACCAAGACAAAGTCCAGTGCCTGCAGAAGCCTTCTCAGTGTGGAAACCTTCTCCGCTCCAGGCTCCAGGCTCGCTAACTAGTAAGGAGCTCTATTTTTGAACACCAGCCACAAGATCAATGTAGTAGTTTCCAAAACAGCAGGTAAGTTTGGAGTGGATAATTCCGCCCCTCCGAATACCTGGAAAGAAGCAGAAGACTTAAAGGCTTGCTCCGCAGAGCTGCTGGAGTGGCCCCTCTGGAGCTATTTCTGCAATCCCAGGTAATGGATCCCGTACATTTAGTTTCACTGGTCTCTTTTTGACTGGTTTTCTGCAGGAGAGGAGGACACCCATTGAAAGCAGACAGCAAGGTAGCTGCAGGCTGTTGTCAGCCATGAAGGTGAGTCTGGATCTTCACACTTTTCCTCCAGATTGAGCACCTGTTTTAAGCTGTGGGGCTTGCAGTGAAGTACTGCCTAACACTGAAGTAAAGTCCTCTTTCCTTAAAACAAATGGGGACAGCAGGATCCAAGCCCTGATTTTAAATTGGCCTTTCTTGCACCACCATCCTAATACTTTCTAAAGTATAACACATGTATATGGTATAAACTTTTGAGCAAAAAAATATGGATTGGATCTGGAACCAATTAATAGTCCACCAGCGTAGTACTGGACGATTTATTTGTACAGCATCAGAAGTTTGTGGGCTGAGCTCACCTAGGATTAAGGAAATAGTAATAACCTAAAGTCTGCCATGTGTAACGCTCCCACAAACCTGATTTTTAAGTTTGCACCTTTCTTCTCCCCTCCATTATGCTTGGTATTATTTATTAATTTCATGATACATTAAAGGTTTTACTAACACGAACCCTCTTCAGTATAAACAGGTATCTTCCACAGAAAGGCACAATGCAGCTTCTTGTTCTATTTATATCTATAAATTAATAATTATATTTGACATGGAATTATTACAAAATTATGTTTAATATTATAGTACACTATATCCCTGCATTACTACATTGTTCTACTGAGTTTACCATGCAAAAAGTCAGAGAACTGGGTGTGTCATCTATATTAAACATATATTTTTCTTAACTAAAAGTGTTCTTTCTATTAGGCTGTGTAAAAGTTCACAAAGAAGCATAACCAACAAAGGGTTGGTTGCAATAGTAAAACTATTGTAGATTTCCTTGAAAATCAAACTCAATTGGACACCTCCAAATAAAGCTTGGTACAGGAGATGCACATGCCTACTGCATTTGGTAACAGGGTGAAAGGTGATGGATTGTGGATGCAGTGAGCCACTGCTCTAGCAAGAGGTTGAAGCCTTGACTTATTTTGCCTACAGAGCAGTTTGAGCGCGGTGAAGCACTTTTGTCTTCAAGCTCATTGATTTGCTGCCTTGTATTGCAAAGTGTCTCTGCAAAAGAATATTTGATGCTTAGGGTTCTTTCCAAAAATAACATGTTTTCACTGCAATAAAGGTGAAGAGGAGACATAAAAGGGTATGTTTAAGCTAGGCGATTTCAGGATTTCTAAGAGGAACAGGTTCCGGGCTGGTAGCTCCTGGAGGCAGCCTTGACCAACCAGCTTCACTATCTAAAAGTCCTGTTCCCCCCTGTTCAAACCTGGTATCAATTTTACCCCTCCCGTGTTCTTCTTAGGAGCTGAGGCTTGCTTAGCAGCTCTTAACATTTCAAGGAGCAAGCTGTAGGCCTTATACCTCCAGGCATAAAGTACACAAAATGCCAGACAACTCCAAAAGAGCAAGTAAATAGTTTGCAAGGGAGAGTCAAGTTTCTTTACACTGCTGATTTTTCTGTAATTTTAGAGTATATGATCACAAGCTGGCCTGAAAATACAGCACAGAAGTTCCCAACAGCAGCTCCCACTTATTCTTGGACTTGTGCAGAGGTCAGGCAGATTCATACTTATTTTTATCCTAGCAAATACTTTTTTGTGCTATGTTCTGCATGCTTCATAGTCTGACTTGTATGTGTAAGATCTGAGAGAATGAGGTAAGCTATTGAAGAAAATCTTTTCTGGGGAAAACCAACCCCTTGATATACAGAACTGACTGTTTTTTTGACACGCGGATGTCTGTTCTGCTCAGTTGCTGAATGGTCAGAAATAATACTTACCTGAGAAACTATCAAGTGCAAGCCTCTGCCAGAGTACAAATAATTTAAAACCGTGAGGTTAGGATTTTCGGTGGTGGCTGAGAAGACAGATACTCAATTTCCATTAGGTTTAAGGGAAAGCTGATTTCCTTCAGAAACCTGTTTGTAGGTTAGGGTGTAATGGTCATGCTGATACTTAGCTACACAGTATAAGATAAAATGTTCTGGACTGTTTGGAGAAAAAATAAAGTTCTTTTGTTCAATGCTTCTGCCTTTTGTCTCTGACAAGGCAAATCAGTTAAGCAATTGACTTTTTCATAAGGTATGATTTCTTTAAGGTGTCATAAAGTGGTAGAAAATCTAACAAAAATTACCCAAGAATTTATCTTAATCCCTGTTAATGATATTCACTACTTTCCTACTAAGTAGGTCAGATATATTTGCACTATAAAGAACAGGACCATAATGCTAAAAACATGCAAAACTACAAGGCAATTCATCTTTGCCGAGGAGAGAAATGAGGTGGTAAAGAAGCAATGTGCCAAATTTTGCTCTCAAATTTTGTAGTGAGGCGAAGGTACAGACAAACATAAAGAAGATCTCTTTCCTTCTCACACACAGACATTAACACCATTTTCTTCTTTTCTGATGGTGAACAAAATGTGCTATTAGAAGAGAGATGAGTGCATCTGATATCCCCAGGAGGAGAGATCAACAGCTTCTGCTGTACAGATATGTACGGACACTTGTGGATAAGATGAGGTCGGGAAGAAGGTGATAGGAATGAAAGAAGGTAGAAATGGATGGGAGCGTCCTGACTGGCAGGAATCAATGCTGGAGGAAAGCTAGAATCACGGGGAAGATTTTGGACTAAAGGGGGAGGGTGAAATGGTGAGCGCCACAGACTAGATGTTTTGTACATAATAGCAAAGCCAGGGTGAGACAGGATGTGTGGAGATATACAGAAGCAGAGTGGTCTCTAGTCACTCGGCAAAACTCTGCTGCAGGATCTGTAGAGAAATCTGCTTTTCCTGAATCTCCTCACTGGAACCTGTTGATAGGAACGTGTGGTATTAACTTCACGTAGTGGCAGATCCATCTAAACCTGCCATGATCTACACTGTTAACTAAAGAATTAGAGAGCCGTGTGAAAATGTAAGATTGCCATCATGACAAAAACTTATATGGAGGTCAGTATGGGTTTACAGATGAAAATAGCCAATTTTTTTCCCATGTTTGACAGTTTTGGTCTTGTCATATAGATATTTTGTTCCGGAACACAGTAAATGATATTTAGGAAAAGGGAACCTATATCAGGAACTTTTCTGGGAGAGCAATTTTGGCCAGTTTCCCCATGCAGACAAGACCTCCCAGTCTTTGTGCACAACAAAGAGCATATCACACAGAGATTCTGTAAGGAGAAATTCGATACAATCTGCAAAGCATTAGGGCCCAAATCCTGTATAATTTGTGTACCTGAAATCAATAGACACTAGGTGTTTAAATGTCTCTGAGGGTCTGGGGAACAGCTACTCATATTCTGGATTCCAGTCCAGATACTGACGGTGAGAAAATTTACTCACACATCACCACGATACCAGAAGTGATAGGTATAATTCCTTTCGCTGCAGTTTAGGTACCCACAGTGTACAAAGAACTAGCTGCTGAGGTTCCCACTATAGTCAGAGAAGGTCTTGTAAACAGTTGATGGTGTTTAGGGTGCAATTCATCTGACCAAACCTAAGTATCTGTTTTAGGAGGGGATGAATCAAGTTTTAAACCCCACCTGTTAGAGTAAGTAGCTCTCTCCTAACTACAAAGGAAGTCTAGGACAACTAGCTCAGATGCAAACACCTCTGCCATAGACAGCCACACACAGCCTCTTGAGATGCTTTTACATTTCTATGGGGGGTCGTATATCTCTTACCATTCCCCAGGACGCCGAGATGATCGTTCTGCAACTTGCAGGGCAGAGAGGTGACACTGAAGAGCAGCTGAACCTTCCCAGCTCCAACCTGCAAAAGCAGTGCTGCAGGAAGAGCTTCTTGCCGAAGGAAGGCTGTGCCAGTCGGACATGCTGGGCGAAGGAATTAGATCATCAGGGAATGGCTGCAGAATTTCACTGGAGCATGAAGGAGGCTTTCAGCTGATCTGGAAAAGCGGGAGCTGACACATTCCTTTGTGCCGAAGCTGGGCGGTATGGATAAGCTGTGTGCACAGATGGTGCTCTGGCTGCTGATCTCGTAGCTGTGTGCAATCACAGAACAGTTAGCCTTCCAAACATGCCAAACCCCTACCCACTTTTTTCCCAAGCCTCTTCCCATCCCCTCTCCGCCATCCTAAAATACCCCTAGCAATTAAAATGCCATCAATCTCTGCAAAATGTGCATGTGAATCACGGGCAATTAACAAAGGAAAACGTAGAGTTCATTTAGAAAACTGCCAGTTCAATTCTGAGTGGGAGGCAGACTCTTTACAAAAGTAGCAGAGCACTTTTTCAACCTTGTGAAGCTAGGCTGACAAGCTTAACTTGTTCACAAACAGTGCTGTCAGTCAAAAATGGGACAGTAAAGTTTCACTATACTAGTAGATGTGGCACCTGTAATGGAAAGTATCCTGTCAGTGTATCAGCAAGGAAGAAGATGGAGCGGTTGAAACTTTTCAACATTTCTGGATGTTAGCGTCTGAGTCATATGATTACAGTTCGGGAAGAGGACTGTACGGGTTTGCTGCATTTAGCCTAGAACAGATGTCTTTCAGACGTTCCAAAACTGTGACAGAGTGCACAGAAGAAACAGTAAGTACTTAATTTTTAAAATGACTTGAAGTGATAATAGGTATGGAAAGTGTTCCTTTTTCACTTCTTCAGCAATTGAAGTAATTTCTCGAGGAGAAAAAATGCTTACAAATGAAATCCATGAATTTAATGCCACGTATTACTACCAAATGGCATTATACCATAAAATGCCACATAGAGGTACAGAATGACCCTGGCTGAAGCCAGTGAGTGGTTTACTACAGCCTGCAAATTCTGTGTAAATGTGAAAAAATGAACTGAAAAAATGTGCTGAAAACTTATGAGAATTAACTCACTTTCAACAACGTGTGGGAAAGATACTCACTTGGCTCTTAGCGATTGTGTCACTGTCCCATGAACTGCAAGTGAAAAAGACATTTTTTTTATGTCAGATGACATAGTTCTATAAATTACTGGAAACTGGTTTTAATTGCATCTTATATTTATGCTCACAATGAACATGAAGTTTTTTACATGGCATTACATATCAGACAGCATTGTGTTGTACACTATCAGAAGGGCTGTCTTCATTCATGGATGCCATTATTCAACAAAAGAATTTAATTGGCAATAGGTTATCCTATCCATATTGATTCTTCCAAGCATCTCTTCAGGACCTAGATGCCAACCATACCAACAGTCACCTGCATCTTAATGTAGGCTGGCTGAGCAAGGGTCAAAAGGTGACACACTTCCTTGAGCTTAAGAGCAACCTGAGAAAGTTCCTTTTTCATAAAAAGAGTATCAAATTGTAACCAAAAAAAAAATCATATGGATATTTTTGAAAAATAAGCTCAGTAAAATGTATTTCTGAGTAATGCATTGTCAGCTGCATGCTCTATGCACTCTCTACAAGGAGAAGAGAATGTATGTAAACTTTATCGTCAGTTTTCTACATTCTAAGAAATGTAACTTGGAGAGGGAGGAAAACATATAAGACAAAGGTTTCCATCTTTCCAACTTAGTTCTGTTTGTCCCAGAGACAATTTATTCGACACTTCCATGGATTTCATCAGCATGTCAAAAACTGAGCTTGAGGACCATCCGATTAAGTTTTATGAACACACTTAACTTTTCAAAATTGTTACAAGAATAATTTTTTAGGCAAAGCAAAGGTTGAGTGGCATTGCTGCTTGTAACAGCCGAGGATTTCCAGAATTAGAAATAACTGACGTACAAGCAAGTATACAGCAAGTAGATATAGTTGACTCACTTTTGCAAACCATTTGGAGATATATTGCTTTTCCAGCTACCGAAAACTGAGGACTGAAGAGTGTACGATATTCAAGCTCTAAGCTATATGTGAGAATCTATTTTCTATGATGAATGCTCTAAAAATAAACAGAGTATGCTTGCTTCCAGAACATCTAAAAACTCTTTAGAAATGGCAACAACTGGTTGTATACCAAACTTTCAATATCTTAATGAAGTGTCACTTTCCACATTACATTTTAGAGTTTACAGAAATCTCTAAGTTTAAAAAGAAATGGAATTATGGAAAAATAGGATGTTATGAGTTTAAAGAAAAAACTGACTAAAATGCGAGCAACAAAAAATACAGTAAAATGGTTTATTCCTTGTATTTTTAAATCCAATTAAATGTTTGCTCAGCCTCTTTGAATTCCAGATGACAGAAAGTAGATCTTAATAAAGGTTGAGTAATTCTGGTTGAGATCTAGTAATGAAAAGACCATAGAAAACCCTGTGAAGAAATGACAATTTCTATATTCTCTGCAGAGAAAGGATAGCATGTTGGTAAAGAGAACGATTGAGACGGCAAAATGCGTACTGAGAATATAAAGAAATACCAAGAATATACTCAGTGCATAAGCAGTGACCTTAAAGAAAAATAATGTGACTAGTCACTTAAAGACTCTATCATAGTTATGTAAACACAAACAGCTGTGTTGGTGTTAAATTGTAAATCTGTCATTTCTTGGGTGAGCTACTTGACTTTACAGTTTTAACTTTCTTTGAATGACAGAAGTGTACAGCAATGCGCTAGATGCTTTGAGAAGACCACGTTTGAAACACAGCGCTCAGCTCTGCATGTGGAAACGGTGCCGAACTCAGTCAGTCTGTGAGCAAACAGGCAATTGAATTGAGCCCTTGCTGGTATTAGTTTTTGAACTAGAGGCAGCAAACTGATTGTTTAACCAGCACTGGCTGTGCTGTTAGCAACTTGAAGTTGGTACTTATACATATCTACCAATTTCTCGCATTCCCCTCTGGCTTGTATTTATCCCCTTAGTCATCTAAAGCAGATTGATTACACTTGTTTATGCATACAGCTATTTCTTATTACTGCATTTGAAAAAGAGAGAGAGGTAGAATTGAACCTGTGAGACTGAATCTAAACCAAAAGGGAATGAGAACAAATGACAATTTATAAATTTATTCCAAAATGTTCACAGGTCTATATAAGTAGAAATTTCATTCTTTAACTACTTAAACACTTTTGTTCTGACCTTTTAAGCAAGAAAAATCTCTGTCCTGTATAATGTTATACTATATGCTCTCCGTGTTGGCACCATATAAAAGATTCAAGACAGATATTCTCTCTCAAGGTCATGTTTTCAGGTATTATTGTTTTTCTTTCCATTTTATTTTTAAAGAACCGTCTGTGTTACGTAGAACATTCCATTCCCTAAAACCTGACTCACTCGAGGAAAATCTGCATGATTAAGGACTGGCAGAGTTTGGCTCAAGTGAGTGGCATGCAGCACAGCACTGCTTTTAAAGGTCAGTGCTCAAGGGGCAGTGGTTTCTTTCAAATCCGCTCTTTACAGTAAATGAAATAAGGAGAACATTTTCTGGGGACAGGGGATGCGAGAGCTGCTGCCTCTTCTGTCTTGCCCGATATTCATCAAGCCTTATTTGCTACTCCGGCAAATCTGATGTTGGACAATTTATGGACAAAGACTTGGCAACTCTTTCCTAGTTCTATGATTGAAACAAAAGTCATTACTGCTTCAAGTCTGGGTACTACATGCAGACCTTTCTTTTGCTCCTGAGAATTGGTAAACTTCTGAGGAGCTGGCAGCAATGCTTATTATTCCCTCTGAAAAAACTTTATGTTGGATGGAATTTGACAAGACAATTTTCTAACAGTAAAGAGAGTTAAACAGATACTGCCGGAGGTAAGCTATGTATATCAAATTTCTTACACCCTGCCATACCTCTGTAAGTGTGATTTACAGCAGAAACAACATATGTCCAACAGATTTTTTTCAAGCTGTTAAGCTAAACTCTCTGTATTTCACCTTCATACATATACATATTCACAGCAAAAGCTCATTTATAGGCTTGCCTTAAATAGGACACTGGGATTTAAAGTTCACATAGCTCATTTATTTAGTGCAAGCCAACTTACACAGCCTAAATCAAGACATAACAATAGTGTAGCCAACAGGTTGAGAAGTGTCTATTCCCCTCTATTCACCAGTTGTGAGACCACATCTGGAGTACCGGGTCCAGTTTGAGACTCCCAGTTCTAGAAGATATTGACAGACTGGAGTGAGTCCAACAAAGGACCACCAAGATGATTGGGGCTGGACCAGATAACATTCAAAGTGGGGCTGAGGGAACTGAGTTTGTTTCAGCCTTAAAGAAGCCAAGGCTAAAGGGAATTCTAACTACAGCCCACAACTACCAGGAGGAGCACAGGACTAGGACAAGAGGCATTTGGTGCAAGCTGGAACACGGGAAACTCTGACTAGATACAAGGAAATTTTGTCTTACTGTGAGAGTTGTCAAATCCTGAGATGGGCTGCCCAGTAAGGGCCATATCTCTCACTTGGAAGATACTCAAAACTCTCCTGGAGACATAGCCTGGGGCAAACTGCTTTGAGCATGAGGTTGGATGAGAAGACCTCTAGAAGTTCTATCCAACCTATATGGTTCTGTGACTCAATGAGTCATGGCTTGTCATGGTTTATGGAATGGAAATTTAAGTGCACACAAAGAAAAGTGTCCACAGTTGCTTTGGAGGTGATCACCCAGCAGCACATTTCATATTGAACAGCCCATTTGCTGCTTGACTTGATGTTAGTGTTTTCATGGGCTTTTGGTTCAAGGTGGTGTTTATAGGGCCCTTAGATTCCACTCTTTTATGAGCAATAAAAATTGCTGTTGTTTGTTGGAAATGCATTTCCGTTAAGCATTTCAGTTGTGCCTGAACACAGAATCACCTTGTAACAGGAAATAACACCTTCTCTCCCTTGCATGGGAAGCCAACCCTCGCTGGCTTAACAGCTTCTAGGAACTTGCACATCTTCTTGACTTTCTCCAGGAGTTGGGAAGTGAAAGTAAGGAACAGCCTTTCCTTAGCTATGGGATCCGGAGTTGGACAGATTGTAAAGGTTTGTAGCATTTCACTACACTCTCCAAGACATTAGGAGCAGCAAAAAGAT
>NW_008825271.1:5520764-5522094 GCF_000699105.1 Pygoscelis adeliae
GGAGTAGAGCACAATAGCAACACCTCTGAGATGAGTGAAACGCCACTGTTGACTATTTGTAAGAGAAGGAAAGGGAAGAACTGCAGGCTGTTACAGCCATATATTATACAAGCACTCTAATTACTAAAACTCATGGCATGCATTTATGTCTGCTGGTAGACCAAAAAAATAAATGCTACAATTAAATTGACTTGGGAAATGAAATAAACAGGGGTAGGAGAATTGAAACTCCTGGCTCTTTATTTAGTCATCAAAGAAATCTATTTTGCAACAAGCTAGGAGCATTCCGTTAACAGTCTCAGAAGTGCTGAAGGACCAACAGCAAAGCCCTTTGTGAAGAGATAGCCCGAATTAGTAAAGATCTAAGGGGATTCTCAAGACATGTTTTGAATTTGAAAAACAACTATAAATCGCTGAAGTTACTCCTTGATACTCCATTTACATTCTGTCCTCTGATAAGAGCATAATATTGAGCAATAACCAAAGCAAGGAGCATTACCTTTGACAAAGGAAGAGCTCTTGTTCAGAGTCTCCTTTGGAAGAAAAGGAGGACAGAAGATGGAAGATAAGGTTGCTGATCCCTGAAACTACCTGGAATATTAATGCAAATTTACCTAACGGACAGAAAGTAAAGGAGCATTCCTGTTCTGGATAGCAGCTTCTGTAAGGTTTGGGATGAGAATTGTCTGAGCATCAGTGCTGTAGCCAGAGTAAGCAAAGTCTCCCGGTTCCCGTTCTTGGGAGCAACAACTAGGGCTGAAGCACTGTTCGGTGAATCGGGTCCTCCAACTAGGCACTGGGAAGACACTCCCTTGAACCTCAGAAGTTATGCCTAGGCGAGAGGCATCAGGCACACAGTAAAATACTAAGTTGAACCTATCGATGGATGTAACGAAGCTAGACCCTGCCAGAAGGGCAGCAATGCTGGCTGGAGCTAGTCCTCAGTTAAGGTGGCTGGCAAGAGAGCTTTTTTGAAAGGTTACTGAACTAAGTAAATACAGCAGCTGTTGTCTTTACCTTTGCAGCCTTGTAAATAAATATGCCATCTTCTATTTTGCTCTTGACAGAATATGTAAATGCTTCATTCATCCTTACACCTGCTCTGGCAATATCCACATCTTGAGAGGAACAGTAAATCTGTGAAGCCGGGGTGCTTGTAACAAGGATTTCAGCAATTGTTTGAAGCAAAGGCATCCCCTTTACACTGCTCCAGCATGCAGTTTGGGGAGTGGGAAAACTAGGAAGCAGGCTGAGGAGTGAGGCGCGTACATCCCCCCGGCCCTGCCACAATCCCCCTTCCTCCAAACCCCCTCTTTTCACGCCGGCAGCG
>NW_008825271.1:5522823-5533073 GCF_000699105.1 Pygoscelis adeliae
CGCTTGCCGCCACCTTCGCCTCGAGCAATCCCAAACCCTTCCCCAGCGCAGGCACTGCGGTCCTGATGGAAATGCTGCTCGCTAATGTAATCACGTATTGCACCCTTTTTGCTTACTTGCTCTCAGAACCGATGTAAATCCTCTATGGGCCTTCCTCTGCCGAAAGTTAGATGCAATTCGATGCCCGCCCCTGAGGATCTGACTGCTTGGGAAAAAAAATTGGAAAAAAACCCCCAGTGCTGTGCGGTATGCAAGGTGTGCAAATAAATGCCATCAGCTGGAGAGTTTATACCACAAAAGAGCAGAAAGAGTGCTGTCAAACACTACCTGAGGTAGCGCCACCTCAGTTTCCCCCCATACTCTGACAGCAGCTGAATCTTCGCCCACGTAACTGTCCCACCGACAATGTCAAACTCGTCCAATTTATTTCAGCGCTTGCTGACATGCCGGCTCATCTCTGCTTGAAACGCTGGGCGACCCTCCTGCCTCCCTCGGCTTTGTCTTATTGACAAGACCAAAACACCTTGCATCAGCCCAAACAGGGCAGTAACAAAGAAAATGGAAGTGGCAGAACAAAAGAAGGCTTTGCTAAAAAAAAGGGATTGGAAGTAGGAATCAATAGAAAGTCAGGGACTAGAGAAACAGGTGAAAATCTTTTGGGGAAGAAAGGGATGCTACGTTTTTTGGCTGAGCTACATCCTCCTCCCTGGATTCATGGCAAAGAAGGGAAAACCTGTGAAATTTGCCTCTCCTCTCACCCTTCTACTACAATGTGTAAATATGACCCGCTCTTATTTTGCACTGAAAAAAATAAGAGGTTTTGGAGCACCTGACAGTCCTGGGACCTCACCAAATCTCTACTCTAATAATGTATGCAAGCATAATTCTTGGGTGTAGGTTGAAGGAAAAAGCTCAGCAGAGTTCTGAACTTCTGCGTAGCCTTGGCTGTCCAAATTGTGGTGGAGATCTTACACCAGGTCCACCAGGTTAAAAATGTATTGATGAGGAATCCCTTCCTGCCACCTGTGCTTAGGCTAGTACTTGATAACTGATAATATTACTAAAAACTGCAGGGTAGGCTTGTACGAACAGCTGGCACATCTCAGCTACATATCTCACAGTGTTTCACACCTCAGGCTTACGCTATTAATTGTACAGTAAATGTAGACTAAACAGTATAGAGTAATTCTGACCAGTTTATTTGAGGGAAAAATACCTTTCCGTTCATGCAGTCGATCTGTTGCTTTTGCAAAAAGGGCTTGCACTGAGAAATTCTTTGGGATATTGTGGGGTGCAAGCAAACACAAAGGGCACAGTCACCTGCTGGTAGACAACTCTTGTTTCTCGTTTAGGAAATCACACCTAAGGATGTCACTGATAGATGTTAATAGAGACAGAGGTAGGGATGAAAACCTACAATGAAGTGGGTCTGATTAAAAAAAAAAAAAAAAAGATAATTTTTAAAAGCGCCATCGAAACCGAAGGCATTAATAGCTAGACTGGCTCTTTAGGCAGACCTGAATTTGAGATGGATTAAGCTACGTGTAATACCTCATGGCAAGAAAATGACATTTCTTCTCTACTCTTGCTTTCCTTAGGGAATGTATGAATGGGGAAGTAGAGTTAGTAACTCAGGTTTGGCTTTCCCCTCAGTGACAAAAAGTGGTGTTTTCTCAGTGAGCCCACTGGGCACTGGCAGTTTCTTAGTATTTTGCCAGGTCAAGCCAAGGAGTTCCCAGGTACACGGTGCTCGCTTAGCATGCCACCCAGGGTCTGGGCAGTCTGCGTGGGGACATGCACGTTTTACATAGGATTGAAGTCCAAGTAAGCAATTAACTGTAAAACATCCCTATATCCATCCGTGCCTACTGAAGTCTTAGGGCAGGCATAGAATTTGGCTCAGCCTGTGCAGGGAAGGCAACAAAATGCGATTGTGATGCCAGTGGTGAAATTCTTACTGACATCAGCAGGGGAATGATTTGCTCTTCTCTATGACTGCAGTCAGAAATGAATCCCTGATTGGCAGCCTCCAAAGAACTCTGTTTTCTCAAACATTACACAGAAAGGAAATATTATGCATAATATTTCAAACTGAGTTTTAATTGTTTCTTGAGTTAATTTCAGCATGAATACGCTACAGTCATTTCAGAGAAATGCTATTATTTCAGTTCTATTAGAGTGGTATTTTTGCTTGCCTTGTGGCACAAACTTTCTTAAAAGAAAGTTTCTTAAAGAAAGACCTCAGTAAATAGTTCTCTGGTATGAAGGAGGGGCATGAACCTGTAAGAATTTAGTAACTATTTAACAGAAATACTTTCCATTAAGGAAAAGCTGGAAGATTATTATGCTAATAACAGTCTGGATGGTGCCATTCCATGTAGAATTCCCATAGGTATTAATGGAAGTTTTGTGCTAAATCAGCAGTAGTTTTAGGTAGTGGATTGCAAAAAAGGATATGCTGCCCAGCAGGATCTTAATCCTTTTGCATTTACTTAGGCAAACTTTGTCTTTGAAATGCTTTTGAAATCTGTCCCAATTGTCAGCAGGAGTCATGCCTGAGTAGTATTACAGGATCGGGCTTCAAATACAAGGGCAACAGAATTTAAATATATTAAGCCAGATCTTCTCTTAACCCTGAGATGTAGAATGTGGATTAGAGGAGGAAAGAGTTGTAGCTTTAGCTCGTTACTTCTTGTCTTAGCCACCACAGACTGATTTCTCACATGTTCGTGTACTGTTTTGTTTTCAGGGACAGCTCTGTTGCTTAGACCAGGCTGCTGCAAGGATGGGGCCCCTGGAAGCAGTAGGCGAAGAAAACCAGACAGGTGAAATGAAAGCGGAGCCGTTCACCAAGCTGTACTTGCCGAGATACACCACACCGCTCAACGAATTGGCTCTAGACCCTAAACCAGAACTGAAGGATAGCACAACGCTAGTTGAAGTGCAGATAATCCTCATCTTTGCTTACTGCTCCATCATCCTGCTGGGGGTGATTGGAAATTCCCTCGTGATCCACGTGATCATCAAGTTCAAAAGCATGCGCACAGTGACTAACTTCTTCATTGCCAACCTGGCTGTGGCTGACCTGCTGGTGAATACATTGTGCCTGCCCTTCACTTTGGTTTATACGCTGTTGGGTGAATGGAAACTGGGCCCGGTTTTGTGCCACCTGGTGCCTTATGCCCAGGCTCTTGCTGTGCACGTGTCTACTGTTACTTTGACTGTGATCGCTTTGGATCGGCATCGCTGCATCGTCTACCACTTGGAAAGCAAAATCTCTAAGCGGATCAGCTTCCTGATTATAGGAGTTGCCTGGGCAGTCAGTGCCCTGTTGGCAAGTCCTCTGGCCATCTTCCGTGAGTACTCGCTGATTGAGATCATTCCTGACTTCAAGATTGTGGTCTGCTCTGAGAAGTGGCCAGGGGAGGGGCAGCTCAATTATGGCACCATCTACAGCGTCTCCATGCTCCTGATCCAGTACGTGCTGCCTCTGGTGGTCATCTCCTATGCCTACGCCCGTATTTGGACCAAGCTCAAGAACCACGTTAGTCCTGGGGCGGGGAATGACCATTACCACCACCGGCGGCGGAAAACCACCAAGATGCTGGTGTGTGTGGTTGTGGTGTTCGCTGTCAGCTGGCTGCCATTTCACACCTTCCAGCTAGTCAGTGACATTGACAGTCAGGTGTTAGACCTGAAGGAATACAAACTGATCTACACAGTGTTTCATGTCATTGCCATGTGCTCAACGTTTGCTAACCCTCTTCTCTATGGCTGGATGAATAACAACTACAGGACGGCCTTCCTCACGGCCTTCCAGTGCGAACAGCGGATGGACTCCATCCACCCTGAAGTATCAGCAGCTTGCAAAGCCAGGAAGAAGCTAGAAGCAAAGAGGATTCAATTCCCCGGAGACTCTTTCACACAACCTACCAATGTCTAAGATGTCTGACTTTAAAGAAGAAATGAATATGTTGTGGACAAAGGAATAAATCCATTTTGACACATGCATTTTTAATGCATAGTTTTATTCATAAACGGTGAAAGAAAAGTAGCAGGAAAGTCCAGGCAGGTGGTATGATTTGAGGGGAGTTGATTGGCATCAAGAGTATGTAACTATACAACTGTAAGGAAAGAAAAGGGAAAGACTTTGTTTGTGGCTGTCTCTAACAAGGTAAGAGATGCTCCCATCCCTCCCATCTCTTTTTGACAAGCCTAAATGACAAAGGCAGAGTTTGCTGGTGTTGCTATAGGAAGGCAAACAGCTGATTTGTAGCACAGTAATACTGATGGTGTGAGCAGGTAATTTTTATATTGGATATGGAGATCAGGGAGAGCAGAAGTCTGCCAGAAGAATGAAGCCTGTCAGGGGTGAGTGGGCTGTGCTGGTTAAAGCTCAAACTTTTCAGACCCCTTCTCTCCCACAGGCAACTTTTGCGAAGATAAAGGCATTAAGAAGAGAAATATGTTACTGTTTTTTGACTTGTACTGAAGTACTTCAAACCAGAGCATTTGAAATGGATTAGGGAAAAAAAGAAAAAAAAAAAAGGAAAAAAAAAACCCAAACCCCACCCAAACAACAGATTAAATGTGAAGAAAGGTCAAGTTTCTACATAAAATGAAATGTGGGTTTTGGTCAATCAAATGGGGCAAAAAGTCATTCCTTAAGAACGGGCTGTGGTTATGCTGGTGAGAAAATTGCAAGCCTGTGACCTGATCAGTCATTCCCTGCAGATCCCTACCTTTCATTCTGTGCTGGGAGCAGCTCGCAAACACAGTGCTTTAAAGCGGCATTTGAGGGCAGGGGGTGCAGGCTCAGGTCTTCTGTGAGCACTTCATAAACTGCCAATATTTTAATTTTCTGGACCTGCTTAAATGTCTAATGTGTTATTAACTCCACAGGCTTTGAATTGTTGCTGCTTTCTCCCGGGATAATAAAACAGCAGATAATTTTGATCCTCTGGAAAGGCTGCTAGATGGTAATGTGCTTTTCCTTATTGTGGTTTTATGACACACACTCATCTCATCTTGGAGCTTTTTTCATCTTTAGCCTTTGTAAAAATTAAAAACATCTGAATGACTGTAACCTAATAACAGTATGCTAGGTTTATGTGATAACTTATCGGTTATTCTGCATGCTGTAGTTAATAGTTAAATTCCTTTTTTGCTCAGGTATAAAATTTTAATCTGTTTACTGTGTTGTATACAGCAATGTTCAACTCTTCTGTGTCTTTGTTTAGCCTCTTTGAACTCATTAAAGAGATGAAGAAAATTTCAATCCATGTTTATTCCAAGCTGCCCTGTTGCTTATCTAGAATAAAAATAAGTGTGATACTTTCACTTGGAGTCTCTTTTCACAGCTACGTTTCAGCTGCCTCATTTATTTTCTCTCCATTTTTCACTGTTCCTAAATCCACTGTGTTCTCTCTTACACATTAAAAACCAACAAAACTCCAGTACTGAAGTGTTAGCTATGTAATGAATGGTATCAGACCTTTATCAAGTGGAGAAATTAATCTTTGTGTATGCAGTATTTGGCACCATCCTTTAAATATCCATGAAATCATTTGGACTTGGATTTTCATGAACAAAGAAGGGAGGTCTGGAGAATTAGCTAGTGTTTACTCAAGCAGGAAAAAGTATCCATCATTCTTAAACTGTTTTACAAAAATGGATTAATTCTCAACCATGTTGAGAACATGATATTGTCTACAAGTTATTTTTGTCTGACTATTAATAATATCCAGAATGTAAGCTCAAAACTGTTATGGCTGAAGAAGGATTACAGAAGTGTGGGATTATTATGGACATCAATCATATGTATCAGTTACAGTTGACTCTGAACCCTTCATCAGAAGTATTATTGCCACAAATAGCCTCCTTTGTTTAAAAAGGAAATGGTTTAAAAGTTCTGTTTCAACTCTTTTAAGCCTGTTAGAGTGTGGTATACAGACAGTTTTGAAGTAACCATGACAGCATGTGCTAAAGCTGTAATTGCTGGGCTAGTTCTCCATAATTTTAAGGCTGCTTTATGTCATCCTGTATAAAAGTGATTAATTACAAATTATCTTTCAGTCTATTTCATGGTATCTTTATTTTACTGCTTCCTGAGCTTTCTCTGCAGCCATTGTCTTGAGCCAAAGTTGATGCACTAATTTATTGCATAGCTTTTTCTCTCTGCCGTGTGGAGGTGATGGCTGGGTCAGTGCCTGCTTCAGGGTCACAGACCTCTGCACAGTGTCCCACTGCATGGCACGGATTTTCCCATGGGCACTTGAAGATGGGATGTGGAAGAGCCAGCACGCACAGCCTGCCGTATAGCTTAGTCACTACTCGGGACTTGGCTCCTGCATGAACACAGCTACGCACTTTAGTACCCCTTCATGTTGTAGGAAAATTAGGCATTTTCTCACCAAAAGCAATGAGGTAGCAACATCCCTCAGAGTTGCCCCAAATCCCAGCTGTCAGAAGGATGTGGAAAGCCAGGGTTTGTCCCCATTTCCTCCTAAGGGAAAGTGAACCTGTAAGCAGGGCTCTAACCACTGGACTCAGGAGTCTGCAGGGGAGCCTCTGCTTTGCCTGAAATAGGAACTGGAATCCAGGTCTCCCCATTCACCTGTTAGTGCTTTAATTAGTTTTTGTAAAGGCACTATATTCTTTTCCCGTTGAATAGGTACAAGTTTTATACAAAGCCATAGAATACCAGCATCAACTCTCATTTAAGAATTTGCAAGCAGGCGGTGGGGCACCCAAAATGAAATGTCATCGCTGATTCAGAGCAAGAATTTGAGCAAGCGTGCCTCAGTTCTCAGGAGCGTGACCTAGCCAGCACACTGCAGCCTCTCCTGAGGTAGCAACACGTGTCTTTTTAGAGCTATTCTATTGTATATAAAATAACTAAACTTTTAATATCATGATTTTATGGGCAGGTGATTATGACCTTTGTGTGGTGCTTGGGTTCTGGGCCAAGGATATCAAAACCAATATAGACAGAATTTAAGTTAGCTCCCCCATATTCTGCATGAGTACTTCTACTGTAAAGATGCCGTGCTGCAGGCAGGAGGAGAGCAAGGAAAGTAGCACCGTGCTAATCTCTGGGTGGGTCTTACTTTGGGCTCTCATTTGGGGTTGGCTTATAAAAGGGAGACCTATCCACCGCATGGATCCCATCAGAGGTAATCTAGGATCCTAGCTGCTCAGCACTTACTTCTGGGACTCGCTGGAAGAACACATTTTGATGCCTTGCAAATTTTACCGGCAGAAATGTGTCTCCAGGCTTAGGCAGCAGGAGAGTACTGTACGCCACATACTTAGATACGTACAGATGCACCCGTACATTGCTGGCACAAGCCAGGTCAAGCCTGGTGGCAGAAGAGCTGCACTCGTGCACTCTCCTGAGGCTTTCACGCTTTGCCTCAGAGGAGGACATAGCAGCTTGGGACCAGCACTGCAGGCACAGTGCCATGCTGCTGCCGGACAAGTGTTAACAGTCATGTTGCCTGTTCAGGGCTACAGCCATTGGGCCACAAGTGGAGAAAGGGATATAATCCTGAGTAAGTTTGCCAGGCTCTAATAGACCAGTGAAGCTGGGTTTTTGGTATGTGGGGACGGTGCTGAACCCTCTCAGCTAGCCCTATGAGTAAATAGTCTTCACTGAGAATTGTGCTCTCCACGTAGAGCAGCAGACTATAAGCAGAAAATATATCATTGTGAATCTGACAAAAAAATAGGTTTGAGGGCATAAGCAATCAAAATAGAGGGACTAAG
The DNA here is from genome assembly GCF_000699105.1 of Pygoscelis adeliae. Classification (NCBI taxonomy): domain Eukaryota; kingdom Metazoa; phylum Chordata; class Aves; order Sphenisciformes; family Spheniscidae; genus Pygoscelis; species Pygoscelis adeliae. Next base: position 5,530,591 of record NW_008825271.1, read on the forward strand.
CCTGGACAACAAATGGGTTTAGTATACATATCTATTTATATGCAAATTGTACAGCAGAGCTATGCAAGAGCTGTTTGATAAAGTTAAGTTTGTTGGAAATAATTGTTGCCCCACAGTTGGTATAACCATGTCTTGTATAAAATGTGTAGTGGACATACATACATTGCCAAAATATTAGTAACTTAAGTTAGATAACACTAAGAGTAATAACTGAATGGAAAATACTGTCTGCATTTTATCTGTCAGATCACAAAAGAACCACTGAATTCACAGATTAGTATAATCCATTTCCTTGCTTCATAGTTTCTGAACTCCCTCAGGGATTTTTCTTATATTAATCCAGATAATGACCTTAAGGGATGAATTTTGTCTTTGGATCCCTGAATTATTTGCCTGGTGCGGTCATTATAAATGCCCCTCCAGAATAAGGGAGTTACTTTGTGCCAAATTACAGATTCTTTGCCCTAAGAAGCTAGGACATGTACGTAAATCTATGCAAGGTTAGTGTTGCTGAAGAGCCATGTTTTTAATACTGCAGTATAAATGCTTATTTATCCAATCAATAGTGATTTTCATATCTCATCTTCATTTAAAAAAATTAAATTGGATATGATTTTAAAAGAAAATTAATACAAGGGTAGTGAGGAAATCTGAAGCTGCTAAAACTGGAGAAGTAAGAAAGTCAGAGGATGAGCAGCTACTTCAAGAAGCAAGCAAGAGAGAGCAGGAACAGGGCTAGTGAGGATGTAATTGATTTATAGACTTCCCTTCTTCCCTTAGTCTAAGCGGTGAGAGAAACGTGTTAAAATGAAACCAGGGCAGATGAAGACACAGATCAGTTGTATGCACAAAGGACAGTGTTGCCCAGGGAAACTGAGGAACTTTGAGAAGAACTTCCCATGATCATTTGAGCCTTAAAGTTCACATCATGTTCTCAAGCAAGTAAACCTGTGTCTGTACATTATTTCACCTAAATGCAACATAGGTAAACAGCTCCGTACTGATAATGTATCAGAAGCAATGGATGTGTTATTAATTCTATCCAGAACATGGGATGAATAATGCATACATACTCCTCATAAGCTCATTTCGGATGGGATATATGAAAAAATTGGTGCTTGCGTTAAAATCTTTCCCCTCTCAGGTTTCACTGAGCTCCTCTGGAAGGAGAGAGCTTCAAGCTATAAAACTTAAAGACTGTGGAATTACATATCTCACAATGGAGGCAAAATTTAGCCTGATTTCCCCGCCCCCCCCCTGATACTGCACAAGAGAAACAGACTGTGGTTTGCCTCTTGGACCTGAGGCTGAATTTGCACGGCTGGAATTTATGTGAAACAGACTTTTATTTGTACACTTCACAACTCTCATAATCTACTAACCCTGCTATACAGGATATTTTCAACAGTAGAATCTACGCTTACACATCCATGGGGCCAAACTGTTTCTATCCCTTCAAGGTTGCACAGAAAAGTAGAGGTCTAGGACAATTCTTCTATTTACTGGCATCCTCCAAAATGAGAGCTGTTCGTAGCTAATTGGTTTTCAAAGTTTGTTGGCAGCACTGTGACTTTTAAATTTATTTAAGGTAACCAAGCTGATGAAACAGCTAGCCTTGCTCGCATTGCACGCTGGCTCAGGACAAGCCCATCCTAGCGGAGCATGGCCACAATTACCCAGCCATTCCTTACTGAACTGAACCTGAAGATAGGAGCTGAGGTAGAGAAACCCTTCCCCATGGATTGTGAACATTTCTCCCAGCAGCTGGGATTGGGGAAATGTGAATCCATTTTTCAGTGCTTTGAATTTCTGTTTATGCTGCTGTGAGGACAACGCACATTGCATTTGGCGGTGTTTCATCCTAATTACACTCTGATGTGGATGACTCCACAGAGTGTAAGTGTGCAAGTGCCACATATCTGCTGCCTCTCAAGTTCAGTGTAATCCAGCTTCCAGAGCTCAAAGACAGCTGACAGTAAGCATCCACAGACACCCATGTACTGAGCATGTGGAAACTGCGTACCAGCGCAGGGAGAGCTAAGATAGCTGTAGGTCAGTTAGGCTGGGCTGGTGACACTGTAGTCATGGCAAAGTTCCTCTCAGGCTGGCTCATCTTGTGTGCCATAGTGCTAAAGTAAGGCTAGCTCTGGTACCTCCCACTGTCTCTAGCACTGATGTGCCCCGAGGCACCGAAAGCCGACGGCCACTTCGTGAAGTGAGTACTGGTAGACTCCACCACTTCGGCAGTGCATTTCTGCCCGGTGTCTCCATCAGCCATCCTACTTGTACCAGAACTCAACTGGCAGGGAGATCTGCGGGGAAGAATATTTTACATGTAGGAAGTGATCATAGAATCATAGAATAGTTTGGGTTGGAAGGGACCTCTAAAGGTCATCTAGTCCAACCCCCCTGCCGTGGGCAGGGACATCTTCAACTAGATCAGGTTGCTCAGAGCCCTGTCCAACCTGACCTGGAATGTTTCC
>NW_008825271.1:5536366-5567142 GCF_000699105.1 Pygoscelis adeliae
AGCCCCCGGTAAGCAGCACACCTCTCTAGAGAGTGCATCCGGTTGGCAAATGGGTGCCTCCGTACCGCTCAGAAGAGAGTCGCCTACTACTGTCACCCGTCGCCTTTTCTTAGTGGCGCTGGTTGTCATACGGGGGGCAGATCGGGCTGCCTTACTCAGCTCCAGCGCTTCTCCTGGTGTGACAGGACTTTCCTCTTCGGCCTGCAGAGCGATAACAATAGAGTGTTAATGTTCTTGTACTGACAAAAACACTGGCTGACAGGTGCTTATGCCAAAATATAAATACTTTAAGAAAGAGCTGGATGCAGCTGTGGTGGGATGGGAGTGTGCAGCAGCACAAGCTCTCCTCTGCCACCACAGCATGAAGCAGATGCCACTCTAGGCGCTGCTGGTCGGAGAGGGCAGAACAAACATTCTTCCCAGAAGAGCTGCCTCGATTGAAAATGCAGTTTTCCACGGTCTGATTTCTCTCGGGGGGTAGGAACTCCTTGTCAGGAACAGGTGTTTTAATCTGCTCTCCCAATCACTGGGACATCTTGCCAGATTTCTATAAAGCCTCTGGTCACATCTATTTGTTAGAAAGATCAATTCCTTGTTTTTGCATAAAAGTCCCACAATACAAAAACAAAACAAAACAAATTTTACACTTTGCAACCTAATCATCTTTATCTCAAATAGAGGAGCTAATGATTTCCTTGCACTTGATGGGGGTTCACTTGAAACTGTGCGGACCAGGGAAAAATGGAGGAGCATTCCCTGAGCATGGACATCTACCTCTGCTTGTGCAGAACCACGCAGGTGCTTCTTGTGTTTGCATGCATTCTTGAGGTTTAAAACAATATAAGTGCTGGCTGATTATTATGAAATTAGACCATAAAATAGGGCTGTAGAAATAAAGTTTTATGAATGCCACATTTTGAGAAAACTACATCATTACTTACAAGAGGCAAGCACGCAAACGAATAATAAGATTACATACCTAAGATTTTAAAGATGATTTATAATGAAAGCTGAAGACTATAGACTTTTTAATTAAAACATGAAATTGGCTTTATCAATTTACTTAGGACTTTTTTTTTCAGACAAGCTCAGCAAAAAGCATAACTCCACTAGGTCCATTTATTAAACTCAGTAGTATTCCTGTAAGAAATGCTTACTAGCCTTACTAAATATGCTGTTTGTGGAGATAAATGTTTCTGATCAAAATTTCCTTTTAATTATTGGAATAATACTGTGGAAAACAATTAAGATCCTCTAAGAAATCATGACATCAATACTGATTTTAAATGTGTGGACTGTATTTCACCCCAACGCTTCTCAATTTTTTCTTCCAAAGATATCGAGATCCTTAGCAAAAGAGAAGGAATATTACTATCCCTGTATCAGAGATGGGAAAACCAGGGCACAGGCAAGTAAAAGGATTGCTGGGTATCACGTAGTCCATGCTCACTGCCTGTGGCAGTGCCTGTGTGTGGGCGCAGCTTGCTATGCCAGGTGGCTGAAGCTGAAGGCTTCCACACTATCTGTAGAAACAGGCTGGGAGTCCCTCCCATTACAATGATTTTGCTAAATAAAACAAGAGTAGAAAGTGAAGCTGAGCAGTATGCTGCTGACAATCCACACCACTGAATTAGCATGCTCCTTGGCACTGTTTTGGACTCTGCCAGCTAGCACTTCCCAGACAGAGCTTATGCACATGTGCAACAGACTGTTCCCAGTATACCACGTGGCCAAGACTGATAGGGTTCTCTCTGTCCTCCAACACTGTCCTATCATGGACAGCAATAGGACCTCAAACATGCCCTCAGTGCCACGTCTGAGGATGTACAGCACACACCCATGGGTTCATGCTATGAAAACCCTTCCCTGGTGGGCTGCAATACGGCTCTCCCTTGACTCCAAAGTCTCTGAATCATAGAATCATAGAATCATTAAGGTTGGAAGAGACCTCCAAGATCATCGAGTCCAACCATCAACCCAACACCACCATGCCCACTCCAACACTGTCCTATCATGGACAGCAATAGGACCTCAAACATGCCCTCAGTGCCACGTCTGAGGATGTACAGCACACACCCATGGGTTCATGCTATGAAAACCCTTCCCTGGTGGGCTGCAATACGGCTCTCCCTTGACTCCAAAGTCTCTGAAGATATGTCTGAGGGATAGAGGGACACCATATAAGGTGCAAAGTAGACCTAAGGCTAAATACCACAAAATTTGTAGGAGAGCTACTGCCGGTATACATTATCTGACCGCAGGGCCAGAAGAACAGTGCACTGCCCAGTTTTACTGAGCTATAGCCTCTGTGTCTGAATTTTCTTGCGTGGAGAAGGAGATTCTCCATCTTTCTACAAAGGGTAAGCCAATGTGTAGGCAGCAAGGATTTTCCTGAGTACTGTACTCAAACCCCACCCTAACTTAGTTGTAGTTGCTGTGAACAAATAGAAGAGCTAACACTAGGATGCTGTAGCTCTCTGTAAGCAAAAATATGAAAACCCAAAATATTTGTCCTGTTGTCTATATGGCCAGCCTGATTTTTTATTGTTGTTATTGTTTATTTGCTTTGCACAGCTATTGTAACAGGTATGAACTGTGCATGTATGTATGTGTGTATGTGTACATGCATATAATCTGTATCTATATCTATATCTATGTCCTGGTTTCGGCTGGGATAGAGTTAATTTCCTTCCCAGTAGCTGGTACAGTGCTGTGTGTTGGATTTAGGATGAGAATAATGTTGATAACACACTGATGTTTTAGTTGTTGCTAAGCAGTGCTCACACTAGTCAAGGACTTTTCAGCTTCTCATGCCCTGCCAGCGAGAAGCTGGGAGGAGGCACAGCCAGGACAGCTGACCCAAACTGGCCAAAGGGGTATTCCATACCATATGACATCACGCTCAGTCTATAAACTGGGGGGAGTTGGCCAGGGGATGGTGACCGCTGCTCGGGAACTGGCTGGGCATCGGTCGGCGGGTGGTGAGCAATTGCATTGTGCATAACTTATTTTGTATATTCTATTGCTACTACTATTATTATTATTATTATTTTATTATTATTATTTTCCCTTCCTTTTCTGTCCTATTAAACTGCCTTTATCTCAACCCACAAATTTTTTTTTTATTTCTCTGATTCTCTCGCCCATCTCACTGAGGGGGGTGGAGTGAGCTAATGGCTGTGTGGTGTTTAGCTGCCTGCCGGGTTAAACCACAACAATCTATATCATCTATATCTATATCTATCTGTATAAAACAAAGAGAGGTTTCAGTCTCAAAGGGCTTAAAGCCTAAGTACTGTGTAAGCTTAGAGATACTGATTTCCTGCATGGTTACTTGCAGTAGGGGGACACAGCAACACAAAAAATATGGAACTTGTACTGGTCAGTATGATATAAAGGGGTCAAGAAGCCCCAGCTTGGTGACAATAATTCCTCCTTCTGTAGGTGACTGGTGAAACTTTGGTGATAGGGATGCACAGTTTATGGTCTCCAGTGTTGAGATCCTACACAAGGCATCTTCAGCCAGAGGAATAATTGCAAGGACAAGCAGAACTAGAAATGAAGAAAGGGTTAGACGATAACAAAGGCAGCCTCACTGTGTACGGCAAGTTTGCTTCCTTCAAAGTTGAAAATCCATGGTTAGCTCAGTTTACTGGAATCGAAGGTAGAAAAAGGAAAGAAAGAGAACTCATTACATTCAGGATCCTCATTTTTATTTGCTTTCTTTCTTCTAATGGGGAAGCAAAAGGGCTGCTATCCAACTCTGTGTATAATTGATTACCAGGACATAAATTTAAATGAAAAATCCATGATTGCTATTCAAAAGCCGAAGCTGGAAATACTCCCTAAAAGGATGCTTGCAGGTTTTTCAATCCCATTCATCATCCTTTCCCTTTTAGTACTTCTGCCTATGCTATGAATGCTGATTTTAAACATCAGAAGAAGCTGCCCTTCTGACTCTTAAGTTAGCTGGAAACCCCAATGGTGTGTCAGCTTATTCTTGATAAACTACTATCTAGTGTCTCTCATAATCTTTTCTAGCTTGGGCTATAAGATCAGGCAGTACCATCCTCTAACCTTACTTTGTGTTTATTATTTTGCTCTTCCTGACAAACTCTCAAAACACTTCATAATCTCACATGCATGTGTTGCATATGCGTGATACAGCTCATTTCTGGCTTCTCTGATTTTCCTATAGTAGAATATAGCTGTTCCAACCCATTAAAAAAAAAAAATCCAATCCCTCATTTTTATTGCTTAGTTTACTACTTCTCTGAGACATAATACAGGGGATGCCGGAAATGTTCTATCTCTCTGTGAGATTATATATATGGGATGTATTGTGGTAGCTTGGGATGTATATAGCTTGATACTATAAAGGAGACTAGAGTCTTTGGCTGCACAATGCTTAAATCTTGACTTCTGTATAAACCCCCCACTCCTACAACTGCAACAACTACTTCAACTCGCTCTGCAAAACCCAGTAATTCAGCACCAATAAAGCAGCAGAAAGAGCTGCGTGGGTGCTTGACGGGACAAGAGGGCAGGATGAGGCAGTCCACACCACTCACGCCTCCTGACAGTCATGTAACTTGAAAGATACTGAAATTTGGCTCAAGAACGTGTTTTGCTTACCTATTTTGTCCTGTTACACAGAAAGTTGCTTGTCCCTTCTGGTGCACACGGGTGCTCATTGCGTGGGCTCTGCTGCTGAAAGGGTAGGTTCCTGGGGAACAAAATACACAGGCCTTTGTGTGTGATGCTGGCAGCACTATAGTGTGCTTGAAATACCCCCCCACTTGACCTTTTGTTGCCCATCTCCATTCCCACTTTGCTACAACAGAGATTTTCCTCTTGGGATCTACAAATGACAGTCCTTCATGGACTGTTTTACAGCCTTAAGTCTTTGCAAATCCAAAACAACTGACATTTAACAGCAGGGAAGAGCCAACAGTGCAAACAGAACTACAACTCTATCTCAGCAGGGCTTCCTGTTTAAAGTAAATGAAATGCTGACTCGTCAAAGAAAAACAGGTGAAATGGGGAAGGTCAGAGCACTGATGCCTTTTTTTGTTCTTTACTTATGTTGATAATTTCAGGTTAGAAACTCCATTCATGTTTTTCTACTAAAGTTCTACCTATCCAGTACCACAGTTGCTGAGGTGAAAAGCAGATTAAAGAGGTAAATTATTAGGACTACCTTTTCCAACACAAACAGACTGAACTGCACTTCTAATCTTTGTACCAGTGGGCATGTGATTCTTGGTGTTCGTGTCTATATCTGAACTCCTGCAAGCTGATGTGCTTACTGCTGAACTTTGATGGATGGCTACCAGGTTCTGTTACCAAAAAGAGCTAAAAGATAGAGGAAGGCAAATTTCAGTGAAAACTGATTTTGAATTTAGGCTTCCAAATCCCTTTTATTTTTTTGAAAATCTCCCCATAATCAATTTCATACCTTTACATATGTATGCATTTAGCTCACATTGCCTGCACTCCTTCAGTTGCATGGAAGGATCAGCTGCATCTGACTGAAATTTCATGGGACCTATCCCACCACTCTGACTGGAAGTGTTCAAGTAGTGGGTCTTCATTTTACCTGGCTGCATTGTGGCCTTAAACAAGCATATACCCTCTCAGGCACAGACTGGAGCACTGTCAGGATGGAAAGCTTGCAGGCACTTGATTGTTCTTGGTAAAGTTCAGGTTCATCCATGAGGATGCAGCAAGTCTGAATGACGAGGCCCTCGAGAGCCCAGTCTATCAGCAGGTCTCCCTAAGGATAACATCTAGCAAAGTCAATGGAAAACACGCAGTTTGCATAGTTTGCCACAGTTCTTTCCTTACAGTGGTGCCTACACCTTAGGATGTCGACAAAGAGTGGCTTTTAGCAGTGTTATTTGGAAAAAATGAGTATTAGTTTCTGTATCTCCACTGGTATTTTAGAGACCATGTATTTGTCTGTAGCACCTGTTAAGAAACTCACCACAACAACACTCCTGAAAAGCATGACAGGTGGGAAGGTCCTTCATGTGGCCAGGCTTTCACCTCTGCCTCATTTCCTGAGGCACTTTACCGATCGCTCCTGGGTACTTCCCTCCTGGCTGTCAATAAGTCGGGCTTTAATGTTCAGAAATACCTTGGGTGGCTTGAGTCTGTAGGCAAGACAGCTCTCATCCTTCCTCCCCACCTCCTCCCCTAGAAGGATGCTGCTGACTCTCATTTCCAAACAATCCTGTTCAATAACATGGATACAAAACAGGTTTCTTCAAAACACCATGAAATTGCTTTTGCAATTAAAAAAAACCAAACAAGCCTGGCACAGGCAGCATTTGAAATAGGGGTGTATGAATTCAGTTTTATAATGTCTGAAAGTCATATACAGCCACATTTAGAGTCTGATCCTCTCAAAGGTTGCTGAGAGCCTTTGCCTGCTGCAGATTTCGGTTTCTCACTAGACACCTTTCAGGAGGAAAGAGCTGAAAGCCAACCCTGAACACAAAGAGCCCAGTTTCATCATCCAACCTTAAAGAAGGACAAAACTCACACAGGGAGAATTGGCTATTAGAGTTCAACAACTCATTTGGTTTTCATTTTTTATTAATACACACAGCTTAATTGATTTTTACAACAGCTCATTTTAAAAATATGGCCCTAGGTAGTGTTCCAGGACTGGTAAAAGGGAGATGTAGGCTATTAAGGCACAGATGTGTTCCCTTTGCTTATAATCTTGGAAACACTTAATGCAGACCCTGCTAGATCTGAACACTGTGGCACCTAGCAACTCAGGAGTACTTCAATCCTAATGTACTTTGGCAGGTATTTTATTCAGATGAACAGCATGCCACTTGAGGTCATGATTGGTTTGTAAATCCATGCTGAAGAGCTCTACTGAACTCTGTAAAATTATACCAGACCAAAATATTCTTTCGCATGGACAGAACTAAAGAGAAGCCAGATGTCTTATTATCTTATTTTACCCTCACTTCTTGTGTTATTTTTAATAAAAAATTATTAGTTGCCTAAGACAGAGATTTGACTCTTTTTTTTTTCTGAGAGATGCTTAATTTGGGTGGGATGTTATAAGAAAAAGGAGTGAAAGAAGTCAGGCATTGGCAAATGTACTGAAGACGGTGGAATGAACAAATAGGAAAGAAGGAAAAGTGTTTCTCATGCAGAAATTTATATTATGCACTCTTTTGCTGGCACAAAATGTAGCTAAACACTCCTGTTCAGCGTTTTCTGAAGCGGAGCACAAACAAACAGAACAGTAGGTACTATAAGCTGCTGACCAGACTCTCAGCTCCCATAAATTAAGTCAGTGTAGCTCCACTGCACGTCGCAACAGTAAGCCCATTTATATCACATTGTGGCACCAGCCTGAAGAACTCACCCCTTCACACGCTCAGTTTCAGGTAGAGGCAATAAAAAGAAATGCACTACGTTAGCGCTATGAGAAACTTTTTCATATGCCCTACTTTTCCCTCTTTGGAGCTTTGTTTGGGTGGATTATTGGTAAATGCAACTTGTGTCCTCATATCTGAAATCCTTCCTGAAGCAGGAGGGAGAACAGAAGGGAAATGGGCTCTGCAAGCCAGAGCGGCCAGTGCTATGGTCACACCAGGTGCCAGCAGTAATGGGCATATGGGAAGAAAGGCTAGTAAGTAACTGGTGACTGGGGGCTCTGGGGTGGAAGGTTTTGTTTAGGAGGAATGGAGATGCCTAGGACTGGGATTACAAGAAGATAAGGGTTTTTTTTGCAAGGGAGCTTGAAGCTGCACAGTATGGGGATAGAAAGGAGAAGTAGAGGGCTTGGGGCCAGAAGGTTAAGTTTTATAAAAGAACAGCTGTGTGGTATGGTAGTAGAGAGAGTCAGGGACTGGAGCTATGGTCAGGAGAGGGTAAGAAAGAGAGCCTTTGCCCAGGCATGTTAATCCTGTATCTACTAGGTGCCCTTCTCACTCAGCTGAGTGAGTTGACACACCTATGTTAATGGCGGTATCCACTGGTCTCCATACTTTGTAAGTTTTATGAAAATTGAAAAAAAGTCCAAGGGCATTCAGTCACCTGAGCAGGAAGTCTCACTTGTCTTTGTACTCTTTCTCTTAGTAAAAAAATGTTTTATTCTGAGCTTGTCCTGATAATCAGAAGATTTGAAGAGATCCCAGGGAAAAAATGTCACTGTTATTTAAGCCTGATGCAGTTCCCTGTTTCTCCTCACTGCAAGATGAAACCATTTCACATTTAGCAATCCAGTGGACAGTCCAAATGGAGCCTGAAGCTCCTCAGCAGCAGCCAGTTGCCTTGGCCAGAGTTTCAGCAATCCAGGTGATGGCTGGCAGTTGCTCCTTCATCGGTTATTGTTCCCATAGAAACAGTGACGAAATAGTCAAATTTAGGTAAAGCTTTTTCTTTCTTTCTTTCCCTTCCTTCCTTCCTTCCTTCCTTCCTTCCTTCCTTCCTTCCTTCCTTCCTTCCTTCCTTCTCTCTTCCGTTCTCTCGTTCTCTTTCGTTCTCTCGTTCTCTCGTTCTTTCTCTCGTTCTTTCTCTCTTCCTTTCTTCCTTTCTTCCTTTCTTCCTTTCTTCCTTTCTTCCTTTCTTCCTTTTTCTGAAAGAAAGAACAAAAGCAAAGATATTAATGAAGTGCTGCTTGTTTTCTGTGACCTGGGGCTCTTTTTCATTGGAACTGGCAGAAAGTAAGTAGCCAGCTACAGAATCATAGGATCCTGTGGAAACTACAAGAGGTACAGGCTCAAGTGGGATAGAGATATTGAGATATTTCCTCAGTAAAGCATACAGACAATGACTCAACAGTAGTAAAAGATCAGTAGGAGTTTACCAGCTGAAAAAGTAAACAAAAAGCATGAAGAAACACCTGTTTGTGTGAATCTTTCTCTTTGTAATTTAATGGTATTCATTTGCCATAGTAAGTAAGGAGCAGAATACACTGTTTGGGTTTCTTTCATTATACCATATACAGATGCAATCAAAACATTCGCTGAAATCAAATTCTTCCTTTTGTTATAACCATTTTCTGAAAAGGTAAAGCCTTGTTGTTTTGCGAATGCTTGCGTTCACACATCTTTTGGGCAATATGCTGCTCTCACTGATTCCTACTGAAATGACTCCATTTCTTTAACAGTGCAGAGAAGCAGAAGTTGGCCCAACGAGTATGTTTTGTGGCACACATTCCTGTAAAAAGAAGACAATTTTACTTGGCATTTAAATGTGCCAGAAAGGAGAAGAAACTATGCAGAATCTTTCCCAGGATGGGGTCCCTCCTGCCTCAAAATTGATGGATTTTGTAACTACAGTCATTGATCTTCCAGACAGACATATCACATATGAATGACGGTGCTCCATCTGGATTCAGATTAATGGTGCAGGTGATATTTCCACAATGTCTGCATTTCCTGGCTAACTTCTAAGTAAGTCAGCCCTGAAGGCTAACACTTGTTGGTTCTCTTATTGAGACATTACACTAGCAGGTGGACATCCATTTAAAGCCAGTCTCCAGATAGATTTATTAACAAGCTGGAAAGGCATCCATCCCAAAAGTTATTGTAAAAGAAAAGCACCATTCTGGGAGCTAGTTTCCATATTGTGACATAATTTCACAACATTTTTTGATGGGTTTTGGTGATAATTTAGAACCTTACATATGCACACACTAATTCTTGTGGTCTTCAAGCCTTGGCAGCCTTGAGGTACTTTTAATGCAGCAAGTGAGTGAGCTAACTGAGCTGGTGGCTGACAAGAATAATAAAATGGCTAAAGAAAACCAAAACTTCATGGCTGTTCTCATGAGAAACATCTATTTCCAATAACATTTTCACATTGTAATGCAGCTAGGAGAGATTTCTTGATGGTTTTCATTAATAATGAACATTTTAGGATTTTGCTTTAAGAGTAACTGCTAACAAGAGCAGTTATGAGCAGATTTATTTTCCTTTCATCATTTTCTTCCTTGCAGTGGAAGGAAATAATTTTACATGTCATAAGAAGTCAAATGATGGCGAATCCTGCCTTTTCTTAAAATCTGGTAGACAGAAATCTGCAATTTCAGTTTAGAACAGCTACAAGAGTAAAAAAAGAGATTTAGTTATTTGTTTATTTTTAGGAGTTAGATGAACCTAGATTCTCTGCTTTAGTATTCTTTACTTCTTGGTGCCCCATACACCAATTTATTCAGTTTCCCTTGTAGCTGACTCAGAAACTTGAAATCTCTACTGAACATGGACTCAGTGTGACTTATTTACATGCATAAGGTGAAACTCAAGTATGATAACAAGGGAGACTCTTACTTCATCAATTGTCTCGCCAATATCAGAGATTGCACCTTGTGTATAGAAGGTCACACAGAAAACTACGTACAAAGTGCAAGAGTTTGGGTCTTCTTAGAGCATCAGAATAGCTGGAGAAGGTTGGATCAAAGGTCCGTTTAACCCCAAAAGGCCAGAAGGGGTGAACAATTGATGTGAAAGGGGGAGAGTAGCGACAGAGCAGGCATGTAATGACAACTCCCCCCAATATTTTCTGTCTTCCAGAGATCTACACCCACTGGATGTGGGTAATATCTCTATATTAAATAAATGCTGGAATGCTACAAAATTGTTAGATTTCAATTCCACAAACTTGTCCAAGCAAATCTGTCTTGCTTTTTAAGCCTATTCAAACACTTAATACTCTGTGGGCAAGGGTTTCAAGGCTTAAATATGTGTTGCATGAAGGAAAAATGCTACTCTGGTTTCTTTTCATCTGAATCGTTGTCGGTTTTATTTGCTGTCTCCCTCAACAAACAAAGCCCAGGAGCTTCACCACAAGGCCTGAAATACCATCGCCTTGTGCCTATTGATAAAAAAAATCTACCAACCAATTGCTTATCTAAAGCTGCACTGTAAGAGAAGTAGGGAGGGATTGGTTTGTGCAAAGCCATTACTACTCACACCCAGGGGCCAGAGGGAGTAAGGTGCAAAGGGCAAGGGCTGACTACAGCTCGCTCCTCCACAGTGACTGCTCCAGACTTCTGCAGAGTTTTGGGTTGGCTTTCACAACCAGGCTGGGTCACCTTCCCACATTTGGCACGGCTCAGCAGCTGGTGCCTAGCTTCTGTCAGCGCCTGTCTTCCACATACTGATTTACTACCCTAATACACACTGAACAGAGGGTGTAGATTTATATCTTGCATTTTTGTGCTAGCAGCTCTAGAAAATATGAAAAAGAAATTGTTTGGTGGCAAGTGAGTAATTTCTTGTAGCACCCAGAAAGTCTATTTAGTCTGTAGATTATCATTATATTACTATAACATAGCATTATAATGACTTCATGAGTATCATATTTTCAACTACATTTCCTTAGTTCCTCTCCCTGTCATATTTATCGTATTCCCATTAACTGCTAATTATTTAAAGATCTATTAGGATATCACATAGGCAACAACACAGCTACTCCAATATATAAAGGTTTTACAGGTAGACATATAAATTATGCACAGTTTACATAAACTTCAGCAAATCCTGTTTAAACCAGAGACTGAACTGCCTCTATCAATAAATGATGATTTGGGTGAAGATAAAACAACTACTAGAAAATCAATATTTAGTTATTATCCAAGGATACAGGCTGTTTTTATCTCTTTTCACATGAAATTACATAGTAATACATTCAGCATTTTGCTGCTTGGCTTTTCATCAGCAAATCATTTCTTATAAAAGCAAGCAGTAGGCCAGTTATCAGCAAAAGGCAGGCATCAAGCATCTCATTATCTGAGACATGAGAATCTAACGGGAAAATACTGCTGCTTCCAAATCTTTCCTCTGCTGTCTGTAGTTATTACTGTCGCTACGAATATGGCACTTTTGAAAGGTGCCGGGCTGGCATCAACAGGTGGCTGAAAACAAAACTTGTCTTCTGCACCTCCAGGACCAGGAAGAACAGTGGCAGTACGACATGTGCCAGTCAGCCTGATGCTACATACTACCAATTATATGCCATTTCTCATAATCCAGGTTTCTTTGTGTCCTCCGGTAGGACTTTTGTGTGCAGAAGCGCAGGCTTAGGATGTGTGCACATCCACTCAAACCTGGGAGGTCTACCTCTAGGAGTCAGATGGCAGGTTTGAAGCAAGTGGTTGAAGCAGGATGGGGTTTATTTGCTTGGATGTCTGATCATTCTGAACTATGACCTTTTTTTGACAAGGCTAAAGGCTGGTCTTTAAAGTTGCTGCTTGTCCCAAGTCACTGGTGGTTGTTCAAAAATATTTTGGACTATCGCACTGCATAAACATGACTATTCCAGCATTTGAGGTATACAGACAAATGCACACAACCCCTTGCCATAGCTTACAGAAGACTTCTAAACATGGCTGTTAAGTGCACAGCCAGAGCTGACTCAAGGTTTCTCCACAATACAAGTAAAATTCAGTTTTCAGATGTGGAGTGGTAAAATTCCCTTTTGCCCAGCTCTTGCAGGTGCTATCCTCCCCACAAAGCACCGGGGAAGTCATGCGGAAAGGAACGGAAAACAGTGCTGTGCCTCATCACCCTGCAGTCCCTTGCCTGGTGCTGAGTCTGTGCTCTGGGAAGGAGATCAGCGGGCACTCCTGGCTGGAGCGAGGGCGCGGGGAGCAGGAGTGAGGGTGCCAAATGTCCTGGCTCCTGGTGAGCACAGAAGCTCTGCCTCCTCCCGTCACTTCTGAAGTGGAGGGCAGCAGGGAGTTTGCTGTGCAGCTGCAGCGGGAAGGCAATATAGATTAAGAGCCCGTCTTCCTCAGTGCTGGGGCTCTATACTCTGGCATGGGCTCTTTCGGTATTTCAAATCTTCTTTGGGGTTTATTCACTTTCCATATGCACCAAACAGGTTAGCTAGCCAGCTCATTAATATACTGCTACACTACAGCTAGATCCTGAAGCTCTCATTCAGGCAATAAGCCTACTGAACTGCATGAGACCAGCAGCATAAGTAACAGCTGCCTAGCTCAGCCATAACTTGAACCACATTATGAAACTTGAAGGCATAGAGTGATTAACACAGTTTCTGAAATCTAAAGAAAATTTAGCCGTGGCTTATTTCCCCAGGCACTCTAGAAATACCTTTTTCTTGTTTAAGACGTATATAGGTCAGTCAAGTGTTATCAGTAACTAGCATTTAATGAGAAAGCTAATGCTTTCACTGCTTCAGTCATCAGTTTTTCTAAAGCTGACTCTATTTTCAGAAATCTCGGGGTTTTTTCATATAAACATAGAAAGAAGGAGCACAAGGTACAGTACAGTTGAGTAACCTCTGTCCTCGTATGTCAGCAAAAGTATTGCAGCAGGAGCCTCCGTCACTCCTCCTGTATGTAGCACTTGTTCTCCCATTTACTAATTCTTTAAGGACTGACTTGACACTTTACAATTCATTATGATTAAAGAGCAGAGCATAGCCAAGCTGTTTCAAAAGCACACTGAAAGCATTTTCACTTTGTACCCCAGGCCCTCCAATCCTACTTTGATAGTACGTATTGAACCAGACTAGGAAAACGGCCTGAAACCTTCCAGTCCTGCACATATTTTGAGCAAGAGAGGGCTGGACCGTGACAACCGTGTGAAGGGAGAGAGCTGCCTTTTCCTAAATGCTCACTGAAGTCCACTGACACCTTAGTCAGTATGAGGATGGTCTGGCTTGGTGTTACGGGCATAATTTCTACTGAATTTCTGACTTCACTGCCTAGCGTCTGGAGGATCTATTACTTGTGATAAAGATCCCAGCACTGTTAACTTGGAAGTTGCACAAGGCTACCTACCTACCTGCAGTCCTGCATGTGAGAGGAAAAAAAACCCCATGGAGTGCATTAGAGATTTTTCTCTTCTCTTCAAATGCCTAGCAAAAATCTCCTGCATAAAACTGAAAACAATCACATTCTGCAGCTGCAGCTTCCAATAGCACAAAAGGAAAAATCAATTCAAATTATACAGTAGGCAGTAAGGCTGCCCATGGACTTTCTGTTCTCAGCATTTTCTAATCCTTGAAGTTACCAGACAGCAACAACAACCAAAGACAACAAACCACTTTTAAAAATGACTCATTAACAGTGCTGTCACATCGTATGATCATGGTATCTTCTAATCTGCTTTATTATTCAATCGTTCAATAAGTACATACACTTAAGCCAATGTGAGGGGGACTTTTCTTTCATTTTTTAAGGTTTTGGGGAGGAAATAATTAAATATCTGTCTACAGATGAGAAAAAAAAAATCAAGATATTGAGCAAGTTAGATGATGAAAAAATCAGACTTGGAATGAATCCCAAGTGATTTTAACTTGAAACCCTGCATTCACTGTGTCGAAACAGTCCATTTCCTCATAGGATGCTATTTCTGTTAGGAAAAACAGAATCGTGCAACTTTAGAAACAAAATAGTATTAGTTTACATTTATTTTTAATTTAAATTTTCTGCAAGATGACTAATTTAACATATGAGACCACACAGTTCCAAAGTGTTGTCCTAGGAGCTGCTAAAGTTCCCCAGGGTGGTGTTGAAGGCATCCAGTATTAACAGAGATAACAGCATTCTTCAATCTCAGATCATAAAGCCAAAATACAATGTCAAGAAAAGACTGAATGAAATATCAAAGTTACCAATAGCTATACATGAGACTGGATTAAAGGCATATAACCTCTAGGAAGAAGTGATTAAAAACAGTAAATTATAAATTGATTGAAACGTGAATTCTGTGCACAGAGCTGTGACTATAGTTGCAGAAAGACTAAAGGGCATGGGCATGGTCTGCAAAGGGCACGTGTGTATATGGGAGCATGCTGCAGTCTCTGGTTCCATAGACATCAGGGGAGATAACAATGCAAATAACCAGACGGGCAGTGCCGGGGCTGTGACTGAGGAGAAAGTGGCATTGGCCGAAGAAAACTTCTGAGAAAATTGAAAAAAGTTTACTTACAAAGACTTCTGAAAGCTTTCCAAGTTCTGAAAAACAAATGGCAAAACTTTCTAAAACAACTAAAATGACTTCTTTAAATTAAAAATTAGCAACTAGCTCTCCGTGGCATTTTGTTTTTTCATTTTTCCAGTAATATGTAATGGTAGTCTCCTAACCTTATTTCAACATAGCCTAAACTATAGGAAAAACATACGTCTACTAGAATGTGGAGTAACTGGAAAAATTGTCTGGTTTTGCTTTGAAAAGCCATGGGAAGACCTTCATCTTCCTCTGAGAATCAGATGAGAGAAAAGCAAATGGATGAGGAGAGCTAGCTACAGAAGAACCACATTTATTAGACAGACACGAACTAGGTCAAATTGTATTAAGACCACATGCGTTATAAGGGAAAGCCCAAAGGTAAAGAAAGGGTGGAAAGGGATCCATTGCTTATCAGGCCTGGAGGAAAATAAAATGTGAAAACAATTAAATGTCTTAAAGGTTACAGGATTATCAACATTAAGAATGCTTATTAAAAAGATCAACATAATTGTCAATGATTTCATATTGTGTAAATTTAAAGTGTAAGGAACTGCAAGAGGCTAGAAATGGTAAACCAGCGTTGTCAAAAGAAAAAGCGTTCTTTTCCTGCCTGTGTTTACTTGTCAAATATGTTATGTCATGACTTTTTCAGTGAAAAATTGAGAGTTTGATTAAAGCAATTTCTATAGACTGTGCTTGTTTTCCATTAAAAAAAAAATAAATCAAATTTTCACTGAAAAATAATCTTAGGCTTTCATTATTTAGAATGAAAATTGTAGAGGCTTTTCAGAAAAAAAAAACGTTTTCTGATGCAGGTACCTTTGGATACCTTGGAAAGAGGCTTGGAAGTAAATTCATGATGAAATAGCAAAGACAGGAATTGAGAGAAATGAAAGCAGCTTTGGAAAGAATGTCTGTGGAAACAAAGACAAATGAGTGTTTAAAAAAAAAAAATCACATTAGGCTGATTCAAATAACATTGTGAGGCTTGTGAGTCATGAAAAGCAAGAAAATAATAGGACCAAACAGGGAACTGTCTCGGGAGATGGATAGAGCTCATACTCTCCACCGCCCTTCCCCAAGTGATGGCCCTCCAGACCTCGGGTGGCCAGCTGAGAAGGAGCCATCCCCCAGTGAAGCGCAAGCTAAGCAGCCCCATGGTCCTACCAAGCTGCTGTAAAACAGAACGGGCAATTAATGTAGGGAATCGCATGCACATGAGCTTCCAATTCCCTTACATCTGTTTGCCATAACGAGCAAGTAGTTAGGTCTCACTGCTCCATGTACCCAACAATTTGAGCTGTAAAGACAGTATTGAGAGAAAGAGACTTGTAGTTAAATTACTTAAACACATAAAGAACATTTTAAATTAGCTGGGTTCAAATGCCAGCTCACTTCAGAAATTAGGATTAATTTGATCTATCACTCTCTTGCACGTCTGTCAGCATCACAAAATCATTAATTGGCAAAGAAACAAAACTGGCTGTCTGCTCTAGACAGGGGCAGCAGAGCTATCAGATTTCAGGAAAGTTTTTACTTCATTTAAGAAGAGAAAACGTGGGGAAAAAAGGAAATTAGCTTTAAAAGAGAAAACCCCTCTACCAGAATGGTAAGAAAGAGAACTCAGATAATGTATATTACTGATAGGGAGAGAAAATGTAAACAATATTATTAAGAAGGCTAGTAATTATTTACATCAAATAGTAAAATGCATTCTTGTGGCTGCTGCCTGTGAGTTACTAGTGAATACAAACATGGTATTACTAATTATTAGTCTATATAGTCATCGCTACCTTCATGCTTCTTTATTTTGGTCCCAATCCTGTATTTTCCTCAAGATGACCTCCCAGTGAAGGCACAGGCCAGGGTGAGAAGAGCCCATGGTGTTCAGCTCCAGTGTGGACTGCAGGGCGAGCTGTTTATTCCTATTGTGGGTCAGACTGATGGCACACGTCTGAAGAGAAGTCAGAAATATGGCACCACAGGAATACTGTTGTTTCTTTCTTCTGTTGCTGTCTGAGATGTGAGCTCTCCTAAGAAGTGAGGCTATGTCACACTGCCATGTCAGCCCCAGGTAACTTCTTATCTGGTTCCCAAATCCAGCTGTGAGCCCAACAAGGAGCCTTCAAACGCTCTTTTCCTTTTTCTAATGAAGGGGACTCATGCAGAAAATGAGTCTATTGTGTGTCAGGTTGTCAGCAGGCTGCCTGGGGAGAGACACGCTGCCAGCAGTCAGTCAGCTGGCTGGCCAATCTGGACACGTGCAAGAGATTATTTATTTCCTTTACTTATCTGAAGCTAGCTTATGGCACAGCCCTGAGTTGCACAGTGGACCAGAGGTATGTAAGCCTCTCTTCCCCTTTTGACAGGGGTAGATCAGATATATCCTGTGAGAAGGAAGCAGAAGTGTCTGCTGGCCTGGACTCTTTTAGTTTTTTTGGCCAGGGTAAGCAGAGTGATGCTGGGAGGGAATAAACTGATGCCAAGTCTATGTTAAATGGCACAGAGGTCTAACCTCAGGCATATACCAGCTTTGAAGTAGCAGGAATCCCCTTCCTTTGTCTTTATGAAGCATTTTTCTAACACCCCACTTACTCCTTCTCAAGAAGCAAAGGGAAAAAGTCGCTGCTGCTGAGGTCCCTCAGACCAGATGTGTCAGACTGCCATGAGCAGGGTCCAACCAACTTGTGAAGGGTGCAGCCAGCGTAGACCGATTCAGCCCTAGGTTTTGCACAAAAACGACGAATTGAATTTATTCTCCTTCCCTTCCTCTCTGCCATACGCACTTAGGAGTCAGAGAAAGTAATCAATGAGAGAATAGTGGCTCCAATTACAGCCTGTTTCCTGACTTGTTCCAGGATAATACTCACACTGAGACAAATGGCAAAGCTGTAGCTTACCCACGGTCTTTAAAGAAACCGTCTTTTCTGCCATTTAGACTAAATTTAAACTGCAATTCAGGGCAATTTGGGGCTGGTAGCTGATTGTCTGTCTTTTAAATCTATGGCGTGATTTTTAACCACTGTATTGCATTATTATTATTTTGTGTCTTGTGGCATGAGTTGATTTTACATCATCCCATTGTTCAGGGAAAGAAGAAGGAGAGCATAGTATAGCATAAAGCAAAGCAAAAAGACATCTCTACATTAGGCTATAAGCATGTACATCGAGAAGAGAAAAGAAAGGTCAGTGACTCTGGAACCTACATTTAGGCTCCTGCAGGGGCTGATGTGAGCTGGCACACTCTTAAAACCTCATGCAATGTGACGCCAAAGTACCAGTTTCTGGGAGGACCCAGGTAATTCACCAGAGAACATTGCCAGTTGACTGTGTTTTCCTTTCTCCTTCCATAACCAATCACAGGATGCTCACTGCTTACACACGTAGGAAAACATGTGTTTCCCTTTCCCTGGTGCCGCAAGCCATGTTTCAATACAGTGAGGGCTCCAGCAGCATCAGCATCAGCTCTGGAAAGCTCCAGCCTTGGCCCCGTTCCTGGGGGCTTGTCCCCAGTTCCATGCCCCAGGGATGTCAGACAAGGGGAACCCATCTGGGGTGAGGTATCCCCCACACCGGAGCTGGTATTTCTATTCAACTTTGGTCATTTTCCCTTGTTCCTGGCAGTGTGGGGCAGAAAGGAGTCACGTATAATATTTTTGCTGTCCAGGAAGATTACAACGTGTTCAGCATATGTCCTGGATCTTTACCGGTGACTTCTAGAAACTGGAAATCTTGTAAAATATTCAACAACCTGTATTACCGTGGGACCAGCCTGAGTTACAGCAGTGTAAAGATGTAATGTTGACTAAATTTATTTTTCAGAGGAGGATGAATAACACAAAGTCCTGTGACTATGTGTTTACATTAAAATTCAAACAAGCAGCTTTTTTTCTGCTAACTTTCAGCTAACATGCCAATAATTAAATTTTAATTGTGCCGTGTTCATGAAAAATGAAATCACATAGTGTATGTACCAGTACTTTCAAAGCTAATTTTGACTTTGTCCTGAGGTGAACATTTGTAGCCGAAGAGTTTGCATTTACAGAGCTGATCTGCACAGCAACAACTCATCCAAGTACTTTAAATGATGAGAAATTGCAGGGAAGAATTTGCCACCAGTGAACCTGGACGGTTAAAAATTGGAACGCCTCCCTCCCCAAATCCAATATAATTAAAGAATGATTAAATTAGTAAGAATCTTGATTATCATGTTCCATAATGAGAAAATGATTCGTTTGTGGAACAAGTTCTTCATTACAGGTTATTTCTTCAGCTCTGGTATTTTCTGTCTGCACTGCAGCTAGCTGCAGTTAGAACGCTGTGGTCCCACAGTCCCAAATAGCATTGTGCAAAGAGAAATACTAACTGCTAGTTCTGATGTGACAGGACTTTTTAACAGTAAAAAAAAATCTCAGGTTGTTTAACAATGTATTTTATGGCTAACTCAAACGTTGTTACCTATGCCATGGTCTCCAATTGCTACTTTAACTAGCAAGCTACAGTACAATTATCTCAAATACCATATAGTAAATCACATGAAAATGATACAAATTAGAAGTTCATTAGTTGAGAGTGTGGTTTATTAGCCATAAACATTCAGATTAATCACACTTTAGCTCTAAATGTTTGTTATCTTGTGTGTTTCCATCCCCTTTATTATTATGCTTTGATACGTTGTTTTTGGCACCTCTGGGTGTTTGTTTTTTATCAAATGATGATTCATAATTCATGAAAATCATGATTCATAAGCCTTGAAAGATTCACAGCTTTATATAAGCATCTCAGATTTAGAGGTGCATTTAACGCTAATACAAATTGTTGGCACATTATTCCCTCTTTTCAGTGGAGACTTGTCTCTTCACTACTGCAGTTTCTCTCTGATGGGAATTGGCTATCCCTACCCCTTACCCTTTAGAGTGAGAGCTACAGAGAAAGAGAGCTCACAGGTTACTACTCTGTACCTTTTTTCAGCTACTTATATTTCTAGCAGAATCTCTTCTAGCTCAATCCCTTGGTCATAAAATCACTCAAAGTTACTAGCATTTAATCTCTGACTGCAAATGAGAAAACAAGGTCAATTTTTTGTAAAACTCTAGTGGAAATATTTAATTTTTTCTTGATCACACCAAATGTTATTTTGCTAAAAAAAAAAAAAAAGAAAAAAATTCAAGATGAACATTCTGTGAAGGATAGAAATACAGGCAACAGCTCATCCCCAGGGATGATTCACTGTAACTTGAATGGGAACTAAGAACCTGACTGCTGTGAAAGTTACTGTGTTCATGCAGTCTGGTAATGTCCACAGACCTAAGAATAGGCTTTTTATAGATTAAGGAAAAGAGAAGAAATGGCCCTGTCCTTAATTACTGAAGAGCTTTGATGTGACACCTCAGGAACAGCTCTACTGGCAGCATGGTCAGTCCAGGGGAAAGGCTGCAAGAGCTGCGGTGCCTGAGAAAATATGGATCAGTTCAGAAAAAAAACCCAAACCAAAACCACCCCCACCACCACCACCCCCAGCCCCTGCTGTACTTCTCTGGGATGGGATGGGATAGTCCAGTAGCAGACCTCTGGAATAAGACAGATGTACAGTTTGACCAGAAACCACCCGGTGGACAGCATGAGGAACCCATGGCTGAACATACTTAAGTGACTGGTTTGGGTATTGGCACTGGAGCACAGGGAAATGAGGACATTATTCCACAATGTAACTATTGGTGACAAATGCATTGTGGTCCCTGCACAGAAGCACACAGGAGTCACAGAAAAAAATTGTATCAGAGATCTCGGGGACATTCAGTGAATATAAGAACAGAAGAATAGAATAACAGTATTTTTTCATTTATTTTATGCTTAAAACCCCAAACAGTGTTCATAAGAAGATTTCTTAGTTGAATAAACAATGAATCAAAAATGGTATTGAGTCATAGAAGTTAAGGATGCAACTGCGTTATAAAGACTCTCCAGAAAATAGGTTTACAAGGCTCATCTCAATGCAAAGAAGCTCTTTCATTTACATGAGTGTATGGATCCTCAGCCATTGTCTCTGGACAGATTTGTCAGGTATTAAACCAGTAATCAATGTTACACTTGGTCCTTTTTGTTCCCTTGAGTATGTGGATTTGCTGACCGCTCAGTTCTGTCTG
Organism: Pygoscelis adeliae; assembly: GCF_000699105.1. Classification (NCBI taxonomy): domain Eukaryota; kingdom Metazoa; phylum Chordata; class Aves; order Sphenisciformes; family Spheniscidae; genus Pygoscelis; species Pygoscelis adeliae. The sequence continues at coordinate 5,557,470 of NW_008825271.1, forward strand.
TGGACTCTGTTCCTAAGACTTAGGAAAAAACTTTTAAATGTACAAGAAATTCGGTTAGAGCACTGAGGAAAATTAAAAACTTCAGTCTCTACTGGTGATAAAAATGGAAAGAGTAGAAACGAACAGATGGTGCACTATACACTGCCATTCTTGCAGAATGTATACATATATAAAAAAAAAATCTCTCTCCATAACAAAATAAAACCTGCCACGCGTAACTCAAATATCCTCTCCTCTAAGGATATCTCATTTGTTGATCCAGTAGAAGCAGCGGTAGGTATATTTGGGAAGCTGTGTGTGAGAAACAGACTGGCTTTTGTTTTCAAAGGTAAATTTTATTTTAAAATCATTAGGTGGATCACAATTTTCTTCCAGATTTAGTCCATAATTATTTTATGCTACCAATGAAGTGCAAGATAAAACAGGTTAGTTTCAATAGCTTATCTTATTAACTTTATCTAAAATAATTCATCATGTTCCCTACATTACTTTAATTGATATTCTTCAATTGATAGAACTTGGTAGTTTTAAGTAATTTTCAAGTTATGAACTCCATGATATTTTTTAAGTTCAACTAGGCTTTGTTTATCCGTGATGGGAACGGAACAGTGAAACTATCTTTGTGTTAAAATGAAGGAAGAATTCTCCAGAGTAGCTACAGTTTAAGTGAGTAGGAAGTAATCTTTAACAAATTTCCCTTTTTGTACGAATGCTGATTCTCTAAATAAGCAGTTAGGCAGCTAAAATAAACTTTAGCATGATTTGGCTTAGCAATCTGAATGGAGATGTGGTGAGGTGGAGGATGTATCCATCTTGAAGTCCACACCAAGGTATTAACCTTTATCCTCCCCGTGGCCATCAGGCACAGGGCTCCAGCATTTCACTTCACCCAGGAGGTTTGCGTCTGCCACAACCCCTGGTGCCAACGGCGTGACCCCATCAGCTGCTCGTTACAGGCACTAGGATGGAAGGAGCGTGAGCCCTTCTGGGTAACTTAAGACAAAGATAGTGTTTGCTAGAAAAATCATTTCCCATATATACTTTTAAGGTGCCAAGTCACTCATTAAAGTAAGCACGAATTAATCAAACCTGACTAACTGCAAAGAGGTAGTGAAAAGGATTTCAGCTTATCATAAGAGCTGATTCCAAATCAGAACTGTGGATCTGAAAACTCCTGCCAATTTTGGCACGAGGACTTGAAGCCTGGCCCTGAATTATGGAGCACTGGCTTCCTGGGAAACTGCACACCCGTTCTTTCTCCCCTTCCATTAAAGCTGAAACAGGAAGCAATTGTACCACTACTGGTAGCCAGTCCTGTCAATTTTTTGCCCGTAACCAGAGGTTTGTTTGGTATTTTTCCAGCTACTGGACTAAACTGAGGAGGAGGAGAATTAACCCCCAATGGCCAGGGTTCCCCCCCCTCCTGCCCTTTAAGAAAATAAAGCAACCAGTGGATACAGATAGTATTGTAAGACATGAATAATTTTCTTTTCCTCTAAGTAATTTCTAGGGTATGAGACTAAGTATAAATTGCATTGAGCTAAGCTAAAAAGGCTGAAGTTTTCCCATAGGCAACAGCTGTGCAAGAGAAACTGATGGGACCTGGGCTTGTATATCTAAAGTCAGAAATAGACTGAAGACTTAGGACTGAGCGCAGTTTTCCAACACAGTCTCAACAGGAGCAGTTCCGACAGAGACCAAGTCACTCTGCCCTGTGGGGTCTGATCTCTCAGAGAGCTCAAAATCAGGGTTGATCCTCCCCAGGTTTTACCACAAGCATTAGGCATGATTTTTTTCCTAAAAAACCTAGATTTGGTATTATACAATATGCCAGAAACTCTGCTCTCCTTTAAAAATAAAAGGTCATTTAATCTTTTTCCTGTGGAGCTTTAAAACATGGCCCCAGTAGAAAAACATAAATGCGTAATTTTTAGAAGCTGCTTGGCCTTTGAGCCAGGTGTGTGATTTTCTATGACTGAGACATGTGGTGCCAGTGCCGTGAAAACCCAAAAGCTGCAGGGTGGGCTGGTGGGGAAGGACATACACAGAGAGTGCCACTAGAGATGGGAATTTAGTCTGTTCATAGTTTCTACCATCAAATCTGAAGAGTTAGAAGATGAAGACATTGTACAGGAGAGTGCCGCTGAAACACCCAATGAAGCAGAGGTTCCAAATTGAATGGTCACAGTATTACTCTAAGAATAAAGGAATACACAACATATTGGGACACGTAAAGGCTATAAAATCCAGCCTTTCTCTTCACATTTGCAGCTGGTGGTTTGGAATCTGCTACTAACTCTATGACACAAAATGCTAGTAGTTAATATGAGCATTCGTAGCAAAAGTGATTATTAGATAAGTACAACGTTGTATCCTCCAATTAAAAGCAGATTTTCAAAATCCCCTCATGATATTTATGATGTCCAGAACATACTTAAACACATGCTGCCACCTTTTCTTTCCAGCGATTAGGTTACCATGCAAGCATCCTTTTCAAAGCTGAGTTGACAAAGCTATGCTAAACGACATTTTAATAGTAGTCTCTACTTATGTCTTGTTTTGCTAAGCAGGCTTTTCTGGGTCTAAAGTTAAAACTTCAGTTCAAGCAGTTGTGAAATATTTTGTAACTGACGTGCTTTTCTACTGCCAGTTTTCAAAATACAGCCTTTGTGGCAAGATGCATATTCTGGCTGTTTACGGGATAAATTATTCTAACATTCAGCAGAATAAAAAACATTTTGTCTACAGAAAAGTAATATCCAATATATTTTTCATTATAGAATGAGTACAGAAAGGACAACTGGCAGAGTAAGACCCATCTCTTTATATTCAGTACAAGTCTTCCGAAGTAAAATGTGTTCAGTTTTCTATTATCTGAATTCTTCTGTGGTCACAGATGTTCTCTGTCCTTTCATTTTACTTATTGACAAAAGACAATCATGTATTTAGTCCAGTCACTTTATTGTCTTGCTTTTATCACGAAAAATATGCTCATCTGAAGTGATTCTTTGTGAGTCTTGCCAAAAGCTGTTTCATGAAATTAGAAATAATATAGGAACCTTGCTTGACCCATCCATTTTGAATTATTTCTGATGGAAAAGATAAAGCGTAACTAGCACTGTGCTTACTATAAGCATGCCTTATTAAATCATACATATAAAGACCAATATTCCACGGAAACTCTAGGTGCTATCTCAGCACGCTTCACATCAGAAACAGCTGAAAGGTATAGAAAACTTATGGAGGAAATATTGTAAATGGATTTTAGGCTCACATGGAGTTACTGTACACTCAAAACACTTGGGTCTAAAGGTAAGACTAATTTTTTTAATTGCATGCCAGTAATACGGGCATTAAACCTTCTCTTCCCCTGTTCTTCAGAAGGGATCCAAGTCAACAAGGCGATGGGTGTCCTCAGGTTAGGGAAGCTTTAAGTAAGGGTTCAGAATCATGTAGACTTTGGTGTGCTACTGATTCCAGCAGTATCTTTATTCTGCAGTCTCCTGTAACATCTTTTAATTCCCATTTCAACTTTGTAAAATGGAAATGCAGTCAAATTAAAACCTCACTGTTATTTTTTCTTGTAGTAAGGAATGTGGTCTAGATAAATAGATTAACACATATTAAAAGTTGCTGTGAAGCACAGTGATGCTGAAGGAGCAAAACAGATCACTTTTTGCAGTGCTTTTGGCAGTACTAAGTAATAGCTTCTTATTTCATGAGCTTAAGAAAGAGTCCAGGAACAGCTGGATCCTGAACTGCAGACACAATGCAATTTTCCAAAAATATTAATAGAGTGATACATGAAAGAATTAGGAAAAGTACAGGTTCTGTGTTCCTGATGGCTTCCAAATATTTGTTTTTCGCATTCTGTGATCTAGAAAAGCACCTGAACGTAGTTCAGAAAACATCTGTAAATAAAAAGTCCCCAAACCCAACACCATATACATACCTGTATTCAAGCATGCAAGACAAGAACAGGAATAAAATATGAAATGAAAGGTCAAAGCTTAACCAGAAATTGCAGAAGTTGATAAAAGGAAGCTGCTACAGCAGTGTTGTATAGACGGTCTGTCGACTGTTTCAGAAATGCTAAGGTATCCTTTGAATTTTGAAAGGTTGAGAAATACTGGGTTTGAGGGCTATGTTTTGTCAGGCAAAACTGTGAACTCTACACATGTTGAAAAAGGCATTCGCCTAGAGTTAAATGATAGACAAGCCCTGCTACGGCTGAGAAAGGAGTGGTCTGCCTGCTCTTGGAGCTCCCAACTCTGACCCCCTGTGGAGCTGGGCAGCCAGAGCATTTGGGAGCCAGATGCTAATGGGAGGGGAACTATCACCATAAGATCACTAAACTGACATAGTAAGTAAAAAAATTGGTACTAGAGGTAGACTTTTCCTGTGTAGGCCACCCACTGAAGAAATAAACCTATTTTTCATATATGCCCCATACCATACATTAAGAATATTTACCATACATTAAGAACATTACTTACTAGTTTAAAGCAAATTGAAGACTAAATAGAACTCACCACAAATTGTATGATATATCAAAGGAAATTACTATGCTCCCTTCACTCCTTAAGCTGTCCTTCAATAGTTATTGAACAGGTGCTATTCTTGGAAGAAGAAGAAAAAAAAACCATTATAGAAAATAATTCTAAGACCCCAAGTGGTTATTGTAAATTGCTGAGATTAATTACTCTTAAATATCAACCTTAAAATGCAAGGGTCTAAGAACACAATGAAGGCTAGACTTTTTCTGTACAGAATATAAAAATTCCTCAAAGCCTATTTATCTGTTTTACATAAACACTGTTTTGCAGTGTTTATGGCATAAATATCCTGAAATGGCCATTTTTCTTACATCTTGATAATGACAAAACCAAAATGTGTCAGAGTCTGGATTAAAGCCAGGTCAATGTCAAAGTGTTTTTATGACAATGTCTGTTTTGCTAAAAGAATCTGAAGGCATGATTCAGTTTGAAGTCTTTCAGAATTTGGAACAGTATTTGTGTGTACATATGCTATGGTACTGGGGAAGGATAATGGGTAAGGAGAAAGTTTTAAAGTTTTACAGACCTTACTAGTGCTTGAAATCATTTATAATTGTACAAAAATGAAAACATAGTGTTCAGTTGCTAATGCTCTCTGAAAATAAAATTCAGTAAAGGAAAGAAAATGAGGCCAATTTACTTTGATTTCTAAGCACAGAGTAGAAGAAAAAATAAAAAAAGAAATGCCCCCTGTAGTTTTTCAAGTACTGTAACTCAGAAGATCAAATCTAGAGCTTCCAGAGTCCACTCTCCTTATACTTGAAAGAAACAGTTGCAAGTGAAAATCTTTTTCAACAAAAATGAAATTTATTTTGAAACAAACACGTACTCCATAGTTAAAATAAAGTAGTTCAAAAGATTCAGCCAAACAACTTTAGTCCTTAATATCAATTGCCATTAGTCTTCCCGCTATAGTTTATTTTTTGTACAGCAGGGGTTAGAGGCAGATGGTGAGGAGTTGTGTTTAGTTCTGGCTGAAGTTTCCTGACAGAAGGAACCCAAAAGTGGTCTCAGAAGAATCAACAGATGTGACCGTAACAGCCAGGACGCTGATTTTCCACACCAGCTACTGTTCAGAAGATTATCTCAGTAGCATAAGAACATCCTAAGGAGTACCTCTAATCTGTTCAGCAAATTGATGAAAATAATTTCTGTAGTTTTTCCTTTGCAGTGGGATGCAAGAACAATATTTAGTTCAGCCTTGATTCAGCAAAGACCCACTTTATTTTTTTTCAACGGCAAGTACCTCTGAACTGTAATAAATTCTTGTTCTGATGCATGTGTTTAATTTTCTTCCCAGATAGCATGCTGGAAGCCCAGGCATCATTCTGCTTCCAGCCTCTGATCAGACCAGGCCATCTTTTAAACTGGATTTGTTTCATACTCTCTCAAAAGCTTTGCAGAATCGGCTTCACTTGAACAGAATATATCGCAGAGTTCTCCTGTTACTTTCAAAGGGCGCCCTTAAACTTAAATTTTCTTGCCTTACCTTCATACTGCTTGGTCCTGCAGAAAATGCATAGCCCATCTTAAAAGCCAATAACTGGTCCCCGAATCCTACCACTATAGACTCTTGGGCATGCTTCTGCTCTGGTATGCATGGGTGCAACTGCACCCTTCAATTAAGACAAAAATGAGGCTCAGTACCTAAGCATAAGTCTGCTGGTAGGTTCTGCCCAAAGAGAGAAGAGGTTTATCCTGGAACCAATCAAGTATCAACGCAGGATGATACAGTTGTTTACCTAATCTCTACATGCAAGTAACACTTACTATAGCAAATCCCCTTCAGGGCAGAGAAATCCTTCCATTGCTGGGTGAAACAAAATATTATGTCATTTCCTTACTCAAATGAGAAGTGCAAGTCAAATGAGATTTCAACGAGCTGTGTTCACAGCTCCACACTCTTGTCAAACCAGCCTGCAGATTCTGGGAGGCAGGAAAGCCAAACAGAGTGCATGTTTAAATCCAAATAAATAATGTACCCACAGGACACTTGTGTGTCATTTACAGCTACATGTACACATAGTGAATGTGCACACAGCTTTGGTCTGGCAGGCTATTCACTTATTCAAGCGTGTTTCCCCCTTTCTCAAGGCCTATTTCAATAACATGGTAGGCTACAAGTCAAAGACTACAGACCAGGTGCTTAAAGTAATAGCCACTAAGTGATGGTGATACAGAATAGTTGCTTCTCACACTCGAGAGTGGGAAGTCTCATGCCAGCAGGTACAGAAGCAAGTGTTCATTTAAGCACATCTGTGAAACCATTAGCCAAGACTCCTTTGCAAGTTTTTCCTTCCCCATTGTTAATAGTATTTTTCACAGTGACCTTACACAAACTACAGTCACTTTCAGGCTCCTCACTGAAAAATCAATGATCTCCCATAAGTAAGGGGAAATTTAATTTTCATACAAAACAAATAATGAAGACACTGCTCCTCAGAAAAGGCATTCTTTTGAATACCATGGCTCAGTAACATATTTCAGTGTTTATCGGAAAGAAATCCTATGCCTGAAGTCAAACATATCAAAAAGCACCCCAAGCAGTTGGGATACATTTGTCTGCCTCAAAACTCTTAAAGAATAAAAAGCAACTCTCTGAGAAGTACCTCGTTGCAATCTTTTCCACAGTACTATTGTAGTAATTAGTGAAAGTTGATATAACTTGTTTAGAAACTCTTTTTGGACTGTTCTAGCCTCCAGGGAAAAGGGAGGCCCTTTGGGCTAATTTCTTCAGTGCAGGCAGGCTGAACAGACAGCATTTTCAAAGCAGCTTTGACAGGAGCTCAGCATCTGATGGAAGTGGGCACTCAGAGCACTCAACACTTCCACATGGCTTTGGAAATCCCATCTGGCTAGAATTAGGCTCTAGGAATGCATTTCTTTTTCCCCTCAGAAAAACAAAATAGTCTAATCCAAAATGATGCTATGGTGCATCTTAAATCCTATCTCTCGCAATAAAAGAGTCTCTGATGTACAGTAAGTCTACTACATCTTATCTTTGCAAAGCATCCTTCAGTGTCTTACTGGCCAGAAACATGCATGAGTTACTAAATCATTTCCTCAGAAAGGTTATGAAGGTTTTTCCATTCCAACATCTAATTAGCTTTGGAAAATTCACAGTGCAGTAGGGTATGCAGTAATTGGAGTGAAAGGTAAGAATAACATCCTGTCTATGATGGAAAAATAAGCTTCACAGATTTCACCTATCAACACATAATGCTACCACAAAAAGAGATTCAGTGTTTTCATGACAAACACATCTTGAGAGAGCCCCTGGATCTACCAACAGTACTGCTCAGTGAATGATGTTAGAGGAGACTGGAGATCTTAGGAAAGAAAAACCTTTAGTCTGTGAGAAATAAGGAAGGTGAGTGAAGGAAGACAATTTTAATCACAGTTAGTGAAAATAGAGCAAATGTGAGAAAGGAAAGAGTAAGTGAAGGGTGAAGTGAAGAGCAAAGCAAGGCAGTAAGTGTGTTCTGGGGGCAGGAAGAAGACTCTGTTCTGCGAGGCAGCCTTTCCTTATGAGTCTGTGGAGGTAATTCTGGCCTTGGGAGTCACTTTTTTAGGCATAAGACCAACTACATTCCTCATGCATTTGTCTTGTTTTGGCAGAGGTTAGCTGAGGCATCAATGCAACCCACCTGGGTATCTCTAAAGTACAAAGCCACTTCAGAAGGAAGTGCAAATGTCACTGAAAGAGGGGAATCCCACGGGAAATGTTAGGGTGGCGATAAGCAGTAACAAGCGTCAGCAGTATGCTCATCAGGTGTGCAGGCTCCAGATGGAAAGGAAGTCTCTCATCCCAGGACAGGTCATCGTGGCAGCAGCTTCCGTGGGTCTGTTGGCAGCAATAGTGCTTGTATCAGCTACCACGAGCCAAGGGCAGGAGACCAGGACTGCCTGCAGCAAAACAGAGCTGGCCCTTGGGGTGGGTAGGAGGCAGCACTAAATGGCATCCAGTCCATCCAAGCTCATCTTGCTGGATGCCACAGCCACCAGAAAAATGAATGCTTGGATTAGTGCCCCATTGTATAAAGGGACAGTGTCTGTGGCTACAGAAGCTGTAGTGATAAACACCGATTTCTTCTTTTTGGCCATGAATGTTTCCTCCCCAGCTGCTCCCTAGGCTATAAGCTATTTTCTGGAAGACTGTTGGTCAGCTGTAGGATGAGATGGCACCACTGACTGCACAAGTGATAGTGCTGATCAGTCAGTTGTTTGCAACAAGCAGCATGTGAACATAAGACTTTGATAACTCTGTCAGTGACTATTTGAACAAAACGGAGGTGTTAGGTAGTATGCTCATCTGTGTTCCTTTCTCTCCCAGATTTATGACAGAAGACAACAGAGGCAAAAGAGGACAAGCAGAGTGCAAGCATACTCTCCACACACTCTCTGTTTTGACAATTTATAGGTACCTCATCAAAATGTGCCTGTAAAAGATACCATTAAGATGACTGCAGCAGAAAATGGGAACATGCTGGGTTTTTTTGTGTTTGCTTCGTGCATTTGAAAACATAAGCTCAGGAGAGCAATATATAAATAGCTGACAAGGACTTGTGTTCATGATATTACGGATCAGTGTCAGTCAATGTCAGTCAGTTACTGATCAAAGCGGACTTAGCTTATCCATATACATTTTGTCTCCACTCAAACTATATCACTTGCATTGATTGAAAATTAATAGATATGCTACTGATACTTTATAACTGCTTTGCAGTATACATATGCAATTAAAGCCTTATCCTAATTTAGTAGGTCTCCAACTCTTGAAGGAAATACATAGCTTGAACTCTGCCTTCATACAGTTAAATAAATTTGCCTTTGATGAGCAGAAATAACTCTGAAGTCTGCTGGTATTATAATTCATACGTGATTTTGATGTCTTCTGAAGTTACTCTCCCAAGGTTTTTTTTTGTCTCCTAGTGATTATCTTCACACTGAAAAATCAACCGTCTCTGAATTACAGGATCCATAAAACACATCTGACAATTAGGGAAGTGATCATCCCCTTGTACTTGGCACTGGTGAGGCTGCACCTCGAATACTGTGTTCAGTTTTGGGCCCCTCACTACAAGAAGGATGTTGAGGTGCTATTCTATGATTCTATG
>NW_008825271.1:5567383-5581573 GCF_000699105.1 Pygoscelis adeliae
AGGGAAGTGGTTGAGTCACCATCCCTGGAAGTATTTAAAAGACGGGTAGATGAGGCTCTTAGGGACATGGTTTAGTGGGCATGGTGGTGTTGGGTTGACGGTTGGACTCGATGATCTTGGAGGTCTTTTCCAACCTTAACGATTCTATGATTCTATGATTCTATGAATTCCTGAAGAATCTTAAACAAAATTTGTTTCGTATGGGTATATTTATAGTACTTGTTCTATGGAAGTCTAAACAGTCATTAGCATTGCAGTCCTATGCTCTAAATCACCGACACTTATCAGTGCTGCTAAATTGCCAGTCGCCTTCCCGGACTCCACCGAAACAGGAAATTGAACAAGAGATTAATCAGTAAGTTAATGCAGGCAACCAAATATAAGGGTCCCCTCAAAGGCTAAAGACCTGCTCTTATGCTTTCATCTCTGTCTCAAAGTCCAAATATAAACAGCTTCCCTACTAGTTAATTTTCAGGGATTAATAACTGGACGACTTTATAATTCACTTCAATAAGACTGGGAAAACAGGTCAATAAATCATGTCTTTTATCCACCTGCTCGGGCTTGTTCTGAAGTCTGTTCTGTGTGTGTGAATGATTAGCAGCAGGTGTAAAATAATTCCCTGAAGGTTGCTACTGGCAAGTCCCGTTCACTCCTGGATCCTCCTGACAACAGTTCATTAATTCCTCAAGATTTCAGACCTAAGTCCTGACATCCAAGTTAAGGGTATGTCACATCTGTTTCCATTAAGAGACCTTAAATGACCTCAGCCAGTAATTCAAATCTCCAGCAGCTTTACCAACTATCCAGGGTGCTTTTTCATAAAAGACCACTAAAGAAAGGACCAGGTGCCACTGGTCTTTTTTCCTTTAAAAAGGCAACTTGCATATCTTTTTTAATATAAGTCCTCCTGGAAAAATATAGGGGATTGGAATATTGCAGCATTTTGAGATCCTGTGACCCAGGGGAGCTAAATTTATGTCACCAATGCAAGTTGTACTCTGCTTTGCAAACAAGTAGCTGTACCTCCTCTGATATTACATTAGAAAATAATATAATTATTAAAATGACCATGTGTGTCTTAAAACACTGAAAAATAGAAGAAGTATATTTGAGGGAAAAAGAACTAGATGTAACAAGGTGGAAGGGAGGAAATTGAGAATGTCATCAACATAATTCAACATTTGCTCAGCCAGAGCTAGCATTTAGTTTAATATAGTAAAAATGGGCTCACTTCACTCAGTAAGTATCCAGTGTCCAAATCCTGCAGCTGTCTCACTAGGACCAAACCTTTGCAACTGCACTATCTTTAGATACAGCAATTAGACCCAATTCAGCATTGCAACGGAGGTTGATGCGAGTCCAAGGAAGACATTAGCATACAGCAGTATCTGAGCATCAGTGTGAACTACAGCATCTGAGATTGCTCTTCCTTAAAGACACAGCTTGACCTTCTAGCTGCTTTCAGAATAAGAAAAAAAAAAAAAAATCTGTAGGTGGGCCTCTCAATCTCTGAGAATAAAAGTATTTATACATTTTCCTGTAAGTCAGTCTTGTATTCTAGGTCTAGCAGGGCATTAAAGACAAGTGCTGTGCATCTATTAAAAATGCAGATCACACCCAGGATTCTTTAGGCAATTTTAGCCATGTTTGGTAGCCAGAGCACAAAAAGGAGCATTTGCAATGCTGCTATTTGCTTTCAGGTTTCTTGGTCATCTTGATCATATACCAACTTCCAGTAACATGCAGTGGTGTGGGAAGAAGAGACATCAGCTGAGGAGCACGCACCTTTGGAAAGGTTACTTTAACAGTAATTACTGCAACAGTATACGAAATGGAACTCCCTCTTCTTATCATCAGATGTCAGACTAGGTTATTAGTATCATCACAGCGTGTGTCAAGAGGACAGCATAGCAGACCTTAGACAGTGAGCAAAAGGCTTTATGGACTGTTTCTCCCCTCCCTTCCCCTAATATGTTATATGCCTTTTCAGGTTTTCTAGATAGTTTAGCTGCCAATAATGAAGATTGCCTGAAGCATTGGAGATGGGCACAAACTAGGAGTATCTCATATTTACAAGGCTTTTCTTCAATGTTTAGGTTCTAGACAGCAACGTTTCTAAGCAGTGAGACTGTCTTCCGGTGTGACAGCATTTGGTTTTTGATTTGTAAACAGACCAGAACAGCTGTAGGAATAGCTATTTCTCATATGCATGCAGATGCTAGCATGAGGACAACTTTTATGAGCCAACTTCTTTCTTAGTGAAGTGTAAACCATTTCCTTATTTGGGTAGTAGGATTGCTTTTTGTCTATATCTAAATTCATACCGATTGTACCAATCTTCCAGTATCAGCTAGGTAGTTGCAACTTTCTTAGGCTCTTAATTTCTTTTTTACTTTTGAACCAGGACAACTATGGTACATAAGTGCAGACTAAGCTTTATTGACATTTATTACTGATAATGAGGTAAAATCAGTCCAAAACTTGCCAGACTGTGAAGCAGCCAGTGAATATGATGAAGCATTAAGGGGAGCTACCACTACAGCTCTGTTGATCATTTATACACCATGAACAAAATCCTTTTTGTGGATCTCATAACAGCGATCAACAAATACCTTCTGTTAAGCCCTACCAAGGGAAACAAGCCTCTTAGTCCTACTATACCTAGAGCAATGATGTCTCTCTCCGTAAGATCTTCCTGGGAGACTGCTGAAACTACAATTTTAATACCCACTCATTAATCTAGGCATCTTTACTTATACTGATACAGAGTAGATAAAGAGAAGACATGCAACAGCACAGAGCAGAGAAGGAAAACGCTTCCGTAGAAAGAATATCACTTACAATGGCTATCTGGTTTTATGCTCAAAGCCTGTGATTGCTTCATGTAGTTGATGCACAATCTGATGAACTATCATAATTAGAGAAATTGAAAAATGGCTCATCTGGAAAACGTGCAAAAGAACATCAATATTTGAGTCCTCACTAGGAATGATCCTGTTTTTAAGTCTGACTCAAATATTAAGTCCAGAAAAAACAGTTCAGTTATCCAGTTTAACAGAATACAGACCACACAAACTCATCCCAGAATTTCTTTGATAACTACGCAAGTGAATATGAAGACAGGAAGGCACAGAAACCTGCTAGCTTCAGTTATGCACTAAGTTGGTGATAAAGAGGGGAGCTGAACCTTCCTCTTCTTTGAAGGGAAATATTGCTTGTGCTGTGCAGTATCTTATTTGTGTCTACTTGTGTGGATAAGTAAATAGCTTGTCACATCCGTAACACTCTGCATACAACATTCTATCCACTATCTGCGCTGTGGATAAACCAAAAGTACTGAAAAGGAATCTGATGTATCAAATCTGTCCTGATATTTTCTGCTACTAAGAGCACAGTATGATATTTCCTATTAAAAAACAGACTGCTTTGGGCTTGAGTCCCATAGCAATAGTAAGAAGTTTGAGTCATTTGTCATTCCAAACCAAGTGCCAATTGAGAAATGGAAAGAAAAACCAAAAGGATTTCCAAGATGCCAAGTATATTCTTCCTCCTGCTTCAGCTATAAACAAAGTACTAGGGCAGAACTATGATTTCTAAATAACTTGATGCTGTGGCTTAACCCAGCAGGCAGCTAAATACCACACAGCTGTTCACTCACTCCCCTCCCCTGCAGTGGGATGCGTGAGAGAATCAGAAAAAAAAAAAAAGTAAAATTCGTGGGTTGAGGTAAAGACAGTTTAATAGGACAGAAAAGGAAGGGAAAATAATAATAATAACGATAAAAGAATATACAAACTAAGTGATGCACAATGTAATTACTCACCACCCGCTGACCAATGCACAGCCAGTTCCCGAGCAGTGGTTACTGCACCCCGGCCAACTCCCCCCAGTTTATGTACTGAGCATGATGTCACATGGTATGGAATACCCCTTCGGCCAGTTTGGGTCAGCTGTCCTGGCTGTGCCCCCTCCCAGCTTCTCGCTGGCAGGGCATGAGGAGCTGAAAAGTCCTTGACTAGTGCGAGCACTGCTTAGCAACAACTAAAACATCGGTGTGTTATCAACATTATTCTCATCCTAAATCCAAAACACAGCACTGTACCAGCTACTGGGAAGAAAATTAACTCTATCCCAGCTGAAACCAGGACACCTGACTATTGATAATAGAGATCTTATCTCTGAGTAGTGACTGAGCATTTCTTCTTGATGAAAAAGACTATTTTTAAACTATAATGATCAACGCTGGGTACTTACTGGGAAATAATGGCTAGCACAGGACATTTTTAGATTAATAGAGTTTCAGCTGGTATATTGAGAACTTTTACAGAGGATTAGTGAGGCATTAAAAGACTTGCTCATTTGCTTGGACAATCTCTCAAAGTTGCTCTCCACTTCAGGTGGTCTGTGCTATCATCTCACAGCCGAGATGGGTAACCTGTGTGTTTCCATTTCTGTCCTTACCCACTGCACAGATTGCACTTCTAAACATGCTTAATTCTGGTCAGGTTCATTGGTTACACGACTTCATCTGAACCACAGTTTCAGCCTTACTGAATTTTCCCTTCCACATAGTTGTCTGTATCTGCATTTTTTGTATTCTTCCTGTTTGTAAGTAGCACCTGCCATAACAGCTGCTTTTAATAAGAAAATGGTTAATTTTCTAAGTGTATAATTCTATTTATTTGAAATAGAGTACTTGCCATACTCTGGGCACATGGCTGATAAACAGGATATAGCACTTTCAAGAATGTACTTTAATTTGTGTGAAGAAATTGCATGGGGAATTTAAAAACCCTTACGCAGTATATATTGAGAGATATTAGCATAATATAAATAATTACAAGACAATTGTTCATTGCTCTTGTATTCTCTTTGTGCTCTAGAACAACTGTAAGAGCTGTTTGAAAGAAGAGGAATCTGGTGAATCTGGAGTTGAATTAAACTTACAGTTCAGAAAAATGAAGGATGACTACATGAAATGCAGAATATTCCTTGGAGGAACAGCATTAGCATAAACATGTAGTGGTTGTTTTAAGTTTCACATTATAAATGCTAGCAGCAAACCTTGCAGCAACTCACTTTAAACAGTCTGGAAAGATTCTTTAATTTCCTGAGGTATAGTCAGAAGTTAGGGAGGTATACTTCCAAAATTTTATGGCTGTACACAACAGAGGTTTATAATATTAGTTAGCATTTTGTTACACCAAACGAAAAGTCAGTTGACATTCACTCCCTAGTCAGAAAATAGTTCAGAACAGAATGACCGGGTAACAAAGGAGAACAGAGAACATGAAACAGAAACACAGTCTTTAATTGCATGGGAAGATGTTTGTAATTCCACAGGCCGCTCATCTTCAACTTGGAAGGTTGTGAGCAAAGAGCAGGTTATTAAAAATAAGTTTACACTGTTAGGTTTTTATATTGAATTAGAAATCCTGAAAAAGAACACTTAAATTTCCACTTGCACAGTATTGTGCTCATGCCCATTGAAATGCTACAAACAGGTAGGATTTCCAAACATGAGCAATCAAATTATTTTCATAAGTTATAAAATTATTGCAACTTCTAGCTCCCTTATTCAAAGGAATTTAGATGAAGGTCAGTATTAGGAATAAGGTTATTAGATGATGATCATTATTGGTGTCAGGTATGTTTTCTAGCATTAGGTTCTAGCTGATATGCTGAGAACGCTGGAGTGTTTCCATGCTCTGAAAAAGCACAGATTTCATAGATTCAGTAAGTGCTATTCAGTAAAAGTTAGAAACTTCTGAAGTGCTATAGAGGAATGCAAATTTTCAGTTTCATGTTCTATTTCAGAAATCAGAAGCATTTAATTTTCATCTCACTTTCAGTGTCCTACATATCCCCTCATCATCCAAAACACTATAATTTTCTCAGCTACATTTCTCCTAGAAAAACAGAGAACAGGATGAGCTAGGTTTTTTAAGCCATGCCCAGAGATACACGAAAACTCTTCCAGAACATAAGAAGTACTTCATACAACCAGATATCAGCTGGAGGAAACACACTGGAACAACCTCTTCTCACTAGGTACTATGCCAAGCCACAGAAGGGACCAGAATGTCTTTGTATCACCAAAAAGAAATGTCTCCTTGTGTAAATATGCAGTTCCAGCTATACTCCATTTAAAGGTAATTGCAGCCTGGCTGACTTTAAGCTTTGAGTTTCTTCTACCTTCAGTACTTACTGAGCAGAAGTAAGCCTTTATTTCTCAGTTACGCAAGAACGTATCTTCACATGTGGAAAAAGATCACCGATGTGCAGAGTACCTAGGTGCTCAGGGAGTGAATGCACAAAATGGAATATTCCCACCTCCCTGCTCCCTGTTGTCACTAGAGCCTTGCACTCACCAGTCCACATGTGTCCGTGATGCACAGGATGCATCCCTGTGCATGCCAAGAGCCTCACCCCTTCCACACCAGTGCATGTGGGAGGGATTACTTTACACCCACTGTAAAATAATGGATTTTTCGAACTCCTACCTGTGTCCTTTGCAAATCCATAGGCGCAAATGTGCCATCACACACCACATATGTATTTCAAAGTGGTGAAATGGGGGAATGGCTTTTTATTTCACTGCAATGTATTGTTAAGACCCTGAAATGTTTTTTTTTTCTATTTTAAGAATGGAAAAGTATATGACAGAAAGCAGTGTGAAAACTGTGGCTCTGACTGAAACTGAGCTGCAATGATTTAGATTGTAGGTGTTTGCTATGTAGCATGACCTTTATCTTCATGTTTTCTTGAAAGGTATTTATAGCATATTTCTTCAACAGCACACATCTGAGATCTGTAAGCACTCCAGTGAGTCTTAGTACTATTAAGTACCTATGAGTAACCAAAACACTGTACTTCATTTTTACTTTCCAGAATCACTTCAATGATCTCCCCTTCTTTGACTTTAATGTTTTCAGATTTATTTCTTTGACTCGCCTTGCTAAAGGCTAAAGTAAAATTCATTATGATCTACAGCATCTAATTTATGTCCCAGCCAGTCAGTAGCCTTGGGCAGAACAAGATACCAGAGACAGCTGTTAACACTTAGTAGAAGTTCATATTCATCAAAAGATGTGCATGGGTGTACATGTACTAGTTTTCCTAACAACTATTACATCTCCAGGCTTCCTAAGGTGGAAAAAGACACTTAGAGAAGACATTACATACATCTCCTACACAGTTTTGTCTCCACTGTATCAAGTCACACACAAGAAAGACTGCAGGCAACTTGAAGTTAATAATTATTATTGTAAGAGTACCCAAGAGTACCCAGTCTAGATCAGGGCCCCGGTCCTCTTTGCGGAACTGTGCCATCAAATGGAAAGTAAAACACCATTTGTTCAGCTGCAATTCGCATTTCCATCAAACTAGACAGAGACAGCAACAGGAAGCCATCAGTGCTAATTTACACAGCAGCCTTTCATGGCTTACCCTTACATGGGTGATTATCAGCAGTTACCGACTATCCACTGCTTCAATAAATGTGTTACAGTACATTATACATTACATACGCTTACTAAACCTTAGCAAGCATATTCTCAAACAGCCACTATTGGGTTAGCTCACAATAAGTATCTTGACATTCTAGTTATAAAGTTATGCTTAAGGCCATTGTGCCACTGACTTTGCCTGAAAGTACAAAGCAGATTGCTCCGACAGTAGCACCGGACTTATTTTTGTGCAATGTGTGTGTCTATCTAGACAGAAGTAGAACACAAAGCAGTTCAGCTATGCACATGTAGTATACTGAGCTGAAAACACTGTCTCAGCATTGCTACAATGTCTGATTTCAGTCAGAGACAAGACATTTTTGGGAAAGATTAAAAGCAAACAGCATCTGACTGAAGATCAAGAACCATCTTTTGTTGTCCTCTATCATTTCTACACAAACTGTTTCCTGCTCTCTTACCTACT
Organism: Pygoscelis adeliae; assembly: GCF_000699105.1. Classification (NCBI taxonomy): domain Eukaryota; kingdom Metazoa; phylum Chordata; class Aves; order Sphenisciformes; family Spheniscidae; genus Pygoscelis; species Pygoscelis adeliae. The sequence goes on from NW_008825271.1 coordinate 5,575,319, forward strand.
AGAAAGAAAACTAAAAAAGCTAAGTAAAGATTAGGTGCTTCTGCAATATTACTGTGGTTGCTAAACATTTGACCTGATAATGGAAATGAAATACATGCCAGTTCAAGTATTATAAACACAGTTCCAAAAGGTTAACCCAGCCTGTGTTGATGTTAATAGGCTTGATGAAGGTTTTGCATTATTTAAAGCATAAGACTGCCTGCAAGAGCTTTATCTGCTATTGTTACAAATGAAATCCAAGATGACTGAAAGGGAAAGTGATTAGAGAAAGTGTTTCTTTTTTCAGCTTGTTTACTAGGTGCACTTGACAATAGTTTCTGTACAGTCAGATTCTTCATGCTGAAAAAGATGAGCTTGTACAGATATGCAATCATTATGATAAAGCTTCAGCCAGCACTGCTTAGGCTCTATATATAACTCCTGTTTGCTTTTTAACTGTCTCCCATCCCATTTAAGGACATGATATCAAGTAGCCTGTATCCACAGTAACTTGCTCATGCAATACTGAGTACCGAACTGAGGGAATTACTGCAAATTACTACATATGTAGTGAAGTTAAAGTGTGATAGCTGTTATTCACTAGGTCTCCATTAGGCAATCTTACCCCACATTAAAGCCGTGGCTGAACAGGGCTCCTCAATCACAGAATCATAGAATCATAGAATCATTAAGGTTGGAAAAGACCTCTAAGATCATCAGGTCCAACCGTCAACCCAACACCACCATGCCCACTAAACCATGTCCCTAAGAGCCTCATCTACACGTCTTTTAAATACTTCCAGGGATGGTGACTCAACCACTTCCCTGGGCAGTCTGTTCCAAAGCCCAAGGCTTGCCTGTAATGGCCTTAAGACAACTGCATGCAAACAACCTGCTGTCAATAACAAGAAAATTGAACTAAAAAAAACCCCTCAAGAAATAAAAACAACTTCACCTCACCATACAAATGCCTCCAGAAGAACTAACGCAGAAACCATCGCATGTGGCTCTGGCTAGAACACATCCCTCCTGCTTTGGGAGTTTTCCTGATGTAACCAGTCAGGTCAGTGGCTTTTCACAGGCTGCCCCCCTCCTCCCCTGGGTGGCTAGAAACCATTCCATGCTCTTCCACTGGCTTCATTTCCAGCTCCACTCCTCTGCATGCAGTTGCTGCAAAGCAACTTGCTCTAACTTCAGACCTGGAGCTCTATTGATCCGCTCACGCCTGCTGCCTTGCTAGCCCACTTTGATTTGCTTTATTTAGCTCCCAGGTTTAAAAGGTAGCTTTCTGGTGGCGAAGCCCAGTAGTCCACATATCCAGCCTAAATTCAATTCACAAATAATTCAGGTGAAAGCTTGGTCCCATTTCATATTAATTTCCCTTGAAATCCGTATTAAGCCACTTTGTTTCTTGGCAATATACCAGGAAAGATGTCCAGTACCTGTAAAGAAGGCCAAGTAACAGTTGTTTCAAACCACAAGCTTTTTCTCGGTAACACTGCAACCCACACTTGCTCATCTAACAGAAATCTCATTAACTGTCAGCTCTGACAGTTAAATTATTGATAGGTCTGAGTAGATTTATCTGAAATAAAGTGTTTGAATTCTTTCCATCTTAATAAAAATATTGACTTAGAACGAAGGAAAAAATAGAGAGTTCAAATCACAATCTTTAAAACCAAGGGGCAAGCAGAACCAGTTCTTGAGTTTTTAACTAAAATCTAACAAATACTGCAAGTATTTCTAGAATGTGACTTCACGGAGGATAAGGTCCATGAGCATCTGTCGTTTTGAATCTCTCAGCCTTCAGTCTGTTTTTGAAGAAAAATGAAATGGAATTAGTTATATATGATTTCTTTAATGTAAGTATATTTTTATCAAAAAGTGCTCAAATGGTCAAAAGGGTTAAATCACTTTCTTACATCAGTTTCAGGAAACTTTACCACTCTGCCACTGTTGCATTCTTGCCCCTTTTCCACCTATTTATGTTCACGCTTACAACATTAAGCATTACATTCTCCCAAGAAAGAAAAAGCACAGTTGACTTGCTTGTGTCATTAATCCCAGGTTTTGCTTAGTTAATGGCTTCAAAAAGTTTGAATTTGTGTTGTTCCTAAGTAATTAATGGCTAATGACTCCTACTGGAGTACCTAACAGGAGGCGACCCTGGCTGCTCTTCTCAAACGTAAATCCTGACTGTAGGAGGAAGAATAAAAATCGCAGGAGTCACTACTTTTAAAGCAAGAAACTTCTCTGGATAAAATACTTTAACCCACATGACCTTAGAAATGAAGCATGGAAAAATAGTATGATTATGATGCAACACTGACTCAGTTGCCTCATAATCACCAAGACATTTCTCAAAGCAGATTCAAGAAAAACATAGTTATTAAAAAAACAAACAAACTAGAAATCTGTCTTTCAAATATCTTCATTACCCCACTAGAAAAGATGTTTAGCTTTTGAAACTGCTCACTGCTGTTGTTAAACTTTGTGGAAGAGGGTGGGAGAAAGCTAGCACAATCCCTGTGGTGCTTCTCCTTCCAAAAGTTTCAGAGGTAGTCGTAATGGTTGTGATTGTCTATTTTACTACTATTAGAAATACTGAGAGGAGGCATAGGACAGCTCATTAGTGCAATCAGGTAGCTAGGAGTTTTTATAGATACACCTCTACTGGGAAGTAAAAAAAATTCTTCTGTTAATTTTCAAAGCACAATCAATACACCTGACAACTCTGACTCGATCCACGGAGATACTTAAACTCAGAGCAGCTACTTACACGTTAGTAGTGACTCTGGGAATTAACATGGTCATCCCACAATAATCTAAACAATGGCAGACTTGCCACACTGCCAATAGTTTAATCGCCCATGCATTTTGATTTTGTAATTCAATGACAATTCCTGAAAAAGAGCCTGTGGTCAAATTTCCCAGCTTTGGTATTGTTAAAAAAATGTTTGAATCACCACTAGATACTGAAATTATCTACATATGAGCAACTGCTTAAGATCTGGCACTGGAATTTTCTAGGAAGATACTCAGGTTTTAAAATTGTGTTTTTCAGCTGAAGTCCAACATGAAATTACACTTATTTACATCAGCCAGCAATCTAACCAGCTCTAGTCAATACCTACACTTTTAGTTAGAATTTTTATGCCATAATGATTGGGCCTTCATTATAACTCAAAATTTGGCATTTGCTATCCTTAAAAAGGAAAGGAATCTGATGAGCCAGTGCTGTTTTTGGAATAAGAGTTCTGCTATCACTCACCGTTGACGCTTTCATCAAGAAAGCAAATTCCACAGAAATAGTTTTTCCATTCTATCTATGTTTTTGGTACATTGCTGAAAACTCAGATTTTCATCATCATTCTTTGTGAAATGTCTCAATTTTTATCAGAACTTGCTCATGACAAAACAAAGGTTTGCTTTCTATTCCTTTACACAGGGAATTCAGTACAAACACGTGGGAAAGGATGACAAATGGCACTGGGTAGCCAAAACCAACATTCAAAGAGCGGGATCAGACAGACCACCGACTCTTAGTGCCCACATAAACACAGTAAGAATACAAAGAGAGTCAGCAACGACTTGAAAGGTTAAAGTAGCTGCACATACTTTACTGTGTATGCTCTTTAAACTGGTGGTTACTCTTAGATTACCTGAGAACAAGTACACTGTAGATTGCTGGAAAAGGGATTGCTCCCAATTTTGTTCTATTCATTCACATATGAAAACCTCACGCTAAGATGACTGCTTTGCTTTCTTACATAGTGTTTTGCCTTGGCCTTTATGGGTACTGCTTTTTTTAGTCCAAATTCACATAAATGATTGTCTGTGTGGATAGGTTAGAAAATCAACAGTACACTTAACAAATATATACATCCAAAAGACTTCAAAGTAATATTTAATCAGATAAATCTGAGAAGAGATAAGTTTCTTTCTCTTCCCCACATTATGTTAAGGGAAAGGGCAATTTTAGCAGTTTGTGAAATTTATTGATATAGTTTAGATTTAGAGATAATATTCCCAATATTGTACTTATTGAGTTACTTTATTAACAATCTTCGATACCAGTCAGTTAGTAAGTGAATATATACTATACCACTTGAATGTATGACTGTATACCTGTATTATTGCTGTCACTTTTCACTCAGTAGAAGTCTTCCTACAGTTTTGGGCTGTCTGACTCAGGCCTTCCTTGCACTCCTTAGAAATTTTTTCAGTTCCCCCAAAATTAAAGGCCTAGTATTAGATAGAGGCAATGATAACTGCAATGACAATGTTAGTAAGTCACCGACCACCTGACCCTCTCTCTCCAAAACAGCACTTTGCTATGTTTTTGAAAAACTGCCTGTTTATTACTAAAAAGTGAACTGTTACTTCACTGTAATAGACATTGGCCAAAGGGTAGGATACAGGAATGTGGCACCTCTGGGTGAGAAAGTATTTAGTAACCTAAACGGATTTCTTCAGTTTTGCAGAATGACCCAGTTTTTCTACAAAAGTAGAGCATACAGATCTAGTATTAGTGAGGACTGAGCAACACAGATCACCTTAAGAAAAGTATTAGCTCTTGATACAATATGTGCATATTTTGAAAGAAAAAAAAAGTTTGCTCAAATATTCGAAGTGATTCATGCATAACTGTTGGAATTTAAGCTTAAGCCTTCAAGCAGACATTGCCTGCAATAAGGTGCTGAACTGATATGCATTTCCAGCACTAACTTCCTTTTTGTACTTGGCTCTTACATCATTTTGCCTACATTTAGGTCCAGCTCTTTCAATCTGCTTCAGGTTTGTTTCCATTTTCCTAGGGAACAAATTAGTGGACCTAGCACACAAGTTGTCCACATAATTAGATAACATTCTTACACATTTTACCACAGAAAAATCCTCATAGGAGCAGAAATTGTAAGAGCAGAAATGGACATCACACTATCAGCCAGCCTATCTTCTGGCCCAGAGGAAGAACTGTTATCCCTAATATTTCTTGAGTTTGCTTTGAAACCAACCCCCCAGGATGGAAATGCTGTAATCTCATCAGTGCCTAGCCAATATCAGTGCTAAACCACCTTTTCTTACTTTTCCTAATTAGTTGCCTAAGTCTGCTTGCTATCATTTAAGTCCATTACTAGTTGCCCTACCTGCAGCACATGGAGGGGAATTTAATTCTGTTTATTGCACCCTTCTATGTAGTTGAAGACTTAGATATCCTCAGTTTTTTCATAATTAAATTTAAAGTTACTGTTCCCCCTCAACCTGTCCTTGTATTGTCCCCCAACCTGTTTTCTCATCTCTGACTGGCCTCAACACTCTGGACCCCAACATTTGATGTACATCCTTCTTGATCTGCAGAATTCAGTGCTGAGCAGAGTAGGAGACTCCTATTTCAAGATTGTTTCTGATGATGCATCCACTCTGGTGTGTCTCACTCCAACAGCATGACACCGTTGAGTCATATTTAGCTTGCAAAGTTGTTTGTTTAAATCCTTTCCAGCAATTCTGCTGTCCAGGCAGTCTTGTCCCTCTGTCCCTCAGAAGTTGGCATTCAGCTCAAGTGAATTGTTAGATAATTTCTCAAGAGTCTGAGAACCTGATCTTGTCTTCCAATGCAGCCTTTTGAATTATTATCATCTGCACAGCTAAAACATTATTCCTTCATCCAAATCACTAATGAAGATACTGAATATTACTAGACTCAAGCAAGGTCCTTGAAGAATCATGTTTGATATAGCCTTTTGGTTTGATGTTAAAGCACTGATTTTCTACTCTAGAGTAGATCTTTCTTACCAATTCTGCATTTCCTAATATTCTCACCTACTGCATGTTTTCCTAGTTGTTAGACACGGTGAGGGAGCATAAAAAAATCTGTAAAAGTCAAATTATTTGACTCCTACTGCTTCTCCCTTATTCACCCTGTCAGAGAACAAAATTAGATCAGCTTGACATGACTTGTTACTAGTACATCCATGCTAGTTGTTACTCATCTCCTTATCATTTTCTAGGTGCATAAAAATTGCTTGAGTATATTCTGGTATTTTTCCAGGATTTAAGTTGCAATGACAGCTGTATAATTCTTTGGCTGTTCTTTCTTGCTGTCTTTTCCAAGATAAGCTCAAAGTTTAGGGGAAGATTTTAAAAAGCTTTCTAGACTCCAGGATCACCACTAGCAGTTATGATGGCTGAAGTAATTTGCCTATGTAACCAAGCTTAAATTTCACCAGGTCCAACCAAAATGAGAATATCTGGTGTAAGTCATCTTTAACCTAATCT
>NW_008825271.1:5581589-5582282 GCF_000699105.1 Pygoscelis adeliae
TTATCCTTTTGTGACTATTAATGCAATGTCTTGTTGTTTTTGGTTAATGAAATTTGCAACCTCTCCTTTTTCCTCATGGTGTATACATTATATTAGACACATATTATGCATAAGATAGGAATTGGTCTAGTAGATATCTATTGAATAATTTCTTTAGTGATAAGTGATGGTCCTTGTTCTTTTCTCATTGATCTTTCCATGTCTGTTAGCCTCGGCACTCATTTACTTGGGCTAAACAGACTAAATCTGTAAAGGTAAGTATTCTGATCTGACTTGGGGCAAGAGTTATAGTGCCTTCAATGCCTACAAGATTTGGTTCTTTGGCTTTTTTTTTTTTTTTTTAAAGAAACATTGTCTGCTCTGACTGTTAGAATTATTTGAAACTAGAGTTTCAACAAGGCCAAGTGCTGGGTCCTGCACTTCGGCCAAAACAACCCCATGCAGCGCTACAAGCTTGGGGAAGAGTGGCTGGAAAGATGCCTGGCGGAAAAGGACCTGGGGGTGTTGGTCAACAGCCGGCTGAACATGAGCCGGCAGTGTGCCCAGGCAGAAGGCCACCGGCATCCTGGCCTGTATCAGAAATAGTGTGGCCAGCAGGAGCAGGGAAGTGATCGTGCCCCTGTACTCAGCACTGGTGAGGCCGCACTTGAATACTGTGTTCAGTTTTGGGCCCCTCACTACAAGAAGGACGTT
>NW_008825271.1:5582301-5582552 GCF_000699105.1 Pygoscelis adeliae
CTGGGACTGTTTAGTCTGGAGAAAAGGAGGCTCAGGGGAGACCTCATCACTCTCTACAACTACCTGAAAGGAGGTTGTAGCGAGGTGGGTGTTGGTCTCTTCTCCCAAGTAACAAGCGATAGGACGAGAGGAAATGGCCTCAAGTTGCGCCAGGGGAGGTTTAGATTGGATGTGAAGAAAAATTTCTTTACTGAAAGAGTGGTTAAACATTGGAACAGGCTGCCCAGGGAAGTGGTTGAGTCACCATCCCT
>NW_008825271.1:5586396-5594748 GCF_000699105.1 Pygoscelis adeliae
CCACCAGCAGCGGATAATAGTCAGTGGACTGTACGAGGCTTCGTAGCCTCTCGGTGACATCCCTGATGCGAGCCCCTGGTAAGCAGCACATCTCTCTAGAGAGTGTGTCAGGTCGGCAAATGGGTGCCTCCGTACCTCTCAGAAGAGAGTCGCCTACTACTATCACCCGTCGCCTTTTCTTAGTTGCAGTGGTTGTTATATGGGGGGCAGACTGGGCTGTCTAACTCAGCTCCAGCGTGTCTCCTGATGCGATGGGTCTTTCCTCTTCAGTCTGCAGAGCGGTGAAGTGGTTCTACAAGGGCACCTCAGGCTCTGGGGGAAGTCTCTTCCTCCTGCTGGTCCTTGCCGTTGCAACCATCCATTCTTCTGCATTATTGGCCCCCCTCCCTTCTGTGTGTGCCAGTGGGGGAGTTTTTGGCTGTTTGGCCATGGGCTGTGGGTCCACTGCAAACTGCATTTGTAACCAGCTGTCTAACTCCTCTGCCGCCCTGATGTTACACAGCCTTCTCAGTGCCTCCTGCAGCTCAGGCACCTCCTGCAGGAGGTCCTCCACCTGGGCACACCTTTTGCAGGCAGGTCTGCCACCTGTCCCTGCCCCAGGAGAAAGGTCTAGGCACTTCCTACAGTCTGAGGTCTGCACTGCAGCCTCTCCTTTCAGCAGCTCCATCTGGGTGGAGGCATCAGCCGCCGCTGGGGTAGATGGTGCAGACCCCCCAGCTGGAGCTGTGGCCTTTACCCTGAAAAGAGTGCCCACCATTCTGCCTTGAGGGTCGGGTAGGACGAGTGCCCTGGACCTGTGCCCAGTTGCTGGGTTATGTGTCCGCCGAGTCCCCCACTCGGCCTGTGGAGTGCCTCTCCTTTGAAGAGGCGCCCTCCCTGCGTGCTGATCCACTGCAGGACATGCCTGCACCAGCGCTGATCACCTCTGCAATATAACCCTGCCTGATGCCTTATTCAGTCATTTCTTAACTTGCAAAATTTGGGAATTTATTAATTTGACAGTATGGTTCGCTGAAGATACAATAAGGCAGCCATTATTTTGTCAGTATTTATTCCAAAGGGAAGATTTCTGATCTCCTTATATTAAAGGATAGAATCAATGGAAGCATGAGGCATTGCAAGAGGAAAAATTGTGAGCAAAGAGGAAACCTCTAAGCTGGTGAGATGGAAGCATTAACAAATGCTTTCACCGGCATGATTCTGCTAACACTGTTCTCCAAAAGCATTTTATGCCCCTAACTCTTGAAAGTCAGTAGGAGTATCTCCCATTTTTTGGGGCTTCATTATTTTCCACCAATGGCTGGCTCACAAGGTGGAGCAGGGAAGGTCATGACAGCAATTTCACCTAGTGCAGCCATTCATACTCACTGAACAGCACAGGAGACACAACACTACGGACAAGTAAGTCCCACCACACCAGTGCTGGCCACCGCTGCACTGGATTCCCTCAGTCAGGAGTACAGTGTCTGGCTCCAGACCAAGTCAGGCAGGTCCAGCTGAACTGTTCAGCTTAGTCATCACAGACACACGCTGGAAGTGATGACAATCACAGGGCAGGTTTGTGTGTGAGGGGACAGTGGCTCCAAAACGGGACTGAGGGGAGAGGCTCTTGGGGTAGGTAAGGGAAAGGAACAAGGGACTAGACCCCATGAGACACAGCCGATCTCAGGCAAAGCTCAACTACAAAACAGTTATTCTGATGGATGTTAACCCTGGTCTTGAGGGCAGAATTGGTTACATTTCATGACCCTTCGCGAGAGCTAACAGATAGCTTCTCAGACTTAAAAAACTCAGCCTTGTGACAATTAAGGTGTGATTAAGCAGACGAAGGAGCAGTTCTAAAGAAAATAATCAATTCTGTATTTCACCTTTTTCTGAGGCAGATAAACTTCTGTGGTAAGAAAGTAATAAGTATGCAGGTAATTATGCTCCAAATGTCCTCCTAGGCAGACTACTATTGTCTTCCTAGTGGTCACATTCACCATATTTGTATTTATTAGTGCTGTCAACAACTGATTTACCTCCATTTTGCCTGCAGAAGACAGCCATAAGAATTTAACTAAAAGAGATGCTGCAGCAGAAGATTCTATCACAGACATACCAGAGAAGTTCTACAGATAACAAACATCAACTTTCACTGACCCTTCCAACTTTGCTATTTCTATAGCAAGTCTTTTGAAATACCAAATCCAAATTACAGAACACTCTGCAGTCTTTCTAAGTTTGCAGAAAAGAAAGCAACTTCCCTTTAATACTTACTACACACATCTTGTTACTACCCTCTACCTTGAAGCAATTGGTCTCAAAACCAACAAAATGTCTTACTTCGCAGAAAGTTTAACCTTACTTATGGATTGCACAGATCTTGTCATGCTATTTGCATTTTTATTACTACCTTGTGTAATACAGGAATGAGGCAGAAGTGTATATGAAATCTGTTGTATTTTCCTAACTGTGGTTGAGCGTTGGACGACGAATCTGGACTGTTCCAAACGTCTGACGGTTACGCTGAAGCTCCATTTATTGGAGCAACAGTCATGTATATCTCTAGCAATGAATGTAAAATTAGAATTTTAAATGTTATTTCATACATCAAAAGACAACATTATGTTATCTGCTCCATCCAAAGCTTTAAAAGCTCTGTTGGAGAAGTTAAGGAATACATTCTATTTAATTTCATACCTCCTATGATCACACAGCTGTGTGATATGATACCACCAAAATAACTTTTCAAGGAATGGAAACACTCCACATGTTAAAACTCAGAAAATGGTAATAAATTGTAAGGATTCAGTTTGCTACAGATACTACAGCAACACAGAGCACAACTCTGAATATTGTAAGAAAAACAGGATGTGACAAAAATGCAATTTGCAGTTTTCTAAACAGTTCTGATTAGCTTTTTTAAAAAGTGAAAAAGCTACATCTGTCAGCTTTAGACTTGTGTTTTATTTAATCCTAAATTTTCTCCCTAGTATCCACAAACTTTTTACAGCTCACGCTTCAGTCTCCAATAAGTCTTACTGCTATTATAAATCAAGCAAATAGTTTGGAGGGTACATTATGTTCCAATTTAGCTAGCATATTCTATCCCCTTACATCTTTCTGTGACACATCAGGTACTAGCCACTATTGCAAATGGGATACAGGACCTTGGACTCAATCTACCATGGAAGTTCCTAGGTCTTGTTTAAATATTTTAGGATTATCCCTCAAAACTGATTTGAGCAACCAGACAGTCCAACCGCACTCTTGTCACAGAACATATGCTTACCTTCATAGACTGTCATTATCAACAGCTCGTGATGCCTCCCCTGCGTTATCCTGCATATAGGAAGTGTGGTGCTAAATTTGTGTTTAAATGAAATAAAGGTGTCAGACAAGTATAAAGAATTGGTGTAAACAAACAATGGCTTGATGGTTGAATGCCAACTCAACCAGCTGAAGGAGAATGATTTCTTTACATAAAGGTAATTACTTGTTACATTAAGGTAATTACTTATTTATAAGCAAGTATAAGTTTGTAAGTATCAAGGCATGAGCAAGCTCAGCTTTCCATCTTGAAAGAACGTGGTTCTGTCTACTTATGCCAAATAGCATAGCATTTCCTAAAGCCATTTTATTCAGTCACTGTTTCAGGAAGGACAGTTAAAATCAAAGCTGGTTAAGTTATGAAAATCCTGGCCAGGTGGTGGACAAAGAAAGGCAAGGAAAAAGAAGAGTTTAAGAGGCCGGATATCTAACTCAAGATTTTCCTCAGATAAAGCTCTACCCAGGATGGGAGTTTTGCCTAAATACCCAATCTTCACCATGATCTCTGTATGTATCTGGATAAGTGAGAATAGATATTTCTTGGAACTGATATGAAGTATAGACAGACTTAGACACGCTGGTATGTGTGTATCTTCCTGTAAACCTAGGAAATGTGTTGCTCTACTAGGATTGCTGAAATACCACCCAAATTTCTGAGAAAGGAAGCACTCATAAGACATAGTTGGAAGCTGTAGCAAGGAAGCTGCTAAAGAGGCGAGGATGGAGGATTGTGTGCTACACATCGGCTATGAAAGAGTTGTCGAGTGCCTGAGCCCACCATGCCTCTCGACAAATATGTGGTATTATTCACACACGCTCAAAAAGAAACATGGCAGCCGCTATCTGTAAAGACTGCAGAACTGCAGAGCCAAGACAGGAGAGGAAGCTCTCCTCTGCTTTGCTTCTCTCCTCTCCCGTCTCGTCTTTTTGCCTCACCCAGCCTTACTGTGCACTCTGCTCTCTTTCTGCAAGAGGCAGTGACTAGAAGGCTAGGTGGCCACACATACATTTAAGAAGAGTCAGTTAAGTTTCTAAAACTGTTTTCTATTGGATGAAAGAAGATGTATCTATAATCGGATATGCAGTTATAATAGATTGTTTTAGTGTACATTATCAGTATGCGTGTTTTGCTTTGTTACTGAAGGCCGAATGTAGAACACTCATTTAACAGTTTACAGCCAATTAAGCAACAAGTTACTTAACAGTAGCTTTAAATGATGCATATATTTTCAGTCCTAATTTCCTGGGAATCAATGTTACTTTTCCAAATTTCTATTTAAAACTTTAAAGAATTTGATTCTTATCTATTAATGGATAATTCAATCTTTTTATATTTGTGCCTGTGAAATATGCCAAACTTGGCATATGACAAAATAATTGTTTACATTGTTACAGGAAAGACACAGTAGTATGTATTTGAAATGACTACTCCTGTTCACTCCAGTCTATATCCCAGAAACAAACACAGCATTAAGTTTCCTGTGAACGCAGAATTAAGTAACCCGTGTCCAACAACGATAGTACAGAAGATAATTTATCAGGATGGAAAAAGTTCGGTCTCAGTGCACTGTCAGGTTTGAGCCCTATACCAAAACCACAGTAAAACAACCCAGCCATCACAATAAACACCCCAATGAGCATCTGGAAACCTCTCTGCAAGATAAGAGATTGAGAAAAACAAAACTCACTTCGCATATACCACCGAATTTTGCCAATATGATGAAATATAGCCAGAAAGGATCTAGGCACCTAGAAGTTAGTCACTTAATATCTAATGTTCAGGCTCATGATTAATACAGTGGGGTTTGAAACCTGTGTTAGTGCCTAGGTCCACACACGATACCTGATGGTAAGCTGGTGTCTCCCCCAGGGATTCTATATAGGCATCATGCCAAGCAAATTGTCATCTACAGACAAGGGCATCTACAGGTTATAGGAAATACAGATTTTGCACCCTCTCTAGCATATCCTAATCTTCAACAACAGGTTGTGTCTGCTTGCGTAACAGTAAGTAAACACAGCAGCAGTATGAGATGCTGTTAGGGAAAGCCTGGCCAGTATTCAGCCTACTCCCATCATACTGCCAACAACCAGCCCTGTTATACTCCTGCTGTCAGAGGGTACATCCCCGCCTATGGTTTCAGAGAACTGGCAGCTTCAGCATCACCTTCTGGAGTTGCAACTGCCAGTTTTGAGCTCAGCATCCCATATGCACAGATTATTTTTTGTCTAGAGGCATTACTTTGCTTTAACAGAGTAATCTATATTGAAGGCTGTCTGCCTTTTTTTTTGTCCACTCAGATCTGTGAGGTCCTTCTGGAGCTGCCTGCCGTTAGCACAGCATTTAACTACCCAAAGGAGCCAAAAGACTTATTAACTAGAAAGAAAGCTTAAGACAGCATAACCTAAAAATGTTGAAACTTAGTAGTTAGGACATGTACTAGGGTAAGACCTGGTTTCTGTCTGGAATTCATTTAAAGTCCTTGAGTATCTGGTTGAATGCAGCCTGTTTCAGAACTTCAGCAGAATTCGTAATAAAAATTTAGTCTCATTATCAATGCACTGAGCCATTTACTCACTCCCACATACAAGTCAGATGCATGGCAAAACAGTTTGCAGAGATCATTTAATTACTCATGAGTGCACCTAGGGCAGTATATCCTGATTCTCATAAATGAGCTATAGTTTCAAGTGTTTATTCAGAAGAGAAGCATTTCAGAAGGTCAGAAGGGATCATTCATCAGAGACTTAGAAATTGCTCCCCTGTCAGTTTTACATACAGTAAAAGGATATACAGTAATTTTCAGACTCACATCAGGTTTCATTATTTTTCTGACAAAAAGCTTTTTTTTCAACAGAAAGAATAAGTTTTCATTTAAAGGATTTCTTAACTAGTATATTCTTTCATATTGAATCTAGTATTGAACATAATTTCATGCAATCGTCCTAGGACTGTGAATAAGAATAATTTTTTATTTATCCTGGCACTCAGAATTTGATTGCTTTTTTATTGCAATGTACAAAAGTTCTCCCTCCCCCCTAAACATGAGAAAGAAGACTAAGCTCCATTAAGTTTTGAACACTCATGAAGTATCACACTATTACTCTGAACATAAAGATAATTTAATTTTCAGCATTTTACTATAGGAAATTCAGACTCATTCTATTTACAAGGTTAAAGATGTTTCCATGTGAATGAGAAAGAGGAGGTAAACCTGTTTCCCTTGCCTCTTCCAGATACAACATACATGATGGCAAGGCATGTTCTCACAGGGTATGTTGGGGAGGACCACCTAAATCCCAGACTACATCAGTCGCATGACATGGGGTGCAGTGACACAGGACATCAAGTCACTCTAGCAAAGGCAGATGAGGGGCAGAACCGTAGCCACAGGAAGAGCCTTGAGATCCTGCCCCTCTGTGACCTCCTTCTCCTCCTCCTCCTCCCACTTCCCTGTCATGGCTCTGCAAAGCCCTGGGGAACACGTGAAGTTCACACCCTGCTGCAGAGGGGCTGGAGGCCGCCTGACAGAGAAGGAAGAGGGGGAAAGGTAAGCGCTGTGGCTGCCCCGTGCTCCGGCACTGTCTGCAGGAGAAAATTAGACTCTACTACACATTAACAGAGGGCAAGTTTTGCCCAAAGGCTCCCTTCATATAACTGATGGGCATTGATTTTAACATCATGATTCATTTATTGTGGCTGTCTTTGTAACTAAAAGATGCAATAAAAATGACGGCAGTCTGCTCAGCATCCAACTTCAGAGATGTGGTGTCCTGAAGACTCCTTGGCTTGAAACACGTTTCAAATCTTCCCACCTCCCCAGGAAACATGTATGACCTGCTTAACACACACTAGTGCAAATGCAAGGCTTTGTAAAAACAAAATTCCAGATATAGATCATGTATAACTTACTATACTTCTACTTTCCTACAGATAGCTTGAAAAATGACTGGGGGTTGAAATCTTCCTTGCTCAGTTAAAAAAAAATATTCTGAAGCCCGAGAAAAACATGAATGTAAGCATTAACCATTCAGATATCCATCATTTCAGCTGATAACTGAAAAAAAGAGTGTGAAATATGAACTCCTTACAGTAAAAAAGTATCCGGAAGAGAGACAATGAAGAGGAACAAAAAATGAGGATTACCAAAATGAGGACAGAAGCCATTGGGGTTCTTCCCTGAACTCACTGTCACCCTGCATGATATAAATCATGACAAAGTCCTGAAGAATGAGCAGCGACGCAAGGCAAGACTCTACTCCAGTCTCACCTGCAGATACATCACTGCTCTTGGTAAAAATCTGACTTTGAACAGAGAACAGCATGTACAAGTAATATTTCTTGGCCATGAGCCAGAATATAAATTATTTGCAACGCATTGTCTGTACTGAAATACTTTGCACAACTCGTGGCTGAGAGAGCAGGACCTCCAAAAATTTAAGCAGGGAGTTTAGCGAACCACAGCATTAACAACTGTGAGTGTGGTCTGAATATCTGCACAGCTCCCATAATTCTGTGCCATATGGCCCTTATGTAAAGTCTGTGAAAGCTTTGAGATGCAGCCTGCTCTATGGATTGCTTGTCAGTGCTGATCAGTACTGCTGAGCACATACCTGCAGGTGCCAGCATATCAAATGACCTGAACCTAAGAGCAATGAGCTCTAACCCGCAGATGAATTTAGAGAGCCCAATTCCCTGCTGATTTAAAACAGGATTCAAGAGTCTCTCCAGCTCCAGACATTGACTAGTAAGAAACAGCAAGGCAGAAAAATTAGGGTATATTCCTTGCAGTAAGCACAAGCTCACTATTACCCTCAATCAGTCTGAAGATCCTGAGTAGCATTAAACACTATATAGCAATTAGAAAGACAGCTTTGCAGTAAAATGGGCATTTGCATTTGAATGAAACATACTTAACCAGCTAGACTCCAGCATCTCAGATTCTGATTTATTTTTCTCCTCTTCAAACAACCCTAATAATGTAGATAGATACTATTTTCAAGGGTAGAAAATTTAAAGTTGCCCTGTAGAAAGAGCTT
>NW_008825271.1:5594818-5628928 GCF_000699105.1 Pygoscelis adeliae
TACTACTGCAGTTTGAACAGTTAGTCAAAACAGCTTTCCGTAAAACTAATGACTGTACTCCCCCCTTTTAATCTTGTTTTGTTTGACTAATTAGAAACAAATAGAGCATGAGCTACAAAGGAAGAACTTTTGCTCTTCATCAGCTGACAGAAGGCAAGTTATTCTCAAACTCCCAAACATGGACCTGCTGGTTTATAAACAAGTTCCAGACAGTCAGTCACATCTAAGCCTCCCTAAAAGACAATTAAGGGGAAGAGACAAGTTTGGACAAAATTCCTGTTCTGGATCATTTAACCATTAAATTGAACCAGGAATTCAATTATTTGGTTACACTGTATTAGAAATACTGGGGCAGATCTTCTCTATCAGAAAATTGGACACAATTACGCCTCTTGCATTTTTGTAACGTGCATGTTCTGGCAGGATTTTCTTGCAGGAATGGTCATACAAATGAATAAAACACCTGGATACACCTGAGCAGTCCAGATTACTAGATTCTTGGTTTTTTCCTATTCTAGATTCTTGGGTTTCTCCCATTAGGTCATCCAAGTGACAACTACTGATTGTTTTAGCTAGAAATGGCTACAGATATGTATGTTTTGAAGTTCATATGACACTAAGTGGAATAAAGTACCACTGTTACTTTAAAGATTACAACTGAGAATGAAAATATGGCAGCTAAACAACATCAAACATCTCATATAGTCTGACTAGCGAAGCTAACCTGAGCATCCATTTGCCTGCACTTTTACATGTGTAGGAATTATGGTTTTGTAACTGCACATGTTCCAGTATTTGGTATTTGTTTTAAAAGGACCATTTACATTTGTTTTCCTCTACTAGAGAGTCATAACGAAACATTCAGGATGGTGTAGTAACTAATTAGTATTTTATTTAAAAGAATATAACACATGTTGGAACCTAGCTGTTTGAAATTTCCTCCTGATGTCCTTGTTTCCCTGGAATAGCTTTTAAAAAGTAGCTATTTTCATAGCTACATTTGGTGCTATTTTTAGGCATCTTTCTGGAGGTTAACTGGAACAGAGGAACACAGACAAGTCAGGTGCCCCGGGCTCTCCTATGACCTTATATATCCATTGCCTCCAGTTCACGCATATTCAAAATACCTTTAGTATTTTACTTGCACATTACCGGTGCCTTTAATGTCAACAGGACAACAAGCATAACAAGTAGGAAGGTGTCAGAAGTGTACCTTTATGCCCTTGGACAGCGACATCATGTATCTACCTGTGCTGTGTTGAGAATTGATATTTGTATTAGTTTAGTTTCCTGCTGCTTTAACATAGACAATGCAAGCATTAAGAAGCTGTTGTGCAGCCATATTCAAACAGGTACATGTTAGTTTATGCTAAGCATTGGGACCAGTGACCAGTGTGTAACTGTGTTCAGCTGGAGGCAGTAGGGTGACAGGTGGTGAAGATGATAACAAAGTTGAGAACGACACAAATTTAGCTGACTTGAAGATGCTGGCAGAGACTGGCAGATAATTTGCTTCAACTGCTCTAAATGAAAAGCATCACCTAAATCGACACCTTTAATGTCAGAAAGGGATGTGCTAAGTTGCACTGAGTCTTGCTGGCCTGCTCACTTTTTGTCACTGAATAACTCCAATAATATGCTGGACAGGAGGGAGAGGGGCACCTGGAAAAGTGCAGGTTCTCAGTTTGGATCCAAATGTCTACCAGGTATCGTGACTACTGTTGCTCCCATACCAAAGCGTCTTTATAAGGCAACACCATGCACATGAACTGCACAGAGAAAACTGCCCATGCAATTATGACTGATGTGATTAAACATTTAAAGATTAGTGTGCAGCTTCCAAGTTGCTTTGAAGAGCTAAAGGACAAAGGAGAGACTACCATAGATGCTAGTCTCCACAGGGCTCTGCTCAGTCCTTTTCACTCATGTGGCCTGAACTCATCCCTCAGTAGCTAGGTCCATTTTGGAACTGAGACCCAGGATACATCTCCAGTGAAGATCCTGAGACTTCCCATCTCCTCACAGGATACCCCTGCTTTGTAAGTTACCCATCAGAGTAAAAAATCACTTCAAAAGAGAACACTGTCTCTTCGGCCATGTTTTACCAAATACTTTACACAGATGCACACAACTTCCCCTGGCTGTGAAGATTTTCTAACCTTTCTGGTTTTAAAGCTTTCTATTAAACAACACTTCAGCAAGTGGGAATCCTACTTTCAAGCGGCAATGCCAGTTTCCAGGGTGCTGTGCTGTAATTTAGTAGTGCCAAGTACTAGCTTGAATTTTAAAGCATGCTTTTAGCAGTTTGAACTGCATTTTCCACAAGACTATTTCACTACAGATACTTTGAGCTTGCTGTTACACAGTCAAAGAACCACACTTTTGAGGACATTTAAACATCACAATCAAATCACAATCATCTGATATCATCACAGTTGCTGTACCATGTCTAGCAAAAATAGATTATGGAATGTCATACAATTAGCAGAAATAATCTTACAATAATGCTATTTTTGGAGAGTGGACATAAACATTCAGAGCCACTATCTATACCTTCTCCAGCAAGCATAGGCAAGCCAAGTTTTCCCCAAGGCTTTTTGTTGCTGATTGGATAGCTCCAACCAATCTTTTCTTAGCCGTGTTTAATCCATTTTCTGTCACCCACCTTTTTAATTATACCAACATTTTTATCTTAATCTTTTCTTCATGCTTTTATTTAGGTACCAGAATTCAGCTTTTCTCTTATTTTTTCTATACTTTCATTTAGTTAGAACTTCCTTTGTTGCTACATTTATTTTTCTTTTTAACTTGTGTATTTTCATGGCAAGTACTCCCTCTGGCAAGGCTCACTGTGAGATTTACCTCACCGTATTTCCTTCCTAGCACTTCTCAGCTTGTTACCATGGATTGTCTGTCCCCTTCCCACCTATCTGCTTCCTTTTTGAAATATAGGAATCACACTGGAAGTGCACTGACTGAATAATAATAATGTGTATTCAGGGGGAACACCACAGGAATCCTAGACTCATTGCCTTTCTGCAATAATATAAAAACATGCATTTCCCATCAGGGAAACTTGTGTCGAAATACAAGGCTGTTGCTAATTACAAGGACCAAATACACAGCCCTAATGCTGGCAGAATTGTCTAGCAGAAAAGAATATAGATGGGAAGGAATAGAAAGGACTTCCGACTTCCACTCCATCCTTTTCACTGGTGCTGCCTATCCCACTCCTCAACAGCTCCTCCTATTAGCCTCCATTTCTCATCCCCTGTATGCAGCACTGGCATCATCCATGTTCCCTGGACATCGCTCATCCAGGTTTCCTCCTGTTCCTGGGACTCCCATACCACTCACATCAGGCAACATACCCGTGCCCTAAGCCAGCAAGGAAAACCCAGATGAAGGCAGCCCAGGAAGAGGCAGGTCAGGAGCAATCAGAATCCGCATCACGAAACTCCCAGCATGAAGAGTGCAACTCGGAGTTAGACTATACCTGAACATACAGCTGAAAAGTTCTTGTTATTCTTCAGTTCCCACAGCTGAGATACTGCTCAGGGAGCTGCCGCAGCTGTTCCCCATCATCTGAATACGCTTTCTAGGAACATCCTCCTCCCCAGGTTCCTGTCCCTCATTTACGTGTGTGAATCCTCCATCTACTACTGAACACAAATGACCCTATAAAGCGTGTCTCGGTAATCTCACTTATCTCTCTATTTGTGCTGTTGCTGGGATGTCAGGGTCCCACAGAGACCAGGCAGCTGGCAGAGCACCTTTAAGCTTGGCCAGAGAGATTCACCAGGGTGATGCCGAGCGTCGGCATGCCGACTCTTTCACCAGGCCTTCTCAGCAGTACACTGAATTCAGCTTTAGACTTTCCGAATGCTGCATTGTAAATCACAGATAGGCTCGGGTGATGCCCCCCCTCCCACTTAGAGAAACAGTTTCAACCAGCTTTGTATCTCCTAGCATTTTAGCAAGCCTACTTACTATACAGGCCGCATTAATACAAGAGATGGGTTATAATATATCACAACCCTGTTGTGATGCAGGAGTCAACGTTTTGGACCCACATTTAGAATATTTTCAGTATAGTAATAAAAGATCAGTCTCTAGCTTCCCTACTGTTTTCATCAAATTTCTTTGCTATAAGACTACAGCAACACCTATTTTTCCAATAAATCAATATAAAGCATGAATGAAGAAAAATAAGCAGTTCCTGGTGCCCTACCCAGACTCATTAGCAAATATACGTGTGCAACCGTGTTCAAGGGAGTTCAGGTTTCCAAGGTCTAGCTGTATCAACACTCCTTTAGTAAAACATTGACACTAACTGCTTTGTGCATTACAACTGTCAAGCCTGAGTGCCAAACATGAGCGAGCAGGTGGTCCCTGCGGGATCACGCCAGTGTAAGGAGACCTTCAGGGCAAAGAGTGATTCTCTGCACCCTGGGTACAGGCACGGCTGAGTGGGATCCCTCCCAGCTGCTCTCCGGGGGGTTGGTGATGGACCGTCCGTGGCCCATCCTTGCTACTGCCATTTAATGCAGCCTCCTTCATTAGCTGGCAAAGTGAATCTCAGCTAAAAATCAGCTTCCCACGGGCAGTGAATGGAGGGCAGCAGCATTTATTCAAGGTTGTATGGCAATAAAAATAATTCAGAAATACACATTTCCAAAGCTCTCCCTCTTAGAAGAAGTAAACTAAGCTATTTTGAGAGTTTCAGTCAAAACAAATGTTCCCATCAATAATTGATTGTGGGATTTGGGTTTACTGAGCTGCCCAAAGTGCTTTGTTCCTTGTCCGTTGAGCACCAGCCAGCAGTAGTACTTAGCCCTGTTCGAGCAGTCACCTGGGAAAGCTGCTGACCCTGTCTGCCCTGTCAGCCTGGGTCTCTGGTCACGCACGTTTTTGTGTAATGGACCACATGCAATACAAGTGAAATATTTACCATAATCATATTTACAAGGGGTCTGGCTCCCAGGAGAGACTGAATGACTGAATACCATATCAGAAATGAAATAAAGTGTAGTGTAGTTTGTTGGTCTTTTTTTCAATTGCATTCAAAAAGTTTGGAGCCAGACAAAAAACATGTTTTATTGGGGTCAGTGGCCACAAGAAATACTCGAACATTTACTAAGTGGTTTTTTTTTACATTACTAAAAAAAGTAACTGAGCAGAAGCAATGCTTACCAGCAGAAAGCCTCTCTGCTTGCAGCAGGCTCCACCAGGCTCCGAGCCGCCTCTCCCTGCTGCCATCTTGTTTGCTCCATCCCCGTCCCTGAGGTACTGCTGCACCGACAGCTGCGTGCTGTCAGCTCGGTGAGGCAGCAGGGGGTAGTTATAAATGTATAATGAATGCTTTTACGGCTCCCCGGCAGGCAGGGTGCATGCCGTTTGTGAGCTGGTGCAGTGATGTTATGTCCCGGGCAAAATGCCAGTAGACTAATGGAGAGAGGAAAGTGCTCCAGAGGGGTGGGAGTGGGGTGACACGGGTGGCAGTGGGCAGGCAGAAGCAAGGCTGGTGGCACAGCGGCCACAGGGCATCCAGCAGCCCAAAGTGCAAAAGCAGGCGGCCAAAAGTTTCTACTTCATCTGGAACTTAAACCCTATAGAAAATGTGAAAATGTAACTTTTTTGCTAGAGCTTTTGCTCATGATAGGTGTGCAGCTCTGGAGGCAGGATGGGTGCTGGTCACAGGAGGCAGCCTGACATCCATGCTACAACAAGTGCGGCAGGGGACTGTGCTCGTCGGCTTCATGAATCGCCGTCTTTAAAAGGCGATATGTTCTCATGTGTTTAGATGGAGGGGAAATGCAGCCTATGACTCTTGGTCTGTAGCTAGTTGCCTGTTTCCCAAAACAATTTTAATACATATTTTACTCAAACTGTTGGATGGTCCAACAGCCTCCTCTGGTTATGTTCAGGCACTTTCTATTCCTTGACTTTCCCCTCAAGTCTCAGTATGTCTCTGTCTAGCCAGCCATGCCGGTCGCAGCCTATTGAAACAAACAGTTTTGGGTTTTCTCTACTTGCCCTGTTTAAAGTTTGGCTCCAGCACTCGTTCTCCATGGAAATTCTCATGAACTGTTCTTGTGAGCCACAGCAGAGCATGATACTGTTAGTGGTACCTTGGCTAGCCTGATGAATCTGCAGCACACGAAGTGCTACTGTTCAGGCACTGAATTTTCTCCTGGAGATGGGCCATATTGGCTACTGACACCACTTCCAGAATTTGGGACTTAGAGGATCTTTCAGGTCACACTGGGGTGGTTGCTGAGCTTTTTTCAATGTCACTGTGTAGCTCTTCAAGACCTCACAGTATAAATATCTGAAATACAAGTTCCC
Source organism: Pygoscelis adeliae (assembly GCF_000699105.1). Classification (NCBI taxonomy): domain Eukaryota; kingdom Metazoa; phylum Chordata; class Aves; order Sphenisciformes; family Spheniscidae; genus Pygoscelis; species Pygoscelis adeliae. The sequence goes on from NW_008825271.1 coordinate 5,601,167, forward strand.
ATTCTCCTCAACAACCAAAGACTGTGTGTGATGGGAGGGGGGAATGACAGAGTAAATTAATCTGGCAGAACCCAAAGCCTTTACGATGATCTTTGCACAGTTAAAATTTTGTGAGAAAAACAGCACCATCTGCAGGAGACAATGCAGGTCTGGGAATTAAGAAGTCGTGTTATCTGACCTCTGATTTGGTCGTGACTCGGGGTTGAGTAACTACATTTGTCTAACATGGGGGATAACAACTCTAACCTGTTCCCATGGGACATTGGGAGGATCTCTTTAATGATTACCTTGTGCATCAAATGTATCACACTATCCGTGAACCGTAAGTGCTCTAATTTATTCCAGGTATGGCTGGACACGAATACAAGTGAAATTTCCAGGAAGTTCAGATGCTTAACACCTGAAAATCTTGCTTTGTTTTACAGAGCTGGAGTTCAGGATTCATAAGGCAGGATGGATCTGTCCTTGAGCTGCTAGGATTTTAAGTGTGGTCGTAACAACAATCCTTGCTTTTTCCCTTAAGTATTCTTAATAGTATTCAAGGGCAATCTAGGCCTCATACAAGAGCAACAAAGATGTGTGTGCTAATTCTTGGCTGTGTGTTTTGCTAAAGATGAGTAAGACTTATTGCCCATGAAGTGTTTTATTGTGGCAACAGATTACCCATTTTTTAAGGAATAAATGTTGAAGTTGATGAAAACAGAGCCTTGCCAGTCATGACTAAAATACATCCTGCCCTGTTCTGGCACGTGTGGGCAGAAACTTGTTCAGAGGCATTTTCCCGAACTCTGGCAGGTTGGAAAAGAGACATGCAGCCTATAATGAAGAGTGAAACCTGTACAAAAACCCACTGGCCAGTCTTGTCTTTGCTCTGTTTTACCCCATCAGTGGAGAAACAGTGCACGAGCTCGGGATGTCATCGCAGCTCTGTGGCATGGCCTCTTGGGACGCCTTTGTACAAACCCAATGGTAAAGATGTGCAGAAAATGGTAGATGGAAACCAGGTCCAGTGGCACCCGATGCAGAGGCTCTGAGCCTGGGCTGCAGGCTGGCAGACTTAATTTCCCTCCCTCATGGCAGTAATTTCAAGTAGTACAGTCTTGCCTGTTAAATCTTTTTAGCAACTTATGTTTTGCAACCATGCCCATTTTATAATTTTACTTCTACATGTAGCTCATAGACTGACAGCAAGGATTGCATATACAGGTAAAATTCTCCCTGCTCTTTCTCTGCAGACTGCTTTAACCAGGGCACATGATTATTTAAAACAAACAACTGCATGAGAAAAGCTGAAAATGAATCATAAAGAGAACAGTGTAAAGGATATTTGACTTGCAAATCAGTAGACAGGCTTTGTGAAACACTTAACGTTCACTTGCTTTGAGCTATTAATCCTGTTGTTTCCACCTATCATTGCCCTGATATTATTTGCACATAATCTTTCCTTCTAGTGATACTTGGTAAGCCAAAAAACATAGTTTGCCCTTGAAAATCAGGGGTCATTATCATGAGCGCTTGCTTTGGATAGGTAACAAATGCATAGCCATTTGCAAAGAGCATTCCTCTAATGCAGTGTTCCTACGTTTTATTGATTCAAATGAGGAATAGAAACTTTAAGCAGAAAATCATCTTTGCTGCAGTGAAATTTAACAGCTTGATGCACTACCATCTGTTTAAGGGAAAATAAGTATCAAGCTGATGTTAGAGTTTAATGCTATAATAATACTTTAAATTGTACAGCAATACTGACAGCAGATTCATTCTTTGAGTAGATTGATCTCTTTTGGAGGTATGACAGCAAGAATGGACAGAATTATTTGGTTTCTTAAACAGGAAAGACAGGAAGTTTGGTACATTTGAAAAAAGGAAACCAGAGGATGCTTGACAACACAGTCAGCAGAAGAGTCAAGGAAAAAAGGAGCAATTGGCTTTCTTTAAATGAAGAATTAGTGAAAAAACTTTCAACTGTTCTAGTCTGAATCTACCCAGAAATAAAAGCATTACAGAAAAAGACTATTCATAAATGAAATAGTAGTAAAAAAGAAAAATACCTTGCAATACCAAGGGCTTTTATTAGCACTTCTGTTTTGAATGTAGGTGCTAAAATTATGTGCTATGTTGAAAACATATCTTAACTGCCTGAATGCCCCAACTGCTTGTCCATGCCCCAAGCTGAAATAACGAGGTAAGAGTTTTGCAATTATTTTATTATCCATTAAGGGAAAATCTAACCAATAAATATTATTAAAATTTTAGAAATTGTTCTTTAAAAGCCAATGGTTCAGTAGGAATCTGAAGGTGGAAGTGTAAGTAGCATCTGAAAGTGCTGATGACCTAAGAGGTGCTTGGGACTTAAGCTTAGTTATTGCATGATTACAGGGATGAACTACTCTGGGTTGTGAAAGCTGATAGCTGCTTGGCTGCCATGACTCTGAGATTGTGAAGCTTTCAATCCTGTAAGAAGCAAGTAAGATAAATAGTAGAACCACAACCTTGGCCTTCAGGAGAGAAGATGATAGCTTGTTCAGGGCTCTGTTTGGCAGGATCTCACAGGAGACTGCCCTGGAGAGCAAAGGAACCCAGGAGAGTTGGTTGACCTTCAAGAACATCTTTGTCAGAGCACAAGAACACTCCATTCTGACATGTGGGTAGGCGGCCAGCATGCACGAACAGGGCTCTCCTGCTTGAGTTCAGATAGTAAGCAAGCACACAGATGGTGGAGAGTACTTGCCACCCAGGAGCAATATAGAGACATTAACTTGAGTGAGCATGGAAGGATTTATTAAAGCCAAAGCTCAGCAGGAGCTAAAGCTCATATGGGACTTTGAAGGGCAACAAGAGGGGCTTCTATAAGTATGTTGCCAGTGAAAGAAAAATGTTGTCCTGCTGCTCAGGTGGGCAGGTGACTTAGTGACACAGGACATGGAAAGGACTGAGGTACTTGATAGTTTTTTTGCCTTTTTTTTTTTTTTTTTTTTTTTAACCTAGCGAGGTCTGCCCTCATGCACTGAAGCATTGAAGAAGAAGACAGAATTGGGGAGCACTTCAGCTGAGTGGACACAGCTAAGTCCAAGGAGCCAAGCAGGGTGTTTCTGAGGGAGCTGGAGAAGCAGGCTGATGGGAACCTTTAAGTTCAACAAAGGCGAAGTAAGTCTTGCATCTAGGGCCAAATAACCCCATGCAACAGTACAGCTGAGCCCCAACAGGATAAAAAGCAGCTTTGCAGGAGAGGACCTAGGGGTACCAGAGGACAAGAAGCGGAACATAAGTCAGCCATTGGGCTCTTACAGCAAAGAATGCCAACAGCATTGTGGGCTGTATTAGCAAGAGTGTATTCAGCAGGCTGATGGAAGCAATTGTTCCCCTCTCTTTGGCGTGTGTGAGACTGTATCTCGGTGCGAGAGTGCATGTGGAGCACCATGTTCAGTTTTGCTCTCCCCAGTGCAAGAAAGATACAGCCATACTGGAGCAAGTCCAGCTCTTGACTTGCAGCAAAGACTGCCATCAGCGTTCACAACCTAAACTAGTTCATCCCTGTTAGTCAGACTCAAGTGACTCAGTTCAACACACAATTAACCGAGTGAAACGTAGCAGTCCATGACATACACATCAGGTAAGATGATCTAATGGCCTTATATTTTGTGACTATGAAAGAAAAAGAAGATATGACAGAGAACAGCGCACAATTTTTCTTACCCAGAGAATTGGAACAGAAAATTATTTATCCTTAATGTAATCCTATCTCCTTGTTTAGTTGATTTATATAAATTTCCCTCTGCAGAGAGACAGTTCCTGAGAAAGAGGGTTGAGGCATTTTGTCATGTGCCTACATTGTGGTTGGACATCACTTGGTGGATCAGCGCTTCAGTTTTTGGCAGGTCTGTATGTAGCACATAAATTTTTTAAGTTTGTTTAATTGGGTCATCAACCTATCCCTTCAGTGCACCAATGCAACAACTTAATGCCTGAATAAAAGACTGTGGAAAAAATGAGAGATACCGATCATCTCCCAGGTCATTACTTGGAAGCCCCCATTTTCCTGAAGTGTTTATTTGCATTGGTGTGGCAGCAAGCAAAATTGAGTGTTAGTGAGCTGGAGGAGAGCTGTAGTGCCAGGAGCGCTGTTTGTCGTATTAACAATGATGGAAGAACAGCTTGTGCTTAGGGGCACTTCCTAGTTCATTTACATGCATTAAAGCTTTATTTAAAGATCTGTATCCTAGGATCTGATGAAAACATCGAGGACATTATACTAAAATACACTTTATTAACTACCAAAATATTTTCCCTCCATCATCAATAAACAAATTAACAGGATTTACAGATACGTGTACATTTTTATAAATTAATGTACATACATTCATACTTCTCAGCTCTATTTTTTCTACATTTGCATCATGCTGTAACATGTCCAAGTTTTTACAATGCAAAATCAGACAAAGCTCCCAAAATTTTCTTACAAAAGTTAAACACACAGTTGTAGCAACTGTGTTTCCGTGTCTAGGGATCTTCAGCATCTTTTTCTAATTGAAAAGTTGTGAATTTACGTGAGTGTTGAGTATATCACTCCTCTGAAAGACGTCACCAACATCTTTCCACTTCGACCTTCTGTCAGAAATTTCCTATCCAGTCATCTAGAGGCTTAAAGCGAGTAAGGATGCAGTTTAGGCACAGGCACATGACAAACCCTTTTCCAGCTCTGCCACTACCTCTACCATCCTTTCCATTTGCATCCCTCAACTATAAGCCTGCCAGCGCAGGGACCCGCCTTACTTGCTTTAGCTGGACACTGCAAAAAAAAGATCCAGACAATTTGTTTCACACAGGCTGTATGCTTTGCCTCAGACTCTCCCGATCTGATCATGACAGCCATACAGCAAACTCTGCTGTCTGCTACATATTTCATCTTCCCATGATATTACAGCTATAGTTTCTTCCCACACTAAACCTGAATGCAAGGCTGCAAGTGCTAGAAGCCTAGCAGACAGATGCTGCACATCACTGCTCCAGCCTAAATGCCTGAATTCATTCCATTTTTCTTCCCCCATAAAACTTTGGTGGGTTAATTTTGAGTTGGCAGGTCTGCTGCATTCTGCTTGTGCTGTAGTTCTGCTACCTCTCTCCCGCTGGTACCCATAATTTTACCCTACCTCTTAGATTGCCCACTGAAGCTGCTCTTCTCAACTTCTTGAAAGTTTCTGTGGGCAGCAGATTCTGCTTTCTCTTTGGATATCAGTACTATCATTGTGATACCACTACTGCTGGAAGAAACACCTGACCTGCCATGAGGTAACAGCCAGAGCCAGACCCAGAGTTTATGAAAGCCCTGTATTCAGTTGTCTGCAATATCTGTGCTAGAGTCTGGCTTAAGCCAGGTAGTAATCTGGATTTGCTGGATCTCTCCAAAAATCCTAACATGCAGGATTTCCTAACTGGGAACTTCTGTGGTAATGCAATGTACTGCAACACTGCAGTGCAGGAAGCTCAGCGTGGGTAATACTACGAAGAGAGCCTACAAGAAAACCCACCAATGGCCTAGGAACACAGCCAGACATGAGGGACTCTGCAAGAGCAGACTCCAGGCCTCAGGGTGCTTCTGAAAGCTCCAGCCAGCACTCCACCGCCTCTCTCCTGCCCTCTCCCCTTCTTGACCAATGTCGTCCTCCGCCCAAATGAAAAACAATGAGCCTAGCATGAACCTGTACGAATGCTGCCCTATCCGGAATTTCAGCATTTAAGTGATGACTCTCCGCACAAATTGAGTCTCATGGAAGGGGCAAAAAGGTCACTATTGTCATCAAGGTCCACTGGAAGACATCAAGTGTGCATTACCTGCAGACTGCACATAATCAAAGGATGGGTGTCATAAAGGTCCCTAGCTTCTCTATAAATTCTTTAGTGGAACAAAAACTGTTCCAGCCACAACATTTCTGGGTGAGCAGCCCACTGACAGAAGGCTAGAAACAAATTAAAGAATAAAAGCCAGGTCCAGTACAATTATCTTTTGAGGAAGAACTAGAAGCAAGAGGCAGGACAAGCAGAGACCTGCTAAAAAATCCCAATACACAACAGGGCTACCATGAACAAGGTTCATGCAAGGCAACTGGAAGTCGAGACATGCAGTGTAAAATACCAGGCAATACACTCAAACCCGATCCTGCAATAAAGATACTTCATAATCTAGAAGAAGCCATATCAAATCTGCAACCACTCCTCACAATGGATCAAATCTGATCTGTCAGATGATTTCTCTGTACACAAATCCAGCAAAACTACCAGTGAAACGTCATCATTATTCCCAAGATTAGCAAATACTTCTTGACGCTGTCAATAGATCGCATGCAACAGAAATACTGTACATCTTACAAGCCTTCCTCTACACTTGAAGTTAGGTTAATGATGGTAACTACACCACTACCTACTGTTCTAACAACTATATCTTATCTTTTTGCTTTCTAGCACCCGCTTCTGCCTGTCATAAACTTTGCAAAAGGTCTGAATTAGGAATTCACAGAACTAGAGTTGATAGTAACAATAATGAACAGGACCATATTCAACAATGAGACAGAATAGATATCCTTCCGATTTCACTTTTACATACATACCAGCAATAAATTTCACCTGTACAGCATTCTGGTAATAGAAACAATTACGGCCAAGACAAATGCCTCTAAATCCTCAGTAGCTCTCACTAAAACATGAAAAAACAAGTAAGAAACATCAGGAAACTAAAGAAATTCACCTGGTTGCCAGTTCTGTGGTTTTTCTTTTCTGAGGAGATGCCCCAGCGTTGCATGAAATACAGAATTAATGAGTATCTCAGTAAGTTATGAACAGCATAGGACTCGAGACAAAAAGGCAAGTCTACTTCTCAAAAGCTCCTTTGACTTCCCAAGGAGGCTGTCAGTCTAAACAGGAGCAAGATCCTCATTTGAGAAAATACACCTATAATTTAAAGACTAGGGGTTTTTTACTTCTTGGTTGGTGATGTTGTTTTTGTTTTGTTTTTTTTTAAGAATACACACTTGAGGAGGAAATCTGATCTGGAGTGATTATTAAAATTGAAATAAAAAAATATAAACATAAGTAACAGCTTGAGTTTAGACAGTAGGCAAACAAGAGATCTGAAGATCTCTAAAGATATGTAGTCTTGCCATTGTTTCCAAAATAGTGAGGCAAATAGCCATGAAAAAACAGAAGAAATTTTAATAATTTACTACAGCAACTAGCTCATTAGCAATGATGAAAACGTGTTTGGGAAGGATTTTCTTGATCATGTAAAAACAACCACAGAAGTCTTTAAAATAAGTTCCAAAAGAATTTGTCTAAGGTTGCCTCATAAGAGTACCACTCTTCTACCCTTGCAGTTTTTATGTACGATTTGGTGTGAACTGCAAAACATGCCTCTAAAACTGCTGTTTCTTGTAGGAAGCAGGAAATCTATGGAATGTATATGAAGACCTGACATGGATTTAACAGCTACAGTCCTACTTAGTCCTAGATCATTTTACATTATATGGATTCCAGTTTAATTCTCTTGTAACATCACATGGCTGATGTTTTTTGGCCCCATGAAGCCCTGTTTCTGCTTGATGCAGTTTTAATTTAAAAGCTATTTTTATATTTCATAACATAACATAATCTAAGAATTGTATTGAAATCTCTGTAGCTTGTCTCTTCATGTATGAAAATGACATCCCCCTACCATACTGCTTAGCCTTTTGTCTTCTTTCTATCACAAGAGAGCCAACATCTCCTTGCCCATCAACCTGTGCCCCCAAAGCATTTCTTTCAGACTTCACTCTCCAGCAGCATGGCCTAGTAACTTAAAAATAACCATTCTGCTACTTATTGGGTGAAAAAAGTGCCAAGGTCCAGCCTTATGTATCCTGAATATACACTTTCACCAAAAAGGAACAAAGTAACACAGGATTTGGCAAAACTAAGTTAAATGTGGAATTACAAAAATTAGTACATTTTCTAAAGCAATGGAAAGGGACAACTGATCTATTTAAACTCCAAAGAGAAAATAAACCAAAAAGAAAGGATGCAACATCTATCATGGATTTCGTGAAAATCAGCTGTTATTGAAATAATGACTAGTCATTGTCAGAACTTTGTGGATCATCTTTTCTCATAGAAGGCAGTAGACTCCTCAGTAATTTCTTGAATATGTGACTTTGCCAGGTGGACTCCAGGGAGAAGGCACTTCATCCCCATGGACAGCCTGCAACTTCTTTTGCTTCTTCTCAAGCTGCTCTCTCTTCTCTTTCTTTTCCTGAGAATAAAAAAATGTGTCAAAAAAACCCAAACCAAAAACAAAAACAAAAGAAAAAACTAAACAAAAAAACCCAACTCCACCAACAGAAAAGTTACAATTATTGTTATACCTTTCTTGTGCAAAATGGAAAGTTAACATGCCATAGAGATTTGCCTTTTGGAGCTTAGCGCATCCCTTTTAGGGATTCAGTCACACACACTGCACAACACAACCCAAGAGGCTGCACATTTGACATCATTTACGATTAAGGCGACTGTCTGAAGGATGGGCTGGTTTTGTGCACTATCTAAACAAAAAGTCCGACAGAAGGCCTAGTGGATTAGGTACTGTATTTGTCTTGTATGTAGTCAGTCTCATCTTAATTACTTCTTTTCTTTAAGAGGGTACCTAAATCACAATGCTAAATATGTTATTCTCATTAAATGAGAACATTGATGCATCTTTGTAACTTTCTGTACTTATTAAATCACACTTGCCATGTACTAGAACAAACTGGGAATTAAATAGTTTAATTATAAACAAATATCTATCTAACTTATATTATAAACACTGCAAGGTTCTGATGACATTTTCTATTGTTGCAGACAGCAATGGGCAGTTAGGACGATGAAGGACGGATAAACAAGACACTTGTAATATTCTTTTTGTGCCTCATTAAGTAATGATTTTCAAGAGACCTGTCAATCAAATAATAATTTGCAATTATTTATTATTATTTTTTATTTTTTATATTTTTCTGTTCTATATAAAATAAGCATTCTTCCTTGCAAAGATGACTGCCATTTCACCATTGTGAGGACCAGCATCTAGGGGTGCATCTGCATTAGCAATTTAGTACACTGGAGAGTTCTTTATGGGTGCAAATTTTCCTTGTATCATACTTGCAGGTTTATGGTGCACGCTTGAGCACACCACTTACTGACTTAAAGTAGCTTCTCTCTTGGTGGAACCAAGGTTGACATTATGACCAGAGCATCACTTACAGTGCCCCACCTGACAGGTGGATGAAAGGTCCTTGAGCAGCTGGCTTTCCCGGCACATGAACAGTGCATTCACTCCTAGGACCAAGAACTGGCATACACATCATCGGTAGTAAAGATGCAATGTGGATATGCAGGCTTAAAACCACCATCAATGGTGCCAAATCCAACCTTAGTCCTTTCCTCTTTTGCAGCCTATCAGCCAGTATTTTGAAGCACCATAAAAGTTTCATATTTTCACACGTATGAACTGCATTGCAGTGGAAGTACTGCTCCTTGAAGATAACTCATGATCCTATCCCTCTGAGGGACACTGTATATCCTCACATTCCCAAGATCCTAGCAGTGTCTGCCTGTTATTCATAAGTGAGAAGAGAAATAGTGAGGTAACTGTGGCTCAAGGAGTAGACTGGTAAATGGGGGTAGAAGTGTTATTGTAAAAAAGGGACATTTTACACAAAGGGATGTTTTACACATATGCAGCAGTCAAACTGTACTAATGCTAGCTATACATGTAATATGTACAAAAATTAAAAAAATCGTAACATGCACTGAAACATCAAACCTATCAATATGATTTTAATCTGTGCCCTTTATTTGTTAACATAAACCTGAAGATCCAATTCAGTTAGGAATGTCTGGTCTGGCTAAATAAACACACAATTATTTCATGTTGTTAGTAGTAAAGCTGATTAAAAGCAAGGCAAGGTTTGCATGGAGAAGTAATGCTCTTTACTAAAATAAGTGATACAAAAGTTCATCACAGTAAAATAAAAATTATTATCTCTCCATACAAACTGTATCTTTCTGGATTACATGGAGTGATCGAGACAAACTAGGCTTGTAGCACTGTAAGATTCTGCCTCTGTCATCCTACACTTTTGCCTTCTTTCCTCTTCCATAGAGATCTTCCTTGGATGGACACAACTAGTGGCTTTGGATCTTTAGAACAAGTTCAAGATATTTTTTTCAGGGATTCTTAAGGGGAACTGGTTAGTACCCTAAGGGGTGAGGAGTCTGCATTATCAATGAAATTTTTCAAAAAAGACGACAAGATATGTGCAAGCAGTACAGATGAGCTTGGGAAGAATGTGCTCCATAAAACGGAACACATGTATGATTCATGTTCCTGTTTTGGAGTATTTGCACATATCCAGCCAATTTATTTTTACAAAAATTTAATCACGTTCTACAAATCTTAGAATCTGAATCTGTATTTGACATTCAAAGACACATCAGGACAGGTAATTGAAAACTCATTAAAAATAGGACTTACTCTAGCCGTATTAGCAATTATTTGAGAAATCACGTGTTAAAGAAGTGTGCATATTTTATGTTTATAAAGCGCTCTTTACTGAATATATGTTGCACAACAGACTCATGTATGAAATACCCACCCAGCAAGGGAATGAAAGTTGCTTTGGATTTTTTAATCATGTCTCAGTTTTGAATGTTTGGGTTTGAAGATCCAATTTTCATGAATGAATCCCAGTGCCAAGGAAAGAATCTTGAGTTAATTTAACCGGTTTTTAAAAGACTAAATTTGACATTTAAGACTTACTGGCTTCTTCCCTGCCTTCAACACACACAAAGCTTTTTATGTTCTAGTCCTAACCACAGTTCACATTCTCACAAGGCAATACTGATATAAATCTTCCCTAAAATAATAAACAGGATGTTATTTGCACTAACAGAAGAAGAGTAACAGAAATACTGAAAGATTAAAACAATAACTGTAGCTTGTCATACACTAGATCAACTCGATTGTATGGCTCGATTTCTCTGTGGAAGTTTCCTACTCAATAGCCTAGTAAGATGAATACATTTTTCACTTACAAAATTCTGGGAAGATCACATTCTTTAGCAGCATGACTACCACATAATAATTGAATTTTAGATAGTATAGAAGCCTTACTGTTATTCCTCTTAAATATTGTAACAGCCTTATTTTTAACATATTGCAATGCCAGGAGATTAAAATTCCAATATAGAAAGTATTTTCAGGTAGATCTTATTACACCATATGAAATGAATAACCCACGCCAGCTGTTTCTAACCCAGAAAAGCAACAAATCCAGGAGACTCATCCAGTACATAATTTCCTGATTTTTTAAACAGCTGTAGAATGCCAAAAATAGGTGTTAAGCATGCTCAACCTCAAGGCAAAAATTCAAACTTCTTCTAGGGCATTTAACCTTGTTATGCTGATCTTCGAGATTATTTGAGAGCAGCCTTACTTCTCATCAACTCATACCAGGTTAATGTTTACCACATAAAATGGAGAACATAACACATCTAGGATACTCGCTTTTCTCTACAGAAAACAGGTATCAAGATTACTACCTCAAAAATAACGGAAACTAAACTGTTCCATCATTATAAACTTTCTACATGATTCTTCTCCACGTTCTACTCCTCAGACTAGGTGCTTGTGAATGACAAGTGTCAGATACTGGTAGTATGTATTAAGTAAAAAATGACCATTTATCAAGCAAAACATCTAGATTAGCTTGAAGAGTACTTGGTGAGTAGCAAGAGGCAAATACTATGAAAGAAACAAAAAAATCAGAAGCTTAAATTTCCTCAGCAATACTAAAGTATCTCACAGCTCAAGATTATCCTTCTTTATGTTAGTATTTTACAAGTGTTAATAGGCATTTCAGGGCATTTATGTTCATGTTTAAAAATTAATCGTCTCTATGCACTTATGTTATCAAATGTTCACACAATGACCTCTAAAAGTATAAGTAACAGAATTTCCATAAAAGCAGAACGTTTCTTATATTTTAGAAGAACTACAACGAGCTTTTTATGTCTGTTTTAGCCATGCATTATGGTCAACACCTGGTTCAGCTGAGGATGAATTTACACATTTATTTCCATTGAATGTTAATGAAAACGTATTAGAATACTTCCCACTATATTACTCCTATTTTATCTCCCTTCAAACAAAAATCCTCTTATTTGAAATAATACACTTAAAAGACTTCCACAATTCTGCCCTCTCAGATTTGATGCCTGTTTATCTACCTGTAGGCGGATATCATCTTAGTTCCCTTCTAATACATTGATAACTTTACAGGTGTTTCTCTCCAGCAGTTCACTGAAGGTGTGTATTTTCTCTTTTAGTATACAAAGTGAGATAATATTCTGTCCAAACATGATGACAGAGCCATTGCCCGATATGCTTTCCCAAATAAAGGTGTGTTAGCTTCAAAAAACAATACAATTTCAGAATGTAAAAGTGTGAAGACTGGGCATGAGACACATCAGTCAACACTTGCACATAGACACTGAAAATCAGGTAATTTTAGAGGTACCTCTGCCAACCAGTTCAGTATGTATCACATCCTCCAACACCTGCTTATTTTTCCAACTGCTCCTCTCATGTAGGCACATGTACATCCATTTAGATCTGGTCATTCCTCCAACTACTAAAATTTATATTAATAATCCCACTGAAGTGAAGTGATGACCTCAGGAATTTATACACAATTTGAGCAGGGGAGCCTGTGCTAGGCAGCATATTTAATTCCCGAAAAAAGGGATCTTTTTTTTACCTTCATACAGCGTCCAAGACAGCAAGGAAGTCAAATGTACAATGAGAGGTAACATTCATGCTTTGGTACAACTACGCTAATTGAGGATAGTCTTAGTAAGCAGAGCATACCGAGACAGAGCGTTAGCTACTACTCAAAGCACAGTACTTTCTTCCTTGGGAACTGGGAATATTGACTAAGCAAGAAATAATCTAAGATTGGACATTAATCATTTGACAAAAACTGAGTTGGAAATCATTTGACAAAGGGGACCAGAGAAAACACTTCTTACCAATGACTACAGAAATCAGAGGTATTCCAACAGGGGACCAAGTCAAATAAGATCTTAAAAGACTTAAACCCAAGACTGAAAAGTTTTGAAATCAGAGAGAAGGGAAAACATGCAGGCTTTTGCTGTTTTACATAACTGCATATTTCTGAGTTAGCCAAGTAAAGGATGATTGTCCTTTTAAAATCTGTCCCACACTCGCACATCTGCCTGCCTCAGTTCTCATCTATCCTCCCCCCCCCCCAAAAAAAGAAAATAGAAAGCACATTCGAGACTCTGGAAAAGATCTTTTTAAGCTATTGACAGTACAAATGAATCTCTGTAAGGACCTTAAGCCAGCTGAGTTGCAAGATCCCATTGTTATAAATGGCAACAGAGACCATATGTACAGGACGCATGCCAGAAATCACAAGGAAGAGAGGCAACAGGAGAAACACTCTCAAACTAAGAAAACCTTAAAAGTCAGTATGATGAATGACTGTGTCACAGGGTAAGGATGAAAAAACGCAGGTTTTTCTTTAACTAGCAAGTCACACATCTTTAAGAAAACAATATATGCTAAGAATATTAGTGATCTCTCTTCTAGTTTGTCTTTCTGTAGGAAGGAAAAAAAAATCTGCCTTATTCTTGGGACTAGAGTACTAGATTAGTTTACTGCTTAACAGCTGTGACTAAAGTATGCTGTTGTAGGAAAAATGTAATTGGGAGCATCAGAGTATACCCTTTCTAGTAAATGGAAATAATCTCAAACCTCATTACAAGTGCTTTTATCAATTTTAAGATATCCAAGTCTCCACTTTAAATGCTTCCTTGAATGTATATGCACTCACTGTTGCAGCTGGTGATGCTGCTTGGCTTTGCAGGTTTTGTGCTGTGGTGAGTTGGCCCTTCAGAGATGGTTGCTCCTGACATGGAATGTCAAAAAATGAAGACTAACTATGAAATTCAAAACTCTATGACATGTAGGTAGGGAGAATATATTTTCCATGTATGCTAAATAACAAGTCCACTGTATTTTATCATTTTGCTCAAGAATTTTGGGGGACTAACTATGTAATGCTGCCATCATCTGGCCTTCCTCATAACAGCATGAAAACACGAGTATTGCCATACAAAAGTGTTCACACTCATTACTACATTAATCTTTTTGGTTTTGACAAAGTAAAAAAAAAAAAAAAATACCAGCCATCTTTCATATTCCTCCATAGCCTTTTTATTTTTTTCTTCCTTCTTTGCCTGTTGTATTTCTTGCTTTCTTCTCTCTAGGATTTTTTCTGCTTTCTTCTGTTTCATATATTCTCCCTTTTTTTCATTCCTGTATATTGAGAGGGAAGAACAGGAGATCATCATGTAACAGACTAAATGCTGCATCTGTAACTGATTAACTAAATTGAGTCAAAAGAGATATTTTACGCATTTAATAAAAGATCGAGAATATATATTCAAAATCTTCAAAGTCCATCTTTATATATTGTATCACCAAGGTATAAATGAACCTACTATTCCATCTGTTACAGCATCACCTTTTCTGTACCACTTTCTCCCTTATTTGGCATCATATAAAAATTACATTCAAAAATTCTGTGGGTAATAGTAAGTTGCACATGGTCTGTGAAAACTCTTGGCTTGTAAAACTAACAAAGAATTTCTCCAGCAGGCACGTCTCATTTGCTTCTGAATACATCCACATTCATACATTGTATTCCACAAAACTTAAGATAAAGATTTACCTTTCTTCCTATGGTTTAGTAATGAAGCATGAGACTAATCACATAAGGCATTATACTATTCAATGAATCTTACTTCTCAGTTGCAGTGCCTCTGCCTGGGCTTAGTCAGTAGCCTTTTGGGAGGAAAGCATTTAAAGTTACTAAACTGAAAGAAGCTGTACAGCTTGTTCTCATTGTTACACTTGTTCTCCATTGGGACTGAAGAGCCTGATCCCAAGCATGCCATTGTCTCCCAATTAAAAGCACATCAAGCACTCACAGAAGACCTATTGCATGTATAAGCAAAGATTTGGGAAACTATATTCCAAAACCCAGTGGAGTAGTACCATTTTTCAACTGCTGACATGCTGTCTCTCTTCTTCTCTGCAACCAGTTCCTCTTCTTTCTTCTTCCTGATTCTTTCAGATTGTTTTTCCTTTCTGCTTTGCTCTCTTAAATACTCTGCTTTTCTTGCTTTCCATTTTTCGAATGCCTAAAGAAAACCAGAGATTCATTAGAAATCTTACCCCTCACCTTTTTGTCAATGCTCCACTTGCTTATACTGTATTATTATTTTTTGTAATTTCTACACATTCCAATTTTGGAATATTTGTTTGTGGCATTGCTCAGAAGTGGGTATCACTATACCTAAAAAGAATAAATTATTTTTTCCAGTAAGTAATAGTTCATTGCCAATGTATTTATATGGAGTTTATTTCACGTGCAGTTAATAGAATCCAAATATGGAAAAATGCCTGTTTGTGTGCCAATGTAAACATTACATACTTCCAACAGAACAGAATCTAATATGAGCTCTCCTCAAATATTAACCATGTTTAGATTTTAGAATCTAGTTCATTTCCATCTCTTGCTGGATAAATCAAAATAATTCTCAACAATCTCCTGAACCATATCTGATACACATTTATGTACATATTTCGCATCACCTTCTGTGCTGCTTCTGTTTTCTCCTCATTCTGTTCTGCTGCGTTCTTTGTCTTAAGTTCCTCAAGCTTCTTTTTTTCACTTAACTTCTTTGCTTCTCTTCCTTTCTTTTTTTTCCAGGCTTCAAAAGATGCAATTGCTTCCTGTCTTTTAACGGCTTCTTTCTAGATTGAAAATAACAGTCTTACATTTAAGTACACTTAAATATAAAACTATAATTGAAATAGTATGCTTTAAACTAATTGTCAAATGTAGGACTAGATGGAGCAATAAAGAAATGGAAATCGATTTGCAGACAACATTCCAAGTAATACTCAAAATTAAATTTGAACTATCTAGAGCGGTTTTTTTCCTATGCTCATTTTTAATTTAACTTAATCGAATGAGACAAACTACTCCTGCAAACTATGTGTAGAAGAATATGAAATACATGTTAAATGCTTAGAAGCGAAAAATATTAAATACTTAAAAGCCAGATCTAAGAATTGTGTACGGTACTATTCAAAATACAGTCCTCTGTAGATAAGCATCTCGACGTAGGGAGCAAACTAGCTTTCTAACAGATGACAAATTAAAACTTAACACTGAAGGGTTGAGCATCCCAAGGTCTTTGTAAACAAACCTGAAAATTAATCTAAGAAGTACACTTTTAACATACCTTACGTAAATGCGTAGGGAAGCATCAGCCACACACCCTTTACAGCAACCCTAACAAGTGGGACGTGACATTTACTGTTTCAACTCACCTCACGCTATTTTGAGAAAACCAGACACCTTAGTATAGCAGTGATGTAATTAGGCAGAAAGCACAGGTAAGCATACTTCAAAGAATTATAGTTTGTCAACTGCTTTTTAAACAAGACTGTAAACAAACCTTTTCAGTATCGTTCCTTAGATTTTCAGCTTTCTTCTTTTCAATTCTCTTTAATTCCAGTAGAAAGACCCTTTTCTTTTCCAACCAATTCTGTAAGAACCAGTAGAAGACTTTTATACTTTTAAAGTCTTTTTAAGGCATAACTAAAAAAATTATGTTAAAACAACCAAATATTATTAGAGCAGCACCAATATAATAACCACCAAAATTACTCTTAATTCTTCCATGTGCTACTTAAATAACCACCCCATGCGGAAGACTAAGGTTCTAAAATCATAGTTACAAAATACGAAAAAGCTTAAAGATCTTTAAAACAAAAAAATCTTTAAAAAAACACCAATAAAATGTAAGCATTAAAAAAGTGAAAAAGAAGAATGGAATAAAGATTCTATCACTTGGTATATAGGAATATTATTTACATTTATTGTCCCTCTTGAAAATACCTATAATTAAAGAGAATAAAATCCAACTGGGAAGAGTGAGACTTCAGGCACCCATAAAGTGTTACCAGCCATTTGCAGAATCAGGCTTAAATTTTCAAGGTTTAATTATATACTTGGTATGCTGCTTAGAGATACAAGTGTTGTAAGTGAAGCCTATTTTACCTTTAAAAATTATGGAGACAATATAAATATGGATTTGAGGTTCTAAATTTTGTTCTAGAACCATAACAAGTATTAAAAACACATACCAATATGAACAGCATCTGTTAATGAAATGTTAATGATTTTTCTCACACAGATTAGTAGCAAAAATCTGTTGGAACCCACAAACTAATCGTTATGAAATTCTACACAGAATCCACAGATTACCCTTCTGGAGAGAATATTAGACTTGTTTCCACTTTTCCTGAATGCTAACTGAATAGAACATACCAGGAAAAGGAACTTTAAACTACACACTTACTTACGTTAAGGAAGAAGTAGAAATAAAGGAAAATATTGTATGTGTCTGAAAATAGTCTGACACAATAAATTATGAACCACGGTATATCCCTCTCATCTAGCTTTTTAGTTCATAATTTGATGAAAAGGCATAGCCAACAGAATAAAAGGATTATTACACCTGTAAGCACATGCAAGGAATATACTCAGAAATCTTGATTTCAAGAAGATAAGAGGTGTTGACTCCTATAACAGGACCTTTATATGCGTAGTTTTGTTGGTTGTTTTGTTCATTTTTTGTTTGTTTTTAGGATCTACCTGGAAAACAGCTGCTCGTAAACTATCTGCTTTGTCAAATTTTGTACTGTTTTTCTGCACACGTTTATCCTCCAACACCTTTAATGTTCCCAGATATTGAGATGAAATAGGTGCAGCTGATGGAACAGCTTTTGCCTTTTTCTTTAAGTGCGCAGAAGACAGAGACCTATAAAAATACCAAGACACAAACATATTAATGATTTTTCCCTTTATTGTAGCTGATACCAAGTAGTGTTCCTTTTACTTCAGCGTATACCAAAAGTTACTGTGATTCCATTTTTACATGCACTTGGCTGGGGATTGGGGAAAAGGAAAGGAGGAAGAAGCCCATTTTCTTCTGAGGGCTTTACTATTGCCAAAACAAGCCACTACTCAACATATTCAGCCCCAGACAGTGTACAAATTCCTTATACTTTCATCTACAAAACAACTTAAAACATGTAAAGACATCACAGACTGGATTCATTGGTGGATCCAGTAGCACACACTCATCATAGACACTGGCAAAAGACCTGGAGTCTGATCATACATAACCCTGAGCAAGGGTTATAATGACACGCCACATTTACTAAACTGTTTTCTACGGACAGTCAGAGGTTGTCAGCAGTGAAGACGATGCTGAAAGAAAATGAGAGTGAAGCAGCATTGTCAGGGTATTTACATGCATCATACACTCTACAGACTGTGAATCATAGCCTCTTTCTCTTACCTGTCAGATAAAGAAGCTTTTGGGTTTTTTAGAACTCTCTCCATTGTTTCATCTAGTTTCTAAGAAACACAGAGGAAAAGTAAAATTATAGAGTCTCTCAAGCAACAGAACTAGATCAGGACAAAACAGGTTTTTACAAGCTAACAAGGATGTTGGGAGTTGGACTCGATGATCCTGATGGGTGCCTTCCAACTCGAGATATTCTATGACTCTGTGATGTTAGAAAAATATGCAAGAAAGCTACTCTAATATAGAAAGGGTACAATACAGGGTAAGAAAGTAAAAAAAAAAAAACAAAAACCCAACCAACCAACCAAACTTTCAGAATGCCTGTATCTTTTTGGCCTGACACCTAGAAATGTTTCTTTATATTATGTAAAAATATAGTCTATAGTTTAGAAATACAAAGGAATAAAAAGAACCCAGCTAGGCAGTGGGCTTCCCTGTTATTATATCAACACTGTTTTAACTGTTTTTAATATTTAGCTTTAACAGTTACATATATCTACATATTTTCTTTCTTATGATAAAGCATAAAGTGCTTTGCATCTTATCCATTATTCAAGTCACACCATGGATTCCATCCTCTGCTAACATACACTGCTCATTCCAATTCAGCTAACCTCACCAATAGAGATTTGACATTTTCACTTGGATAAGGGTATTTCATTAAGATTGGAAAACACACATTTCAATACCTTTATCCGGTTTAAATGATTTGTGTAAAAGGTATTCCCTACATCTTCCGTAAAACTATACGGAATTTGGAAGAGCCCCAGCTCTAGAAGCCAGAGATAAATTGTCAGCTTTACAGAGTTCTACACATTTAAGGTACCAACAGTAACTATACAAAACTTTTCACTGTGTTTCTGGGACACTGTTCTGAACAATGGTAAAAACGCATGAGTAATACCTTGGCAGAGTCCTTTGAAGTGTTCTTTGCCTCCCCATGCTCAGACTGATCATTCACTGATACCTCCTGTACTGTATCAGTTACTATTTGCCCTTCCACTATTTTCACCATTTCATCTGAACTGTCATCTGTTGACTTCTCTAATTTCTTTGTTTTCCCATATACTGTGGTCATCATTACTTCTGTCACAGAAGGAGATTTTCTGCCGTTGTCCTCCAGCTTCAAGTCACTGGTGCTGATCTTCTTCTGATCTTGATCTAATAGGAGAAAAAGGATTGAGAGGACACATTAACAAGAATTTCATTGTTTCTCAGTATTGTTATTTCTGTACTAAAAACATCTGTTTATGAAATATATTACTAAATTTGATATAACATAATGTATTTTCTGTATACTTTCTCCTAAGAACTATATGGACTAATAAGAAGAGTATTCACTTGTATTGTATTTAAATGTAAGACTGGAGTAGCAACTGAAGTTTTAACAAATGTTATAGAATGTGTGAGCATGACAAAGGCAAAACCTCCCGTCTGCCTCACCACCCAAACATGGTTCTCGTGCAGAAACCAAAAGCAAGAGCCATTGCAATCAGAGCAAGAGCTCTTCTGACATCTAGCAAACTACTAATGAAGTCTGTACAACAATTTGGGTAACAAAAACTATTTTCATTGTGTGGTGTTTTTCAGGGCTGTGGGGACACACAAGGAAATAACGGAAAGATTCTGCGGTGAGGATTTAAACAAACATGACCTCAATTTAAACGCATGCCTAAGTGGTGAAATTGTCATTTATGAAACACTTTATTAATAATACTTAAAAAACATTTTTAACAGATCTGAACTGCCATTAATGCAGTGATCTCAATTTGTAAAACAATTCAGACAGAAACCAAAAAAGGCCATGGTAAATTCCAAATTACAGTCTTCCACAACTTTCTGATGGAATTCTTAAAAGAAATACAAGTTGTGGATGAGAGATTAACTCCAAGTTACCTGAAGAAAGGAATATCAGTGCTGACAATCTAAGAAATTTAACCTAGATTTACAAAGATGAAGGTAAATTCTAGGTGAGAAGGTGAATTCTGAATTTATATGAACCATTTTCTATCCTGTGTTGATATGTAAACTTTCATATTTTACTTTACACTTACGAGATAGTACAACTGTATATAAACCACAGGCATCGGAAACTGTACAACTCTAAGCTGCAGCACTTAGTGCACAGGACACCGGAGACAGCCGATTTACGTCTGGCTATGCACACTTTGTAGCATGAACTTCACAGAACTTCACGTGCAAGTCAGCTTGGCTCTGTTTGCAAATTGGATACAAAATACTAACCTTCCCATGGTTAGCTGAAAAATGCTACATAAAACCTGTAAGTATTATTATTGTAGTTCCTTTCTTGGCAGTTCAAGCTATACAAGTTTGATCAGTCTGCTTGGAATTCTTACACTTGCACACTTCAGCATCATATTTAAACAATCTTTTCCAATCCCTTTTCCTCCGCTTTTGTTGAAGACTCCGTATCATTGTTGTTTCTATGTCCTTCTTTGTCCTGACACCACCACCTTTATAATTTTCTTCATCTTATGCTGTCCCTGCACTTGGAGAATCTACCCATTCCAGTACACTGATGCTCATATCCTTTTCCCCATACAAACTCTCCTTAGACATTGTTTCATTAATGATGCTTAAAAGCATCAAGCTATACCAAACAGATTTTCTAATCCAAGGTATCAGCAAAATATAAAAAAGAACTGAAATGAAACACAGATTAAGCATATTTGTTATTTACTACTCAGTACATTGCCTGAGTTTTCAACTTTTGTTCACCTTTCCGTACTAAATTCTTCAAGCCAGGTCCTATCTTTTACCTCATTAGGCTGCAGCATATGGACATTACATAGGCCATACAGACAGCATTTTTCTTGCTGCATCTGGCAGTCTACGTTACCTACCTGTTACAGTCCTGCACACAGCAAATTACCCCCCAGCATGATTCCCTTAGCAAATTAAAAAAGGTGTCTAACAGCCTATTCCAGAGTTTTTCAACCTGGGGTCCATGGATTTTTGGTAACCAGTCTGAAAAAGTGGACTAAGAAAGGTAAGTTCAATGGATACTGCTGAGAAGCCCACAGATTTGATATTTCTTAAAGGGTCTGCAAATTCCCTAAGAACTGTTAAGGATTCACAAATCCAAAAAAAACAGAAAAGTGCTACTTAGTTTGTATTACCTTTTGTGGAAAAGGTGCAGGAAGAAGTGAAAGATTTGCCCTAGTCATGTTGACTGCATAAGAGGAAGTGAAATTAAAATTATTTCTTTTAAGTCTCAAAGATGCTTAGACAATGATGCATACACTTGACATTAGTCAAAGTAGAAAAACTAAATTCTCAAACTTTAATCTCTTCCTCTCCATTCCTGGGATGCCTTTAAGGCCAAATTTCTCAATACCTGGGATGATACTTGGACATAACCACAAGAATGAGGCTGGGCCACTCTCAAAAACAGAACAGGAGGAGACACAAGGGCATGAGAAAGATACTAAAGGAGAGTAGAAAGGAAATTAAGAATGCCACTGAGTTTTAAGATTACTTATATTGGACCATTAGATATTACTAAGGTATAAATGGTAACATTCATCAGGTTGTATGTATCTAAGTTCTACCTTTTGCAGGTGGTGCTTCTCCACACATCAGTAAATTGGAGTCTCCAGATTTTTCATTGTGGGAAGTAAAATTAACAGAAAATGGTGGTGAAGTACTTTCTAGCCATGGACCCTTAGATCAGAAAGTGACAAGTAAACAAGTGAGCAATTAATAACAAATCAGAATAATTTAACTTGACTTTATAATACTTCGACAGAATGCTTGTTCAGAACTCTCTAGGAGAAGTATAATTCTTGTTTTACATTTGGAGAAATAAAACTAATCAGCAAATAAAGCTGCAAATGATCACAAAATCCCATTTCTACTTAGAAAGAAAAAGAATGATGTTCTCTTATCTGCCCCTCATCATAAGAATGCTACTGGCAAAGACATTTTTTCCCACTCCTATTTTTGTCCTATTTTTCTCCCAGAAAATTTTGTCAGCTAAATAAAAAGTTAGTTTCAAAAGTTTCCAATGTAGATGGTAAAAAAAAAAAACCAAACCAAAAAACACCCCAACACATATACTCTCTTACTTCAGGACCAGGGCTTTCGGCAAGCAATTTTTTCTTGGGTGTGGCTTGGGCATTCAGAGTAGTTAGGGATGATGGTGCTGAAAACGAAGACAATCCATTTCTAGAAGTTATTTTTCCTTCTGACCTATTAAGTTCATTGTCTTCCACAGGACCACTTTTTCTCAACATACTTCTTGGTTGAGGTAATGGTTTATAACAGCCATCTAATGAAAGAATGCTGATATTCTCAGCTGAAAATAAGTATTATAGTTTCATTTATGCCTAGTTAAAGACATTTTAGTCTGCAACACTATTTTATCAAGTTAGATTGAACTAACTATTTTCAATTACATGAGCTATTTAAATAATAGCACAGCTTTCTTAATACAGTGAGGCCACATACAGACAGCTACATAAAGAGTTACAGCCACTTTTTCAGAAAGTTTACTGAAAGTTTTAAAGCTTCTAATATAACCTCTAAATAGACAATTGATTATCTCTGTGTATATATTGAAACTACATTCAAGAGCTCATCTGCAATTAGAGAGACAGCGTTTTCATAAATATAGAAGAGAGCACATGTCTAATACAGCACTGTTGTAAGAAAACACTTCTTGATATTCTGCTTGTCCCTTTATCTACTAGAGAAAATACAGAGGGAAGACTGCTTCTCTCCACACGGTGCAGAACAGAATAACCTCGGGTAGGAGGAGACATCATGAGAAATGCAGTTGAAGAGGAGGGCTTTCAGTATATTTCTAGCTTCTTCCGTGATGTCTCCGTTCCTTCCCTAAGGCAGCCACCGGGCAGCAGAACCACCACGCAACGGTTTCTTACAGATTCCTATCCTCTGGCTCCTCACCTTCCTCCTTTTTAGTAATTCTATCTTCTTCATGTTTTCTTCCCCCTGCCCTGCCACCAACAAGATCAAGCCACTCAATGGCTTTCTACCTGCCTTTTTCTTTACGTATGCCAGTCCACATAGAAATGCGTATCTAATGCACATTGCCATGGAAGCATTTCTTATTAACTCCTAGTTCATACAAATCTATCGCAGGAAATGGGAGAATCACCATGCCTATCCAGCACACTCAGCTGCGTGAAGTCTAATCATACAATTACTGTGACATTTAGAGAGCTAAGAGGTCACAACAATATTCCTGCAAGTGCACTGACAGTTTTTCCATGCACCAAATCACAAGAAAAATCAAAGGAGCAGAAAAAGCTCATTAATCTCTGGATAGTCATCTCCTCTGTTGGACAGAGATCAATTTATCTACTATAAGAAAGCTTACAATGGTTGACTACGGAGGACAATATGCTAATACCACTATACTACTTAGATTCACATGAAGAAAAGGAGTACTTCAACTCTTTTCTACCAGTCTAAAACTACACAAGCATACTGGCCATGAAAGAGATGCATCTGCAGTGCCCAGCTGCACACTGAAATATCTAGCACTTTGGTGCCATCACGTGGGAAGAAAAAGAGGACCTGATATCACCAATCATGCTCTACCAATTTCAAAGTTGTAATATTCCATCACAGGTAATGACCAGCCATAAATTTCTCGCAACATCAAACAGGACAAATTCTTCTCATATTAGGAAGTAGATAAAAAAATATGAAGTCTTTTGACATTTTAAATTTGTAAAAGCACATATAGTCAATCAGCAGAATTCCAAGTTCTGCTTTGCATATTAAAAATGAATTAGCTAGTCTTATAATGAAACACTGAAGTTCTTTTTTCACGTTTGACTATACCTCCAAAGTGGCTCAGTATCTTCAAAGTAAAAGATCATTTGAAGTTTTAACTTTGTGATGATGAGAAGTCTACCATTCATAAATGTTTTGGTTACAGCTCATTTTATGACATTCTATTACCTTACAGTACCATGATGTCTCAGCATCACGACTGCAATGTTATTATTTGCGACCACTGTGGTCCAACTTCACTGGTCACAGAGAAGGGATGCCTAATTAAGGACCTTTCCATTAAAGGGTGCATGGATGCTGTGGACACTGTGTGAATATGGCTTTCTGTACTATGCACACACAGAGGAAGCAACTCTGTCGCCCTCCCACGCGTTCCATGGACATGCACTGATGGAGAGCTGGACTTTAAGTACCCAAACAGCTATTTTTCATCTCCTGAAAGGAAAAGGCAAATAGGAACCTTCTGCTACTTGGTCCACACTGGTTCAGTTTACCCCCTGGCAGCTGGAGGTTATCAAAACATGTGTTTTTTAGAAGAATATTGAATAAATTCCCTGCAAGCCAAAGCCACTGATACTTAACACAGAAAATAACCCAAATTACAACATTTCAAAATATTGTAATATGGCTAAGCAACAACATTCAAATGCTTTCTTTTCACCTGATGCTGAAGCATTTCTTGTTTTGTGCACCCGTGGCTTTGGTATTGGTTTGTTTTCCTCTTGATTTCTTTTTTTCTGTGGTTCACAAATAGGCAAGTCATTATCGCGGTCACTTTCAGTATTATCACATGGTACTTCTTCAGCAGCTGAACACTCTTCATTATCTTTTCTGTCATCACCCTCATTTTGATTTTCCAAACATTCTTCTTCGCCATCTTTTCTGTCATCCTGTATGTTTTCACTTTCTAAGAGCATTAGTCGCTGAAGCTTCTTTTCATGAAAGGATAAAGTCAAGTCATCAGCAGCTTCATTTTCCAAATCTGCTGCTTTTTGTGAAGCATCATCACCTGAGAGAGAACTCT
This sequence comes from Pygoscelis adeliae, assembly GCF_000699105.1. Lineage (NCBI taxonomy): Eukaryota > Metazoa > Chordata > Aves > Sphenisciformes > Spheniscidae > Pygoscelis > Pygoscelis adeliae. The sequence continues at coordinate 5,626,512 of NW_008825271.1, forward strand.
CAACAGTGACTGATTTCTTAGTGTTTTCAGCACCTGAATTACTTTCATTAAGTTCTTCCCCAATACCTGAAAATAGCACATTATCAACTTCCATTTGAGACAAGTGGAAAAAAATGGGACACAGAAACTCTATCTTCTATAATTTAAAAGTATTTTTCATATAATACTCTCCTGCCTTAAGTCTCTGAGCATTTCTCTTTCTGCACCTGTGATCTCTGCAAAGCCACCAAACTAGATCCCTATTCTACTTCCTTTCCTGTCATTTGTTTCCATGGACGCCATCCAAAGAAAATTCTTCAAATATTCACTGGTTAATTCTTATCTGTCATGCAATTTAAATTTCTTCTAAAAAACTATGTTTCCAATGCCATAAGAAGTGGTAGCAAGTCAACAACAACAAAGCTAGGCACATCTGGTTACCAGAATCTATCCTCCCCTTCTATGCTCTTCACTTTTGTCCCATCTGAAATCCACTAGAAGCTACTCAAAGGGGTATCTGCTCCAGTGCTAAGGTTCACATTTTTAACAAAAATATTTTTATCTTCTTGTAGCCTGTTATTTCTAACTGACTTGATTTCAGAGTTTAAATTCTCAAGGAAGATGACAAAAGAACGTCATGATAGTTGAGTAACATTTTTAATGCAGGAGGAGCTTTTTTCTAAATCTTGTCAGCAAAGGGAAATCAAAGCATCCCATGACCTTTTAAAAGATGTTTCAGATGGGAATAAAAAGCAGGGCACAGAGGAATTCCTTTTAAAAATACATTATGATATTTAAGATTCATGTTTCCCTTAACATGCAGCACCGTATCAGGAGGAAGAAGAGCCATTCGGCCAATCTCGTTAGGCGAAACACAAACATTACCAAATATCAAATGCATCCTGGCCCAAGAAAAACAGCCAGATCAAACCTGTTCCTGGTTCGTGTACACTGCCAGGCAAGCATGCTCTGCAGTGTGTCCTGCAGCCCTTATTCACCGATTGTCCAGACTGGGAAAACAGCAAGACAACAACACGGCTTTCTCTCTGCCCGTGTCCACTTCCATTCACAGTACTGTGCGCTACTGTCTCATCCAGGTGTAGAGTAAGTAATACAGCTAAGGAGGAAAACTGGGCATCACAACTGTAGGAAAGAGCACAGACTCCGTCTGGTCTAGCAGGTTGGCACCACCGCTGATTTCACTGGGAATTCTACTCCTAATTTGGAAGAGGAAGACTAAGTGATTTAGAAGTTGTTAAAATATGAAATCTTGGAACATTGAATCATATTGACTCACAAAGATTCTCTGTGATCTAGCAGTGACTTAAGAAAGGGAAGAACACGAGGAAAAATATTTAATTCTGTCTTACCATTTAACATGCCATCTTCGTCACTCTCAAAGTCATCTGAGTATTCAGCTGTTTGCTCTCTTGCTGCATGAGCAGAAATTGCTTCTTGTAGTGCATCCTAAAATGGTTTCACAAAAAACTTTTACACAGAAGGGAAGATTCACTTCATCAAGTTCAGCACTAATTACCCCCTCCCACACTGAAAATGATTGTGAAGGATAAGTAAAATCCAGTGTTTTCATTCTATCATCTTTCCCCCAATTTTACTGTGTTTAAAAAAACCTGCCGTGTATTAATTTCTATTTCTTCTTCCTAAGAAACATATCTTGCAGATCCCTCTTCCATTTTTGACAATAATGACATTGTATCATCACATGACACTTTTTCCCCCTTTCATATGTTTCGATTGGCAAGAGTACAACAAAAAGGTCTGTACAGCCACGCGTGATAGGGAAGGTAAGCAGGGACTACCTCTTCGCTGACTGCTGCAGTACAAGAACCTGAAGCAGGTGGCAGGTCCACAACAATGGAAGAACTTCACGCAAGCCACCGCTCGTATTTTGGACTCTCTGCTGCACGACATCACGGACACACCATGTTTACATGGGTTCTGAAAGCAACTGGCCTTACTTACAGGTTAAAAGTACATTACGAAATGCAGCAGTATCTCCAGATTGGAAGGCCCTGAGCCACAAACCACTGAAGGCTTGAGGGAAGGTTGCTTGACACCGGTCTTGCGCTCTTCCCGAGGCACCTGCCGTTGGCCACTGCTGGCCCTTTAGCCAGAGCCATTTTTGCAGGACTATCGGGAACAGAGAAGTCAGGCTGTTCACGTCTTAGAGCGACTGTTTCCCAGGTTTTGCACGGGGAGCAGCTTCTAGTGTCCACGCAGAAGGAAACCTGCTTCCCAGTTTTCATTTTGATAGCAAATCGGCTTTTTTGTGTGTGTTGTCTTTAACAGCAAATTACTGTATTCGCGGTCGCAGAAACCTGTTCGCAGAGAAGCGCCACCGACGCCGTTTCCCGGCCCCACCGGCAGCTCTCCCCGCCCGCGGCCTGCCGCCGCCCCCGCTCACCTGCAACGCGCTG
>NW_008825271.1:5629167-5649527 GCF_000699105.1 Pygoscelis adeliae
GGCGGAGCGTCTCCGCCTTCGGGCCGCGGCTGCAGCCGTCGGGCTCTGACCTTGAGTTTTGCGCCGCTGACTCCCTGCCTCTCACCCCAAACGTCGAGGCCCTGCGTTTTCCGTAACTACACGCAGAGGCGTTGGCGAACGGCAGTGGACAGGCACATCTACGCATCAAAACTGGGGCCTTCTGCCAACGCTGAGCGACTTTCTTACCTGGGCCAAAGTCCGACGTCACCCATGCCCTGCAGAAGACAGCTGAAGTGGACAGGATTCATTCTTTATGCCCATATCCTACGTACAACCCACGCAGCTGTTACCACAAGGTGTACGTACATGTACGCCACTCGGCATATGCACTCTCGCTGTAGGAGACAGGACTGACACAGGGTCATCAGCCCCGCTCTTACGGTTGGGTAATTGTCCAAAACTGCCCACTTAGGATTTAAGTGCTGACACGGACAACGCTTTCCATAAGGAACAAACTCATTTCAGTGCTCTCTAGGAAAAACATCTCAGCACCTGTGCATTAATCTGAATGAAATTTTAGAGATGAGGGCATGACAGCAGCGTAAAAGTAAATCATCTGGTGCTTACATCTCCTAATACTCCAAAATTCCTTCAGAGGTGGTTGTGCAACACACCTGGCAAGCAGGAACCCCCAGCTGACCAGGCACCTTGCCAAGCTGCACAGGTCCCTGCAGAGCTGGCTGTCCTAGAGATCATCTGTGCCCTGTAGGAGCAGCGATGGAGGCGACCAAACCCCAGGATGCTCTGGGAACGTTGATCTTGTGCATCAGAAGAAAACTGTCGGCTTCTGGACCGCCTACGGATACGGACAACCCCATTCTTCCTCCAGTTTAAATGCTTGTGATTGCTCCTTTTCTAAAATAAGATTAGTGCTTCAGTTATCTTAGTAACAATAAAGAAATTCTGACACACTCTCTGTACTGGTGTTATATTTGCATATATTAATCTTCCCCAAAATGCATTACATTTTTACATCTTGTGCAGAAGAAAATCGCTCTGACAGAAACAGGGAGAGAATACGTAGGACAGAGCCCAAAGCCTTAGGACTTGTTTGCCTCTTGTTTATTTATGTAGAGTTACATTTTAAAAGCAGTGCAGTTACGCAAAGGCCACAGCACACCTGGGGGAAAGAGGCCCCGATTTCTAATGAGTAACCTTGGGTTTAAACTAGCAATTAATTGCGAATGATTATTGACATTTATGTATCATCTGTGAGCAGCTCCTTGCTTTGTGTACCTATATTTATTTATGACCAAATAATGCTTGATCTGCTGATTATCCATGCCATTTGTTGAGAGTTATGCTTGATGCACAACATTTTTTTTTCTATTGTATTCACATATAAAAGCCTTAAATTTGAATCTGTGCTCTTCCATCTCTGTGGAACGCGAAATTGGACATACTTGTTCAGAATTTAAAAAGTAATAAAGATGAAATGTTTATATTATTCCTCTGTAATAACATTAGCAATTCCTGTTGAAGGCTAAATTATGTCCATGCTACAAACATTTGAGATGCCCATTTTATTAAATTCCAGAAGGTGGCAGCAAAATATTTTAAAATTAAAAAATTGGTTCGTTTTGTTTTAACGTCCACTTTATTCAAGCTTCTTTTACATTGCTGCTGATGTATATGGGATTTTTTGAAAGCCGTTGTATTCATTTAGATCAATTTTCCAGCCTTCCATACACTATATAGAAGGACAAAGGTTTAGTTTCAATTGTTATGTTATCTACATGAGTCAGACAATGGGGCCTAATATCATCTGTATTACGAAATATTCAATGCGCTGTGTTGGTAGGATGTGAAAAAATAAAAGATCAATACCGTCAGCACTGAAGAACTCAAAATGTGTGAAGATGTTTTTCTCAAAACGCATGAACATCACGTCTGTGTCAAAGCGCATGAATATCAGGTCTGCACCTTCTAGTCTTACCTCAGGCAAAAATCCCATCGAGACCCACTGAGGTGAATGGGATTAATGCCTAAATATGAATGTAGGGCTCTGAGTAGAAATATAAAGGTTTTTAAGGGTCTTGCTTAACAAAAAAAAAAAAAAAAAATATGCAGGCTTACTGAGACAAAAAGCAGGAGAGATTATGGCATGAAAATGAGCATTAACATCGGCTTTTTAATTAATAACTGGTGAATATATCACAAGTGTGAACTGGACAAGGAAATGTACGTCTGAAGGTGAAGTTGCTCTTTCTCAAGTATACACGGAGCATTGAGAAAAATACTCTAAATAATCCCAGGGATTATATTCATTTGGCTAAAATAAACTTAGAGGTAACATTTAATTCTGCTGCCCAAATGCATGTTAATCTCTGCCATGCCCAGAAGCTTAAAAAAAAGCTTTTTAAAACAAGCATCATGATGCAACGTAATTCCAATCTGCAAGAAGGACGTAACATTCAGAAAGCAGTCGGGTATGATGAGTTTTTCGCATGACTAGCTCATACGCATATAAACAACTTCTGGAAGTGGTTTATTTTATTCATGTGGCTAAAGTTTGTAAGATTGGATCGAGGATTTTCTCTGCACAAATGACACACGGATTGAAACTTCTACCGTCGTATACTCTAAGTCATCCTAAGTCAAAGTATATAAACCCCTTCCTGGTGAGAAACGGTATTCTGCTTGCTTTGGTATTCCTTCCCAAGTTGAAAGTTGTATTTGAAAGGAGACTTAATGGCATGGCAGAATGCCCAAGTTGATGTACATTCCTGTAGAAAGTGATTTTTGGTGTTGGTTGCAAGGGTCTCGGCTCATAAATGACTGTTCCTGTTCTTGACTTTGATGGGAATTAGACATCTAGCTAGGAGCGCATCTGGCTCTTGGATTTTGCATACATACTGGTTTAGCAGAGTAACGGAGTCAACGGGTCGAGTAGCTTCTTCAATTTTAAACAACAATGAGATCTTCTACCTGTGGGTCACTCTCCCACACATTTTTAAGCACAAACATTAAAAATTAACCTTCTCACATTTTCCTCCCAGTTCATGTGAAATAATCTATTACAGTGTGCCGTATTTCGCAGGGCTATGCCTGTCCTGCCGAAATATAATGTTCGTATTTTGCTTGTCTGGAAATAAAACCAGAAATATAATCAGCTTTATGCCTTTAGGGTTAGATGTGCCGGGGAAGTCACATGCCTTCACTGCAAGTCATCCAGTATAGACGTCTCTGAGCTGGGTTTGAGCTTTGCTATCTCGGATGGTGAGAGCAGTGTCACTGTGTTCGGAAAACATTCAGCATAGTCTAAGCACAGAAAAAACCGTGTGGGTTCCTCGGTGAGTTTGTAGCCCGCAATGCGTGCTGGCCCACCTCAGCCACTCGGAGGCCCAAAGGTGCCCGAACCAGCTTAAAATCGCTCTGGAGTGAATGCAAAAACAGCCACCCACCACTGCAGAGAAATACGCAATAGTACTTCAGCCTTTTGTTCTCCTCACCTATATTATTTTGAGTAAATGTCGTTCTTTCTCAGAGAACAATCTGTTCAAACTATGACATTGCCAGTCTAACTGGGAAGGATTTGAGAACTCACCTTAATTAACTTAATTCATATTGGCAGTCCTCTACCAGTATCCCTGGATTATTCCACAGCTGGCCCTGCAAAAGCTGAAGGATTTGTGTTGCTCCCTCTAAAAATATCTTTTTGTACCTCTCAGTCACTTCTGGAAAGACAGATTTAGGGTTTTTTCTTGACCATCTGATTTTTTTTCGAAACAAAAAACAATGGTTAAACTAATGCCCAGTTTGAACAGCTAAGCAGATAAGAGTAAGGAAATACCAAAACTGAGGATGCTAAAGTATCCTTTCCCCCCTTTCCTTTTGCATTTGTACTATGGTACAGTCTTTAATTAGGTGATGGAATTTAAATATTTATTAACTTTATTTACATGGCAAAACCTTTTTTCAGGATAAAAATATACGTCTTCATTTTTATTTTTCTTAAAGGAAACTGTCATTATTCAGTGATTAACACAGCAGCTTGGTCCCCACTACGTAGAGAAAAGGGGTTATATTCCAATAGATTACAAAATAAATAACTATGTTTTTAACCACATCTGGGACCACAGGAAAGAAGAGCTGTCAGATTGAAACATCAGCTTAAAATTTAGCTTGACCTTTTCTTCATCATTCATTCCTCTAGAAAGTCTAATGATGTGAAAACAAAATATTTCTTATTTTACTAGAACTATATTCAGTGGTTTCCTACCATGTTTCCAGAAAGGAGCAGCTAAGTTTGCGATAATGCATTCTTAATGCATTGAACATAGTAATACCCATAAAATGTGCTGTCATGGAAATCAGGTAGAAATCCATGTTGCCATGAAATTCATCCTCTCACTTTTACATCTTGATCCTATTTGTAAGTAGTTAAAGAAGATGCTGTCAGGGTAAGGAGGTGTGCAAGCTTCACTTAGTAGATTCTTGCTCTCGGGCGTATTACCAGGGAACTTGAATTTGATAGATTTAATACATACAGGAGTAAACATAGATGTTGAAGGAACAGACTGCAAAACTGGGGCAAAAGAAGGGGCTGATTAAGATGAATAAATTCACGACAACTTAATTTATATAGCAGTTTATGAAGAATACATGCATTCTCCACTGGTTAATTTATTCCTGAGCATTAGACTTAGAAGCAGCAGATGGAGGTAGATATCCCAAAAGAAAAAGAAAAAAAAAGGCAAAAAAAGGCTCCTTTCTTTTTTAAAGTTATGTTAAGGTTATTTTTTAAGCTGCCTTTTTTTGTTAATAGTACTCGATGTGATCTTAAGGAAAAGCGTTGGAGCACACAGGAATGAGACACAGCTGTCTCGGTGTTGTGCTTGGTCATAGTAACAGACAATGAACTTTTCAAACAGACAAAGCTTGTATGTGTTGGTGACAGCAGATTAGACTTCCTGTAAGGGGAGTCAGAAAATGGAAACCTTTTAACAGCAAGTGGAGTCATTTTGTGTGCAAATGACTCAAGCTACTGGTATCTTTTGTATATAGATAAATTCTTCTTTTGAAGTCTTGCAGATGTGAGCTCCGGTTGAATAAACACCTTTGATAGAAACCTCGCAGACCTGCAATTTCATTAAACATCTCTCCCTGTTGAAACATCTCTGTGTCTAATATTGTATTAATGCTGTCAGGAAAAGTCAACAGCTGTTAAGGGCTGAGCAGTAACTCAGGCCTTTAATGTTATGGCACATTTCACAGAGAGAGGAAGAACGCTTGTCAGATTATCACCTGCGCATTTGAGAAGTGTCAGGACTCCAGCTGCTTCCACCTGCAGGATCACCAGAGAGGCGGACGCAGGGCCTTGGGTCAAAGGCTTGGACGATGTCCCGCAGCCTTCCAGCCCCAAGGGACAAGAAGTCTGACATCATTAAGATTAATCAGAGAAAATGGATGCAGTAAAAGGCGAAATTAAATTGCTTTGTGGTCAGAAAGATTGACTGTCTAATTCTCACTGACAATAATAATGTCTGCTCCTGCTCTTTACATCTATATTCCTCCCTTGTCTGCTTTTAATTTTCAGTGCGAGTCTAGTTACACTAGGGCAGGAAGATTTAAAGGAAAATAGAGCTGCCAGGTCTGATTTTGCTACCGTTACCCTAATGAAGATAGAACTTTACGGTGCAAGTCGCTTCAGCAAGTAAAGATGTATGATTACTTTACCTGAGAATGTGTAGCAAAACTAAGGCCCATTGGGAGCGCACTGACTGTATTGCTTAATATTTTTGAATTTATAATTGACCATATAAGAAAACATTTTTTATATCTTTTTAATGTATCGGTTTGTCTATCGGTATACCTATAAGAACCTCGCTGCTACAATACCTGAGGGCTTCCTAGTCTTCCAGGGAGTTGCCGGTTTTCCCTGCTACACTGCTGAGAGAGGGAATAATTATTCCCATTTTCTGTACATAGAGATAAGACTCAGGAGCTGTGCTAGTCACCCAAAGGCATGCAAAAATTCTATGGTGTTGTAACTTTGGAGGATTTCTAACATCTTTGTTTTTCACTAACTTATGTCCTTAACCAGTGAAGAAAATTCAGGCATCCTAAGTGGGAGCTTGTACCCATCAGAGGCAGTGCTGCACAAGAAGCAGGAGGATCTGAAGAACATCCATGGTATTTCAGTGCTCGATAGAAGGTTTAAGCACTTGCTAACAGCCGTCCTTTGTGGTGTTTTTTTTAGTCAAAGCTGTTGAATGGCATTTTTTCTGCATACACTACAGACAAGGTATGTATTTATGATAACATAGTAGACAAAGCTACAACATCAGACCCACTCCTGAAGAAATATATAGATGACTGTAGCATCTAGTTGGGCATTTCCTATTTCCTCTTCAGCATATAAATGGGTAGATCACTGAGTATCTTGTAGGTTGGAGCCCTGGTTGCCTTAGCTTCAGATGCACTGTACTCAACTGCTCCTCTAAAAGAGAGCCATTTTAAGGGAGGACACTTACATCCCCTTTTCCCCTTTCTAGGCCAGCCAACACGTGTCCACTGGTCATGTCAGGGACCGCAGGCTGAGCTCTACAATGCAACACCAGAGAGACCTGCAAAATACAAGCTCCAGATTTTGTGTAGTTCCTATGGAGACCATGCTACTTTATGATATTTTTCTTGTGATTAAGGATTATATTGACTTTCCCTATTACTGATATTGTTGTGTACTTTTATGTTATCTCTACAAGGGCTATGGAAAGCACGTTTCATTCAGACTCGTTAAGGGAAAGCGTTGGTTAGCCCCAGCAGTTGGAATCAAATAATCCAAGTTAGTAATCTGGAACATTAAATCAAACTCCGTATTTGCAAAAGAAGCTTAACAGTTCATCTTTTCTTGTTCTCCATGTTTCCTTCCTTCCATCTTGCGACTTAGTTTATAGCCCCTGTAACTGGTTTGAAATTTTGCAGCTGCTAAGATTACTTAGCTTCGGTTTAATAGCAAATGTCATCAGCCCAGATCTGTGCTTCAAGTGATCTTTCTTTCCATTTACTATTTCTTTTTCAAATTGATTAGGCGTCGGTTTAGGGGATTATCAAAAGCTGCCCTAAGACTGGTTCTCTGTGCCAGGGCTCTTCAGCCTGTTTTGTCAGAGGAAAATCCCCAACGGAAGCTAATGGGCATGCCAGAAACGCATGGAGAGTGGGAGAGGGTCTGAGTGCCAAACCTCTCTCAAGAGGGACTCTGGTGGAGCGCAGGAGGGAGTAAGGGAGAGAGAAGCAGCATCTCAGTGCGGAATGGAGCTCGGCCAGACATGGTGGGGGGGACACAGCACAGGGAGGTGGAAGGGGATAACTGAGCTCTTTGTCTCAGAGTTTTTTTGACTGTGTACTCTTCAGGAAAGGGATGGTGCCTCCTCTAAGTACATTTTCATGCATGCGTGGATTCATGTTAGCTGATGTAAATTGCATTTTCAGTTACATGGGCCCGCCCAGGCTGTTTGGAGAAGTGGGAAGGAGAGCTATTTAGCTTTGGTACTGTAGGATCATGCTAACAGCTGCGCTGTTCCATTTCTGAAGAAAATTCAGTCAGCAGTAATGCTGGTATCTCTTGCCAGTGATACCTTATGCCATAAAGATATGTTCTAAATGTCTGAGGTGCGTGCAAACATTTCTAGGTACAAACCCAACACACTGAAGCATTACAAACAAAGATTAATACTTGAAAATGGTATTTTAAAACCATATCTGGAAGACTATTTGTAACATGAACTTTCATCACCAATTTTAATTTCTTTCTTTGTTTCAATACTTGTACCTTTAAGGGGACAGTGGCTGATGCTGAAGCTACTCTTTCCTGAGGTTAAAATTTACCGTTTAAAACAAGTGGTTTAAAACCTACTTGCAACCTGGCAGTAAGCCCCTATATACATACATATACATTTATACCACAATATCTATCTAAGCACCTGACTGCCTACCTATCTACTTAATCATTGGGCTCCCTGTGTTGAAAACAGATCCTGGAATACTTCATGAGAGGAACCAGCGTGATCCTTTTCATCTGTTGCCTATGAATTATCCATAACAACTGCACTTCCCACCAATGGTATTTTCTGAAGCTTTATAGTTCTATAATGTTGGCAAGCTTTAGATGCAAAATTAGCAGGCAGCATCAACAAAGCAGAATGTATTTACCCAGCTGCTGAGAATCTTTTCCTGATAGTAGAGCTGTGGGCTATGAAAGCCATTTCATGACGAAATACAGCTGGGAACTGCATTTTTTCTTGTATCAAAACATTTTTTTTCCTGTAGAAGAATAATGGAAAGCAGATCAAGATGAGGTAGTGATCGCATGCTGATCTTTTTATGCAATGTTTCAAAGTTGAAATGTTTCATAAAACCCCTTTTTGCTTATGATGTGAGACCCATTTGCGTTGCAGTAAACTGCTAAATGGATTGTGCAGTGTTTTTCTTAGACGAGATTGTTGCCTCTTTTTCTCTTCCTCTGTTTTTTTCCAAACACACAGTTATTTACCTCATAATTCAAATAAAACATGCCAGCTGTATTTCCAAATCATCTAGGGAAACACCATGCAACTCAGGCACTGCTAATAAGAAGCACAGTTCACTTCACATTGTCTTTTGAGCAGCGGCAGCACTGACAGATGCTGATGCCTTACTGCACAAGCGTACCTATTACAGACCTAATGGGATTTTCTCTAGTGCTATCTACTTGCTTTTTGTTTCTCATTTTCTCTCCAAAATCACCAGGAGATCCTCGGAAATCAGTGGGGATCTACCAAACCCAATCTATTTCCTTCTAACTTCTTGTTCTAATTTGTGTGGCCAGCTGCTGAAAGAAGGCCCTTATAAAAGTCCTGGTTTTTTATCTCTTTTTCATACAATCCAGTCAGTGTCTAGCTCATTGAAAAACAGGGAAAATCTCCAGCAATACAATGTCCATTATACATGCTTAAGCAAACTGGATTCAGTGCAATAAAAGGCAGTGGCTTTCATATATGCTAATCCGTGCATTCGAGATATTTAAAGTGTTCTGTGGTGGCCTAATTCTGCACTGGTTTTAGCAGCAGGACTATAATGACCTGTGAAGGGGAAGAGCTTGGGCAACGCTGAGGGTTTTTCTAATTCTTTACCACTGTATTATCTCAGCGAGAACACACTCTTCAGGTATTGAGTTCCTGTCTTTTATCTGTGGCTTAGTGCTGTGTAATGAATGGCTTTAACCAGGTTTGGATTTAACACAGCATAGATGTTAAGTGAGCGCAGAAAGTCAAATGGTGCCTTTACGCAGTTCAGCACCTCCTCTGCTAGCTATCTTAGCTAGCTTTAATCTTGCCTAATACGGATAAAAAGACTGATGAAATCGGGACTGCAGAGACTTCCCTACGTGTTGTACAAATCCTGTTGATAACTCTGCATATGTATTTAGCAGCTGACCTCTGCTATACTAGAAGCTAGCTGGCTAGAGAAAGCTATCCTATGTTGCAGTCAAATGCAACACGTAGAAAAAAAATTCCAGATAGTTAGACGTTTAAATCAATGGAGTAAGGCACCTGAGTACGATTGCAAGTGGCGGGGTGGGGTGGTTGTGTTTTGTTCTTTTGGCTTGGGGCTAAATGCATTAGTTTGAAGAAAGCTGGAGTAATCCTTCAATGTCTTGTAATGAGAATCATCCCTCAAGGTTATGATGCCACCCTACTTACTCTTGAGAGATAATAGCCACGCAGACAGAAACAAAGCTAAAGAACAAAATAGAGAGAGTTAAAATTATATGTGAGCTCCAGTTCGTCAAAGTAGGGAGAGAAGAAGTAACTGGCCCCGATTTTATTTTCAGGTGGTGCCTTTCCCTCCCCATAATAACAGTGCTGGTGACATTATAGAGGATTTCACATGTTCAAAGTGTGATGTTGCCGTTAGTGAATGATTCTTACAAACGGCCAAGTGAATTAGCAGCAAGTAAATATTACCTGCCTTTTAAATTAGGGAAAATGAGCCTTACAGCAGAGTCCTGCAATGAACATTAAAATATATACTGCATAGTACAGTACTTAGCCTCAAAAACATTCTCCACACAGATCTGGATGGTTTTTGATGTTGTGGTTTTCCATTTCTGCCTGAAAATGCTTACTGCTGGCAAACAGAAAAAATTCAGTCTGACACCAATTTTTCCGAGTGGATGAACCATGCAAGCTGGTGGCCAATGTGGTTGCTTCAACTAATCTTTCGATCTGAATGTTCAAATAGTCTGCTAATCAACCTGCGCATATGGAGGTGACTGCACCATTTCTATGCTACAGGTTCTTGGGTGTGCAATGGGTGCATAGGCTTTTTTCACTGTTTCAGTTTTGTGGAAATTTTAGTGTTATCTTCTGGGGAAGTTTCTGTTTGGAAGACTGTTTGCATGTTTTTTCCTCTGTCTTCTTTTTTCTCCCTCTCTTACGCACACACACGCACACACATAATCAGGTATATACTTATATATTATTTTTTATATGAGCCCTCTGTATACAGATTACTGAATGCACATTATACTACACATAAATATACAGGATATAATAATATGTCAGCCTCAGTATTTAAGATTGTATTTCCAGTGCTGAAATCATATGCTTTATACACAGGTTTTACACAGATACCGTGAGTGGCCTTTTGCAGTGTTATATACTGAGCTAATGCTCTCCTTCTAATGCACGCTTCTATGTCTGGTGATTTAGCCCATGGCTATGAATTCTTGTGAAGTGGACGTTTCCTTTTGGCTTACATCTTCTTATCCTAAGATAAGCAACTATACTTACATTTGGTACTGTTGTGTTGTAACAGAAGAACCTACACTAACAGACCCGTAGTTGTTAATTTGCAGATGTGAGAATTCAGCACTGCAAAGCTTGATTTATTTGCTTGCCCAGTGCTATGTTCTATAATTAGCTTTGGCTTCCTTTCACATGGGACAAAAAACATAACATGTTCCACAGGGAATCATCCAAGTGTTTTGAACTCGGATGTAGTACTTAAATCCCTTTTAATTTAATTTTCCTCCTATACCCTTTATTACTTTGTAACTCTCACTTACTTAAAAAGATTTGCATGGTAGAATATATTTTTGAAGGGTAGAGATTTGTACTTAGAAACCAGGTTTCAGATATCCAGATTCTTTCCTCTTTCTTTTAATGGAGTGAGAAAAGATATAATGATGTGTTAAAGGTTCTTGTGATGCCTTCAGTCTCTAAAGTTATATTGAGGCAATGATGAAATGTACGACTTATTAACGAGGACTGATGGAATATACACGCTTTTAAAATTCAAGTTTTTGGCAGACATAAATGCTGTCATAGGCTGAGGAGAATCAAGTTTAAATTACGTGGATTCTGCTATCCTTAATTTTATGGCAAATGCCTAGGTAAACATTTCTGCCAGCATCTGGCATGAAGTCTTTGAATAAAGTATAATACTTTTGTTTTCTAGGTTAGAGATGGTAATCAGATTAAGAAAGGAACTAAATTGTAAAACCTTGTTCCTGCACATGAAAGGGACCACTTAGTATCATACAACTGCTATAAAAACATACCCAGGGTCTAAGCAAACATTCCTTTGTTCATTAACCGTGACAACAGAGTGTTTCCAAAGTTATTCCCAGAAAGCAGAGATCCTAGTTACTGGAAGAAACCTCTAAGCACTGAACAGTGTTTTGTCATTTTTCTGTGAGATTTAGCAAGGCTTTCTTAAGAAAATGAAGTTTTGGAGGTGGTGAGCACTTAAAACGGAGGGATCGTTTCATCAGTTTTTCAAATAACCTGTGGTAAAGGAAGATACTGACAGGTACATCCTCTCTGCTGACTGTCACATTACTGGTAATTGGCTGTGGTCCACAGAGAAGCCACGTTTATGCAAGTCATAATTGCTTCAATGTTTTCTGTTTTAAATAGAGACCGTGGATCAGAACTGCAGTTCCTTCCGGAAGACAAGGTGCAGCTGATGCACAGGAACTCTACCTGTATTAAATAATAAGACTGTTCTTACTAATCGGCAAAGTCCAGAAATGTGTTGTCTCACTGCCTTTTGGCAAGTTTAGGCATTGGCTCCTACAGCACAGGATGTCAGAGTGTATTACTGAGGTCACGTGAACCTAAGAACAGAGCATTTGCCTTTACAAACAACTCTTTCCACTGTTGCCTTGTTCTTCCACGCAGGGTTTTAGGTCTTTCAGCCAGCCATATCCTTCCCAAGATTTTTTTCTTATGAAGATTTTGCCATGAGGCTTTGATTTTCTTCTCGGAACTGAACTTCAGAGAGAGGTTAAAGAGGTCATGCCTTCGTAGAATTAATCAGAGATATTTGACTAGATGCTGCTGCCTTTCCAAATTCATGACAAGTTATTAACTTGTATTTTGTTTTGAAAATCAAATCCCTCAACACTCTTTACAGCTTTTCCATTAATGAAACGCACACAAAAAACCAATTCTCTAATTTTAAAGGTAAACATTTTTGGTAATTGACTTTCTGTCCACCTGTCACACAAGATAATCACCATGCAGTATATTTATAACCTGTATTTCTCTCCAGAATGTCCTTCTCTAGAAATACATGCTGGGCTTGGAAGGAATAGAGTCACCATCCCTGGAAATATTTAAAAGACGTGTAGATGAGGCGCTTAGGGACATGGTTTAGTGCGCATGGTGGTGTGGGGTTGATGGTTGGACTCAATGATCTTAGAGGTCTTTTCCAACCTTAATGATTCTATGAATAAACACATCAGTCTTTAAAAACATCCTTACAGGCAAAACAACTATCTTTCTGGATGTAGAGTGTGAGAAATTGAACCACTTTTTCTATCCCTTTAACAATACAAGTTTTGTTTAATTCCAATCTATTTATACTGGGAAAACTGAACATTGGATCTTGGACTGATTTTCAGTTTTGGTCTTTACAGCGGACTCGTGTGTGGCAAGGGACAACAGACTTCAGCTGTGATCCAGGTACTCTTGTAAATTCCACTGTTTCACTAGTTGTGCACTCTTCACCACTGTCTATGTCATTTAGTGCAGTTGAGGTAATAAAATTGTATGAATATCAGATTATATCAAAGGTCCATCTACTTCAACATCCTGTCTCAGTCACTGATAGCACGAAAAGAACATGGCAAGCATATAGTGGTATTTCCTCAGAAAGTTTTCTCACCCTATAACTGCGTGCAGCTCAGAAGGTTCCTGAGTTACGGGTGATGACTTTCTATTTATATTTAATAGCCCCCAGTGGATTCTTCTTCTAATGATCTGTGGAGTGACTCTTGCCCTACACCTCCTCACCGATCTTTTGAATGTTGCTATTTACAGACTCCGTTTGTACTAACAGTGGAGGAAGCCACGATGCAAGGTTTAGGAGAGCAGGAACGCTTCTTGCTGACCACCCACAGAAAACAAGGGGAAGTTTAGTCCTTAAAATTATTATTAAAACCACTGTGATTTAGGCACATTTCCCATTAATTTTCTGCTACCTCAGGAAGTTAATTTTACTATTTCAATGTTAAAAATGCTCAGTTGCATTTCAACAGCTCTCCAGCAAAGTGGTTGCAAACAGAAGTCAGAGACCCCAGACAGAACTGAAAACCCAGGACACAAAAATCAACGCCTTTCTTTTTCAAATCTATTTGAAACTTTTCCTATAAAGGAATTTTATTGTAATGTGTCCACAAACAGAACTGCAATGTAAGTTTGCATATGAACATGAGAAACAAGAATGTTTCTCTTTCCAGACATAAATTCCTCTA
This sequence comes from Pygoscelis adeliae, assembly GCF_000699105.1. Taxonomy (NCBI): domain Eukaryota; kingdom Metazoa; phylum Chordata; class Aves; order Sphenisciformes; family Spheniscidae; genus Pygoscelis; species Pygoscelis adeliae. Next base: position 5,642,933 of record NW_008825271.1, read on the forward strand.
TTTACTCCAGATATAGGAAATTGCATATTTCTCTTCCTCAGCTGTGATCTGTCCTCATGTATTTTGCTTTAACCCAAGAATAATAGCATCTAAACCGTCTCACATGGAATGCAGGGAGATGAAGCTCTAATGGCTGTGAGATCCTTACTGAGCATTTCTAATCCCTGATCAGAAGCAAGTCACTAAATCACAGTGGTGACAAATGCTGATATTTTGTTTTCACTCTCTGAAAACTCTTCTACCATTATCATATATTTTTTGCATGCTGTAAACATGCAAACATTTTGTGTACTCTGAACACCAAAGATTTAAAGATGCACGACTAAGCTTTGCTCTCTCACTCGTTCTGGTGAAACAGCCTTTGAAACTTCATGTGAACAAGAAGCTTGTCATCTGACCCCAAGTTCTTTTCTAAGAGCTAAATGCTATCACTTACCAACAGAGTCATCCAGATTGTTATTGATCAGTTTGCAATTAAGCAATAGCAATAGGTAATGTGCTGCTGTACCAGCCTCAGAGCAGCCTGGGAAGACTAGTCCTGCCTTCCAGCTGCTCCAGGAAAGCCCACCTGCAGGACTGTACCTCTCCTATGAGTTATCACCCTTCTTCTGAAGGACTGCTGGGAGGAAACTGCTCCCTTGCACTCAGTCTCAAACTCTTCCGCTCCTCCTGTCCATCTGTGCTGGGGATCTGCAGCAACCCTGCAGAGCCCTTCTCCCAAGCGTGCAGCAAACAATCGCGTAAGTGGCTGGTAAGGCAGTAATCCCTTTGTGGCCTAATCTGTTAATTAGAATCATTAATTGCAGGGCTACTGATTAATTAATTTGGAGTGATCTAGCTCAGCAGAATTCAGTCTCCAGCTTAGATTTTATGGCAGAGATTCTGAGTTATGAAATTAAAATAGTCTCCCTTATAATTCACAAAGCATCAATTCTTTCAGTTAATAAAATACATATAAACTGAGAATATCAATGCAGATATAAAGTATCTGGTCTGTATTACCATCTTAAAAATGTTACGTTAGAAAGTTTTTCATGTTAGCTGTTTCACCAACAATCATTCTGGGTCATTCATACTAATGTTGTGATCACTTCTTTATTAGCTGATGTGTTCTACTGTAGTTCACCGATTTCTAGAGTTCCATCTTTCTTATAAGTTATACACCAAATATAGCTCTAATCAGCACCAGTGTCAGGCTGCTACTACTATTATGATGCTATGTTTGCACAGTGAAGACCTCTGTTTATTTTAATTTTCATTCCACTCCTACATTTTAGTTTCATTTTACTCCTGAAATACTTACAAGTCTGTAGGATTTTTAAAGAACATGGAGCCTGAAAGCTCAGAGTTAAGAGTCCAAGACATTGCTCTAGTATTTATTCTAAGCTTTTAGCCCTTTTCTTGTATTAGGCAATGCTCTTGTTAAGCTGATTGGCCTTGTCCATACTGAAGCCCTCTTGAACACATTCAGCAGCCAAACTTCGGGGTTTTTTAAGTGTTAAAGTTGAGAACCAAGATTAAATATCATCTCTCCTCTATGAGAAGGGCCAGTGATTAATCAGCCTTGATGAAGGTGATAAAAGCAAGCTGCAAAACTTAAAATCATTCAAATAAACACTCTTACATGCTTTAAATGGTATTTGAAGAGTGTTTAGTAATTGATACAGCTTTAAAGTATCAGAGGACAATCATGATTGTGGTCACCAGGTTATTTTCTATTTTGACCTGATCTAACATCAACCTGGCCTGACTTTGAAGTCGGATCCTGTTTTGAGCAGGTGTTTGACCTGACCTCCGGAAGTCCCTTCTAATCTAAATTATTGTATTATACTACCTGTTTTGATTTTGCATTAATATGATGACATTGATTGCATTAAGGCTTTTAGTGATGCAGGGTAGTGTGAGCTCAAAGTTGAAGTCAGAAGCAAGTATTATTACTACAACAAAAGACAGCTCCTTTTTCTCCACTAACTCTTTTGTTCTGCTAAAAATTAAGGCCATTTCTGTTATGTGTTCACTTTGAAGGTGATCCCATGGATGTGAGCAGAAAATCTGTGGAAGAAATGAACGCATAAGCAAGAATGACAGGGTAATCTGGCCCAACAGCTCTTTGAAATTGTTGTTCTTTTTTGTGTATAAGTATGTGCAAACTAATTCTGTTTTCTACACATGTAAATATTTGTTGAATAATCTTTTCAGAAAAATTCAGATTGTAGATGGTTAGCAAACTATTCATATCAGACACTCACTATTTATAGCATGTGAGTGGTCACTCAAGTAAGAGGGGACAGATTCTGCTCCCCAAAAGAATGCATCTATATTTTCTCTGGTACTGTAGCTAATGGTGGAAGTTGGGTATTAAAAAGTAACTAAATACTTCCAGAATTAACATTATCCTGATAATATATGTAAAACCTGAGTGAGTGTGTAACATTTTCAGAAATATTTCACCAAGTGACAACAAGTAATAGCGTCCTCCCAAATAATGGCTGACTGATCTCTTTATTTGCATTTACAGAGTATTTCCTGATTACTTTTTGATTTATATAACCAGCTCTTTAAGGATTCCTAATAGCATTTCACAGAAAATAATATCAACACTTCTTTGTGCATTTAGACTCAGCCCCGTGAGCTCAACATCTGGAACTCTTTATAGTAAAACTATTTAATATTGTTGTCCTCCAAAAAGATACAAAATTTATGTCATGGCTTGCAAGAGGTGTCCGTGCTTTAATCTTCTGGTTGGGTTATGGATCACATAGAATAAGTAATGGACAAACCTAAGCATGTCAAACAACAACAGTTTATGAGAAACACAAAACCATTAAGAACATTGCACTCACTTGAGAGAACATTAAAAAAAATAATTCAGTATATAGAACACTGTTAATATAATTGCAAACAGAAATGTTTGAAGCACATTTCAGTGCCAGTTTCCAAGATCTGTTTATATCAACACTATCTGTGCCTTTTTTTGGCTGGTACCTTGGCTTGCTGCTTCCTTACAGATTTTGCTACTTGCTGCAGGTTACATTAAGAAGGCAATGAGAGTCAAAGTTTAAAAACTCTCAGCTGCTTTTCTCTCCTAACATTTTGCACGTAATATGATTGTGGAGTTTGATGTTTCCTTTGTACCTGAACCAAGAGGCCCCATGGTTTTTTCCCAAGGCCTTCGTTTTTAGAGTCCTGTTACAGTTTTCTTTATTTTTTTCAGGCTACTATTTATAATTCTCCCTTTTATGCAGAAAATGTAGGAGTAGAGAGGTGTAGAGTAAGGGTGAATCAAATTCTCAAACTGTGACTGAGTCTATGTGTCTGTGTGGGTTTTGTAGGAGAAGAGGAGAATTTCAGGGAGCGGACCAGGGCTGGAGATGGTAAGGTGACTTTTTTCTCATGACAAAACAAGAATGCAGAAAGGACACATGCCTGGTCGTGTAAGCATGGAAATGCTCTTTGCTCCCACACTCTACATATAGCCTCTGTGAAAGAAACCCATTAAAAGCTCAGGTCTGCTCCTTGGTGGACAAATAACATGCCATGCCATGCCATTTTTTTTTTTTTTGAATGCTCAGCTGCTGATGGGCATGCTTGTTAATATTCTTGAGAGTGGGTCTAAGAACCACGTGTGTAGATTACAACCCAAGGAATCACAACAGCATTTTTGCAAAGCTTATTGCAGTCTGATGGATACACAAAATATTTAATCTACTTAGTTACTTGCATTAATAAATAGAAGGTGTGCTTGACTTTTAATAGTTCCATGATAAATTAAATAGCATTATCTGATTTAGAATAGCTCCTGGTCTGTGACAGATGGCATTAGTGCTTGGGCTTTTTTTTATAATGTTTTTTTCCTGAAAGGTTATTACAGACATGTTGGGAAAAAATAGAGAATAGACGAAAAGAAAATCTATTTCCAGTAAAAAAATTGAGAGCACAGGTGTGTAATGGCTGGTTTCATTGCAAAAGTATCAGTTTCACCGCATTAGTATCAGCTTAAGTGAAAATGTACCAGCTGGAAAAAATTAAATCAGCATGAATCATACATCCAAAAGGTCACTGATCTAAAAATATACATCCCAAGAAAAAGATAAAAATGATGTATGCAAACTAAAATTGCCAAGTAAAAATTAAAATCCTTCTAAACATTCTAAACTTAGGACATTAATTAATTTGAAAGTAATGTGGAAAGAGGCAAAAAGCCACCCTGTGATGTCACTTTCATTATATGAAACACAGCTAAGGAGATAAAAGAAGATCATGCAGAGCCCAGGAGAAGATTAAGCCTCTTTATCTCGCTGTGGGAGGGGGAGAGCATACGTACAGGTAATATTTTGTGTATGGAGGAGAGGGAGGAACTCCAAATGACTGAGTTTTAATGTGCACTTCTATCACTTAAATGTACTGATGCATAACAAGATATATGCATGTGGGTGCTGAGGATCATAAAGTCACCCCAGTTGTCAGTCAAAATTACAAAGCTAACAAGCAAAACCAAGTCCCTCTTCTTAATAAAGTTCCAAATATAAGTTTTGAAAGGAAACAAAAACAAGCTCTGTTGGCTGCTGTACCTTCTTGTCACAGCCTAAAGCTTAACAAGAATGAAAAAATAAAGCATAAGTATGTGGTAGGAATGAAAATAGAGTGCAGGTACTCTTGAAGTCAGAGCCTTATTAGTAAAGCCTAGAGATGTCTTGATCCAAAAGTAGATCGCACAATGTTTTGTCAAAATTGATTTGTATGTGTGTGCATGCCAGAAACTGAGAGGATACTAATTAGCTTTTCTTTTTCCTCTGGTAAAGTCTCATTACAACATCATGCACTGGCAGAAGTACCTTTGCAAAGACTGACATGCCACTTGCTGGCCAAAGAAAGGTTGGACATATAGCCACGCAGGGAAAAGACACGTGTATCATCCCATGACTTTTCCTAGAAAATATGACTCATGTTTAATTTTACCAGTAAACAGCCCCCTTATTCTTTTCTTAGCCATCCAATTACAGCAAAAGGGGCAGATGGGCTCACGCTAAGCTGTTGTAAATAATGTAGTTCCACTAAATTCAAAGGAATAAGACTGATTTGCACTGATACCTATTATCAGGCCCAGAATATTCACAGAAAGCTTTGATATTTTTTCTTCTGTCTGCCAGCTGTCTTGGTTCTGCTTTAGGATCTCATGTCCATGCATCTCCCTCTCTCTACCTGTCCTTTCTTTGGATCTTGTAATGTCATACTGTGGGGGCACCTTCTGTGTAAAATCACTTCTTAATTGCAAAGTTCCTAATGGGCTTAATGAGTTTCTCTTCTTTCTTGGAGTGTCCATTTCTGTTTGAAGTCAGGTGGTATCCTTCTTTTTCTGGTAAGTTTATTGACTTCATTATTTTGCTTGTATTTATTTTTACAGTTTGGAGGAACTATTGCCATAAAAACTCTTTGGGGTGATAGAGATGAAGAGACTTTGCACCGTTTTCTAAAGATGGATAAATTCCAAGTTTATTTAATTTCCCCTGGCAGTCCTTTTCACCACCTCATCTCCTTGCCTGTGGGCTATCTATATCTTGTAAATCAGAGATTAGACCGGGTGGTGAATCACTGCATCAGCAAGCAGGAAGCAAAATAGAAGCAGAAGGCCAAGCAGTGGATTGTTGCATTAGAAAGAGGCAGGAAGGTGATGGAGTACACCAAGAAACTGAATGGAGGAGCTATAGGAAAGCAGAAACTGAAAAAAGTAGTACTTTGAGATTATCAAAGGCTGAATTTAGCAGCTACTTCAGTGAGGTTGTGGTGGACATGTACCTATTTGGTGAAGACTGAGAAGACACACTCAGATTAACAAGGGTTGAGTAATTTAAGATAACACGAATGTTTGCCCTGTCAATTAATCCATAAGAACAAAACTGTGTTTTAAGAAATAAAGCTAATTATCCTAATTATGTAAAAGCATATATGTTATTGTTGCTGTTTGTTGATAGAGCTATCATTGGCAGGATTCCTCCCTCAAGTGTTTTTCTGAGCAACATTCCCAAACTGGCACGTTTTGTTGTGGGCATTATCATGTAAAACAGATTAAAATGTTGATTTGCTAATTGTTTACAGTATTTACTGCACAGTTTCTAAACCATGGGAGACCAGTGTTGATGTGATTGTTTTTCTATTATATCTAGTTTTCACAAAAAGAAAATCAAGAAACACTTGAAATATTAATGTCTTCATAACACAGAATGTCTGTCTAATACAAAGCACAGCATTAGAGGATCAGTCGTGATCTGCAGCATGGTAAATAATTCAATTTTGTGCTTGCACTGTAGGACTGTGATTTTTTGCAGTAATTTTTATAACAATTTCTCAAATTTAGCTTGCACTGTAAAGTTTTTGGCTAAAGTTCTTGCTGGTTAAACCAGCTTTCTGCCTCCAAAGTAAAATTACCTCTGCAAGCAACATAATTCTTCAGCCAGCAAGGACAAGAAACATCAGCTGTTTCAGTTGCACTATGAGATGAAGAAAGGCAAAGGATAATCTTGTGCTTCTCTCCAAAACTTACTATTTCTGGCTACCAAAAAAGTTCCAGCCATGTTTGGATCCCTGCTGCCATGAG
>NW_008825271.1:5649568-5661780 GCF_000699105.1 Pygoscelis adeliae
CCACAGGGAAGGATTCCTGGCAGCATCCAGTGATGATGAATCTATTCAGGAGATGGAAGGGGACATTAACCCTTCAGATAACCAGGAGGACTTCAAAACACGTAGATCTGGGCTGGACAATGCTGCACAGAATCCATGGCAAGAACCCACACTCAAGTCATGAATAGTGTAACTACAGGCAGCAGTCAGTGCTCATCTCCACCTACTTCTCTTTTAGTAGTCTGGTGCCAGTGTGTCTCCAGTGACCCTGGGAGTCCTTTCTCTTGCCACAAACAGCTCTCACGAAGCGAAGCCTCTCAGGAGTGCCTTCATGTTTGTGATGGCTTGTATTGCGGAACAGCCCTGAAGCAAATCTAACCCTTTTCAAATTTTCACCAAGGTGAAAATATTTTTCCTCACTTGACATTTTATTCAATGTGCATATTTGCCTTTTTCAAAGTCAGAGCCTCCTACTAATTGACCTTGATTAGGAAAAGAAAATCGGAAAAAGCAGGGCAGCTTACATCCCCAGTGCTTGTCAAGTGTAATAGTAGGGATCAGTGGGAGCGCATGATACAACGGCTGAGCATGCTTGAGCCCAAGGAGAAGCACGAAGGGTTAAGGCACAACATAGCTGAAGAAAAGCAGAAAGTACAAGACAAATATTAGAAGAATGGTGAAAGCTACAGGAGGTCTAGGAAGTGTGTAACAGGACTTCCATGGATAAGACAAATAGCTAAAAGGAAACATACACTGGCCTGTGGGAAAAAATACCGGATGTGTCAGAAAACACTTCACACACATCTTAGTGTGACTAATTTTTTAAAAAAATGTATTAATGTTCAAGTTCATAAGCTCTGAAGTGTATTGTTTTTTGCATATTGTTTATCACAATATGATATAAGTTTGTTTTCAGATCATGAACTAGCTAATTAGTATGACATTCCTATTTATACATATTTACAGGCTCTGACATCCCCTCTACTCTATTCATAACAGGCATTTACAAGTTATGAAAAATCCAAATCCAAGCCAACTATGCAAACAACTATACAAAAGCAGCATGCTGTGCAATTCTGACTGACTGTTAAAGGGATCTTTACAGCCTTGTTGAGCTCTTCTAATTGTGCCAGGTTATTTGAAATCAGCAGTCCTTACACTTCACTTCTCCATCCAGCTAGTTTTCGCTCCACAAATACTATGGAAAAAAACATAACATACAGCAGCAGAAAGAAGACTACTTACTCATTACAGTTCAGGCTAGCCATGAGTCACTGCCAGGATTTTCAGTCTGTTTGGTACACATTCAACAGCTTTGTTGTCCCTGTTCAGAAAAAAGGCAAACGGTTCTCTATTACTAGTCAGTATAAACCAAGGAAGCAAATGGCCATCTAAGATAAGCACTGGCTCTTTAAATCCAAAAATGTAGGTCCCAGAATTGTATTCCTATTGGTTTTGTTGGGAAAGATTTTATATTTACAAGGCTGCAGCATCACATACCTTCCCCACGCAGTGAATGCTGTTCATGAAGTATCCACATTGCATAAGTCTGGGTGCTATTGTAGAAGACTATGAGGTCCCACATGGCCATGAAACAGTAAATGGCGAGCAATTTCTTGCTGTCTCCTTCAATATAAAATATAATGAGCATCAGATTAAATTAGTTACCCGTTCAAAGCAAACGCATTAATGTAGTTCCATAGGCAACTTCCCAAAAAATTGTAGAACTTCTTACCGGAGCTTGTTGTGGATACTAAAATTTTACAGGGTTTCAAAAAGCACAGCACAAACTACTGGAAGTGGAATTCATCAAAGACTATGAAATACAATGTGAAAACCTCTGACCTAGGAAGTCCTGAGGCTGGGAGGGTGTTCTGGAGAAATGCCACCACTTGCCTGGTCTCCTCTTTACTCTTCTCTCAGCATCTGTTGCTGGCCACTGTCAGAGAAGAAGTACGAGGCTAGTTAGGCCTTTTGTCTGAGCTGGTGTAGCTGTTCCTCTGTTCCTGTGTACTCAGAGGCACAACGTGGTGAGTCAAACTGGGTTATGCACCACACTTTTGCCTCTTCCAAAATTCAGGTGTCCCATTATTTAAAATCTGCCTGTTGTTCTTGTTGCCACAGTCCTGGCACACCTGACTGACTATCTGTTCCCATGCTGGGCTTTCCAGCCCCAACCTCATTAACCTTTGGTAACTATCTTGGCCAGACAGAGTCAAATTTTGGATACGAAAAAAGAGGAAGGCTGTGCATCCATATGGCTGTGAGGATACTGTGCTATGCCAGAGCAGATTGAGCCCAGGTAACAGTGCTAAGGGAGGGATTATATCCACTGTAAACTCCCTGGCCCTTCTTGCCCCCAGTGAATCAGCATCTAGGCTGAGGGTTGGCAAATGAACAATCTCCATCTGCTGTCACCAGTGTCTCTGTGCCAGAGGACATTTCAACCTTCGAGAAATTTGGTGTCACTGGTGGTTTTCCCGGATTTGTACCGCAGTATAATGTGGCACACACTTTAACGCTTGCTTCCTCCTGCTCTGTTGTGCAGTGCTGATCAACAAATGTCTAGGACATCTCACCCTTTTCGTGCACTGCCATCATCAGCCATTCCACCTGGTGTCTACCACAGCTCTGCTGGCTACCTTGGGAATAGAGTCTGCGGGGAGTTTTTGTCTGTGAGCAGGCTCTGGTATGCTACTTACCTCTCTGGGGCCCTATTTCTGATTGAGAGATTGAACAGAAAGATGAAAAGGCATCATGAAAAATCTAAAACAGAAATGTGAATGTCAAAGAATGGGAAAAACATAGTGGGCTGGAAGAAAGGGAATTACGAGAATTGTGAACCTGAGCTCCTTGTTGATATCCCACAACACATTTCAAGACGTCCCTGAGGAACTGTGCTCAGCAGAGTTGCTAAGGTCAATAGAAAGTGTGTATACCATATCTTCTGCCAAAATGGGCTTTTAAGGGGAGGACACTTGGCACTAGCAAAGGCAGTTCAGCAAGTACATATCTGTCCTTCCAGTGCAATGTGTACAAGCTGTAATCAGCCCAAAGTCCCGCCAGAAGAACTTTCTGGTGTAGACATGACCTCAGTCCTCTACAGCAAGAAACCCAGGCTCATATTTGTGCAACAAAACTATGTGTGCAAAAATTTAACATCTGATTTGCAACTGTACAGGCATGATTGCTGTGAGGCTGAATAACCAGTTAGATGGTGAGCTGACTGTACATACAATCCCGAGAACTGTGCATACACATAAACTATAATCAAGCTATACAAATTATAATCATGCCTTCTTGCACATAATAGTCTGAAATTTTGGAGGAGGTTACCTTTACCTTTCTATTTCTATCTTAATTTGCCTCCTCAAGAAAGGGATAGTTTTTGCCTGCCTTCAGTAACACTCTGGTCATGTAATAAAAAGTTATCACATGTTCACACTACTTTTATTACGTATGAAAAAAAGGTATGATACTATTTCATTATGTAGCTTATTATGAACCCTGCTGTTTTTCAAGGAATGGTGTAGTTACAAACATAATTTCCTCCTTTTTCTGTAAGAAGAACTGTATTCTGCATTCATTCCGTTAAGCAGCAGTTTACCATGAGTCATAGGTACTGCCTCATACACATGGTACCAAGTCTTTTTATCTGATTAAGTAAGATCAAAGTGGAAAACCTTTTAATCAATTTAAATTGAGAAAGTACTTTGTGATCAGCAGAGATCTCATGTCCCCCCCTCCTGTGATTAGCGGGAGTGACACGCCTTTGCCGCTAGCTGACTTGTGTGTGTCACTTGTGCTGCCAGCAGCAATAGTTTTATGTGCTGATCCTAATGAGTCGCGACATGTATTGTTAATTATTCTGACATGAATTTTTCTTTTGGACAGATGTTGTGTGTAGCATTAGTAAAGCACCAGCCAAATACTTTGCTGTATTACTGTTTTCAAAGAAGGTTATTCCATGGAATATATATTGAAAAGCAGCTTCGTGTTAGGAATGTGGCTTCAGCTCCATATTGGGATGAGCATCTCATCATCATTATTTTGGGGTAGCTTTGGAATGTGCAATAGGATAACATACATGACACACTGAAAATCAATTTGTGAAAACAGAGGACTGGTATCATAGTGATATAAATGCATACCAGACAAATGACTTCATTTTTATTACACAAGGCTACAGATGAAGTCAAAATAGTAAAGACATGCATTTGAGAAAGTGAGGGAGCAGTTAGAGCAGGCAGTGGGAGGTCTTCAGTCTGCTGGTGTGTGATCAAACAACTTTAATCAGCAACCCATCTCCTTTGGCATGTAGAACTGAAATTCCACTTTTAAAAAAATACAGAAAAAGTATCATCAGCAAGGCTATTTAGGGAATTTCATGTAAAATGATGGCTTTCCATTTTCCCACTGAAAGGAACATATTGGGTCTTAAGATAATATTGGGTCTCACTTTCTTACTACAGCTCTTTCAGAGTGGTGCTGGGAGCTGATTTTCCTGATTGGAAAAAATTTCTATTGAAATTGAGAAGCCATTGCCTCTATCACACTTTCAGTATTCCTGCTTGATACCCATAAAATATGTGGCTGTCCTGGCTAGCTAAGAGAGGAATGGAAAGAGAGAACATGTTCCTTTTATGCAAGCTGTAACATCAGACAATACCCTCTCCAGCATGTACTATTGCCTCGTGGGTAGGCAGTGTACATCTCTGAAGAAAAATAAAACAATTCAAAGTATTACAACAGAAAGCAAACTGTAGTCTTTTTTTAAACACATTCCCTCTAGTTTTTTTTCTGAAAACCTAGAAATAATTGAGCTGGATTTCAGTCTTGGGTTATGTGTGAATGCACAAAAGAATAGTCTGGCTTTATCCAACTACCGCTTTTGCTATAATTGCTGCTATTTTTCACAGTTGCTCTACGTTGATTTCTGTACTTTAAAGGTTCTCTCTTGCTGTCCTGTACAATAACATACGGAATTACAGCCTCACAGAAAACATTTAGTAAGGAAAGAAGCTATGACTATAAATCCCAACAATCAGATTTCTGCACAGATGTATGTCTAGCTTTGTATATGTTCTTTCGAGCCAGGATCAGCTCTTCCCTGAGATGCTATTCGTGACATGGACAGCTAATACATGAATAATAGATTAAAAATAATAATATAAATAACACTCCTCCCTAAGCAAACATAAAAACAAACCCAAAACCTAGCTAGAATGTGCCCGATTAAAATTAGTTTTCTAAATCCTTTTAGAAATCCTTTAAATACACCAGCTATTTCAAGACATGCTTTTCTTAAAGAGCTGCATGACTCAACCATTGCAATCAGATGGAAACAAAGAGGTACTTCTTATTTCTTCTTCTCACTTGCGTGCTGTGGTTCATAATCTTTTAGAGAGACACAGAGAATACTGTAAGCAAGGAAATTAACATTTGATACCACTGATCCCAACAATGCAGGAACATCCTATTGTTCCCTGCTATAGTTACCGGTGTTTTCAGTCTTTCTTAAGTATTTTTACATCAAACTAGTGGAAATGCCAGTGAAACGTTTAATCTAGCAGTTTACTTATGGTACTCAAGCCTATGACTTAGAGTAGTGGTGGGGTTACTTAGAAAATAACAATTGGATCATGGAAAAATTCTGAGGTTTTGAAATTTTGGGAGAGACTCCATTTGGAGGTCATGGAGGAAGAAGGGAGAGCTCCAACTCAGTGTAACCAAGAAATGGGTAGGCCAGTCAGCTGAGAAATGAGACAGTATCAAACCACTCTTCTGCCTGACACAAAGAAGTAATTTGAACTTCATAGGAACATTCCTGGTTAGTCTAAGACTGGCACATGCTCTGGGCAAAATTTGAACAAGTGAAATTTTCATCAGACCAATAGACTTTCATAAAATGCTTTGATATTGCTGGAACAGCAGTTTTGACACAGATATTTTCTGGGTTTTTTGTTTGTTTTTTTCTTTTCTCAAACTAGCAATACTGTTGAAAATTTGAACTGCCCAATGTAGATTATAGGAGTCTTTGATACTCTTCTGAAAAGAGTATTTTTAGTAAAGGAAAGCCTTTAGCGTATTTAAAATGTAAGTAATATCTCTTGGCTTGACTTTTCTCTATGATGCTTTTAGGTTTGTAGCATTAGTCAAAATGAATTAGATTATTTCTCACAGCTCTGTACCTCTTTATAAAGGTCAGTGTTTAGTTACTGAAAACATTGGAAAGAAGATGCATGTGACATTTTATGCTATTGATCTATTTATAATGTATCATAGTGGCCTCCAGTGCTTTAATTTCCTTACTAGCCCACTTTTAGTGCTGCTGTCAAGGTGGGAAATAATGTTTTTTATGTCTTTTCTGAGTTTCTCTGTCCTTACCTTCTGCCTGCATTTCACCACTTGACAAAGTCTTTTTATCTTTGGACTTGGGCTTTCTGTATTCAGGACAGTTGTCAGTTGGTCTGTAGCCCTTTTTACGTCAACTCTTGTGCCTCAAAGAATTTAGCGCCATTTCAGCTATGTTATTATCCAGTACACACTTACTGTGGAGAGATGAGATGCTGAAAATAATGTAAAAATTAAATATTCATTGTCTTGAAGGTTAATTTGACTAGGAGTGCATATGTGTAGGAGTAGTATGCTTGCAAGCTCTTTAGTAAGGAGGTTTTCAAATTATGTAAGTGACAGGCTGATTTCAGAGTTATAACATTTCATCTTGATGACCGACAATGGAAATGGAAATGAATATATGAAAAAAAAAGTTCTTGCGGATATACTGTCTCGCTTATGCTAATGGAACAAATCCATACAATCCATGGAGCAAATCCATAACAATGGAGCTAATCCATATTTACATAATATACCTGGGATCAGGGTAAGGCTTCTACTGATTTGGTCCTTAACACCTACAGCTGGTGTTCCTAAGTACCTGGGATAAAAGGTTGAATTTTTGGTTGTTTAACTTCCATGGTAAAGCTGAAAGCCCTGGCAGTAAGAAAGCAGGATGGTGCATTCAAAAGTTATTCATATTGCTTCCCATTTGGAATTTGCACTGTGGGGTAGAAAGCTGCTTCTGTGGGAAATGTAGAACCATATTCTGAACGTGAATGAAAAATGAAAAACTTAGAGTTTTACAGTACATGGAGACTCCAGACACAGGAATGGGAATGGAAAGCAAAAACAAAATGTCAAAACACAGTACCATGTGTTTCCGGATGAATAAAAAGAGGAGTGGCTTCCATGGGGAAGAAGCTGAAAGCCCAGAGATCCAAAAGGACTAAGCAAGCCTTTAAATTTTGGCCTCAGCCCTGCTGGAGACCCTAGTGAGTTAGAGATTAGGATACAGTCAGTAGTTTTCCCAGCCTGCTCTTGGGTTTGGGAGCCATTTGGAATATTTTTTAATTAGATCACTGCTGGTCTAAGGGAGTTGGAATTTTTTTCCATTCCTCTGCACTACCTTTTAGCATATTTACAAAATGTGGTCAGAAGGAAGATTAAAAATAGATCTTCTAACACTGAAATATACTGGTTAGTTTCAGCTTGGAGCGCTCCCTTTTGTTTATCATTCTGCCTGGGATAGAATTTGATTTGTTTTAAAAAGCCATTGCATTTTATGCGCTATGTGATCTTGTGTTCATCTCACAGGCTTGTATTTTCGCCACTGACACGTCTGACACACAGCGCACTCATCGTTAGAAGTCATTGCTTACTTTAAAATACTGCTTTTACTAGTATGTAAGGTGTTGGCTCCAGTTCTCCCCAGAGATTACCTAAGGCTGCTGAATGCCTTCTCTGTACATTGCCCAGTTACCTGGTGCTTGGGTCAATTAATGGCTGATGTTCTCTCACTAGATAGTTCTCTCATATTTCACGCTGAGTGTTCCTACGCATGCTTCTGAGGTGTCCTGTTAAAAACCCCATACATTCTGAGCAAAATTTCAGCCTTTCGAAAATTATTTCTCACTCATCATATAAGTTCAGCCTTTGTAGTACTTGCTCTCTAAAATAAACATTTGAGTTGAGCTTAATAAAATCTCGTCTTAATTTTTTGCCAAAATTTTAACAGTGAAGTCTGCACCTGCCTTCCTCTCAGTGTCTGAATCTGTTTTCTTGCATGTGGATACATGCATGAGCCTTTATCTCTATGTATTAATTAAACACGTAGGGCTTCCTTTCTTTTTTACAAGCGACTCTTTAACAAGAATTCAGAAAGTAGAAAGGAATTAAAATTGCAATTAACTTAAAGAATTAAAATTAAAATTAAAATTATCATGAAGAGCAAATAAGCTTCACTTGAGCTTACACTGGAGAACTCTGGTTGCTTCCATCTGCCTCAGTTGTATTGCTCTCAGGATAAAGTATGATGATGTGACTTTTTCCCATTCTTCTTAACTCTGGTTTTACTATTCAGTGCAGGATCAGGCCCAGTGTTAGTTTCAGGGCCTAATGTTCCTAGTCCGGAAGAAAATATGAACAAAGCTGAGGATAACAGAGAAATGAAGACTATTCTGAAGAGCAAAAATCAAGGGAATAATCCATGTTTTAAGAAACTAAGAAATAAACACAAATGGAGATAGAATCCATTTTAAAATGTAAATATATAAGGCTTGCTGTAGGTGGGTAAATGAACTAGCAACCTGTTTATGGTGTTGTAAAAGAATATAAGAGAAGAGTGATTTTTCTGAGGTGGTGAGTACCGCCTAATAGAAACTCTCTCAGACAAAAAGGTGGTTGATTAAAGGAGGAGCTGGGGGCTGTGTGAAATCGGACATGCCATCACACCGAAGCTGCCGCAGTGTTTCCTGTTGCAGAAGAAGTGAGGCTGCTGGCAGCTGCGCCACGCTCCATTGCAAGAATTGCACGTGCACCGTTTATCGCAGTGTCAACGGCACAGCCAGGAGAAGGCAGTTTTCACGCCAGGGGAAGTCCAAGTTATGTCTAGAATTAATACACAAAGCTGATAGAATGCTAACACAATTATCACTTGCGCTTTGAATTCATACTCAACCTAAGTACAGACTATTAGGTGAAACTCTTCTAAAAGAGCGAAGGTAACGGAGGAAACACATCAGCTTTTGCTGCTTTTGGACAGAAGTACAGCAATGGACTGTGAGGAAAGGTTAAAACTGACACAAATATGGGCAACATAAATGGAAGCTTCTGTATAGTCCAGTGCCTGCTTTGCTTGGAAGGAGTACGAATACGAGAAATGCAGACATTAAATGGTGCCCAAGCAAACAAGAGGACACCAAATCATACTTTAATGTTGGGTAACAGTGGAGGGAAAATGGGAGATCATTATATTTTTAGCATCTAGTCCTTCTGGGTTTCATTTGCATATTTATTTTCTAATACAACTTGCTCCAGCATTATTTGAAAGCACAATGTATTTGTCTCTTTGCTGCTTGCTTTGCATCTCTGGGCCACACTATTTGAAAAGGTACATTAGTTTCCTTCTGTCATTGTGGTTTATTGGGAGAGAACTAGTCTGTGATAAATCCTCTTGCATTGCTGCAGTATCGGCAACCAGAATAGTCTATTGCCTATGTTCCACTGAATGAAAAGGTAAAAGAAATTGTTAGCCCTGTCTCTTCCACTGCCAATCATCTCAATATCGATTTAAAACAGATCCTTTGTCTCTGTTCTAAAACACTATTTTAGAGAAGAACATTAGTATTGCATTGAAAGCTTACATTTTTTATTCTTTATTTTTTTCCAAGTGGTGGAATAGAACAGAGGAATGATCTTTATCCCTTAAATGGAGATTAGGGATTTAATAGTTCTGGCTAGAAACAATGGTCCTACACGTGATATGCATAAATGGACATACCCCCCCAAATTCCTTGTGAGAGGGTAACAGATCCACCCCAAAACTGGACTTTTAATATGCCTTTTCTCTCATTAGACTATTACTGATGGAAATAGAACCTTGTTAGCCTCTATTGAAAACACATTTCCTATCTCCAAGTTTCAAAAATTCTTTTCCATACCTGCAGTGAACACTCTTTAGAAGTCCTATGAAAGGACAGTTTTAGAGTAAGATTCCAAGTTACATGCAGAAAATTTTGTGATGTGAAGCTAAATAATCCTAAAAAAATCACAACTCTCCTCCATACGCCCCAACAGAAAAGCAAAAACAAGTTTGCAAACTTCATCAAATATTTTGTATTTATATTTGGCTTTTCAAAACTGATCCAGCCATGCTTTCCCAGACATACCGACAAACAGATAATTTAATCTGAAGAGATTTTCTTCCTAAATGGTGAACAATTCATGCTGTGTAAAGCCTTTGACAGCATTCAGCACTTTTGCTTGTTATTTTTTTATTGCATGCCCTTTTTCTATTAAAATTCTAGTTAAAATTGCCTGGTTTATCAGCAGGGTATAGTATATGAAACTGAACAAGAAAGGATTTCCTTTCTTGTAGAAAGGAAAATAGCATAGAATATAGTCTGTATTCTCCATTTGCTTTGATTAGACACCGGAGATCTTCATGTGCATTTTCAAAGCTGGGAAGATGAAGATGAGTTTTCAAAGTAAATGTATCCTAAATGGCATTAAAGAAAGTGATGGCACCAGTGGTCAGTGAGGACACAGAAGAAATAGGTGGAAAGGTTTTCAATGAGAAGAAGAAGAAAGGGCTTTTTTTGTATGAGTCTGAGAGTCAAAAATTCTGTGCTTGTCAGAGGAGGGAGAACTAAAGCAGAGTTTGTTCTTTTCTGGCAAACTTCTTTTTAAATTTGCGGTGTGGATAAAGAAATATGCCTTCTAAGAAGTAATTAATATCTTTTATTAACATCATGTCTCAGAACGAGACAGTAATTTTGTTTGAAACTCGCTGCCAGAAGATAAATTAGCATGATTGAACTGGGAAATGTGAAAGCCATAATTCACATGCTTTATTCAGGTAATTATTTAAATTATAGAAAAGCAAAAGAGGAGGGACTTACATTTTAATATATCACAGAATAATCATGTGTCAGAAAAATATGCAAAACTTGAAAGGAAATGTCTGCAAATTAACAACTTGGAGTTCTTCTTTCCCTGAAGATAAAAAGCACTATATATAATCTGTAGGCTACTAGTGATGCAGACTAATAAATACTGGCAAAAGGTGGTAAAAAATACCAACCCTTATATTTTTTATTTTCTTGAAAAGTTTGGGACCATTTTTAATAAAGAAGATTGAAAGTCATCACTGAAATTAATTTTAAAAGCCTTTCTGAGTTAGAGTGCAAAGAGGAACTTTCAAAGTATCTAAACAAGGGGAAATCTACAAACCCCACATTTCTTTAAAAATTATGAACTTCTATTTCAAAGAAGTGGAAATGAAATTGAGTGTGGAATTCCGAAGTTTATGGCTTGCTATATCCCATTAGACTGATTTATTTATTTTTTACTTTTGGTTTGCTGAAATGCTCTTTTGAAGATCTTTTTGAAGTGCTTGGAAAAAGAACATTCAAATGAAAACTAAAATGGCAATTAAAAACAGGAATATGTAGGGACAGAAAACTCAGAAAATTATATTACTGGGGTTTTACAGAGTTGAGTGAGTCTGGTTTAGACATAGAATTTTTCTGTACAACTTTGTATCATACATAGAGTGAGTGAGACTTCACCTAAAGCTTTAATCTCCTGAAGAAATTTCTTACAACTATCACTTCTTGTTGATTTCTTTAAACATTAATGTTTTCTTACCTCTTGCAATAAACAAAAATATAACCAACTAAAACCTGCAAGAATCAATGCAGGTGAGTTTCCTTGTAGTTAAACTACTTGCCAAAAATTCATGTTTAAAGTAGATTGAACGTATGGTGAACTTGTCCCAGTTTCATTTGCTCCCCATGGGCAGTGTTACCCCTGCCACTGTACATGAGAAATCGGACTCAGGACCGAGTGAGAGGACAGGATTGTTACGAAATCTCTCCTAATCCCTGGAAGTGTATGGCATGACATGGGATTACCATTATCCTCATCTTGTTTTACATAGATAATCATTTCACAGTTGTCAGAGTAGTATTCAACTGATTCAAAAATCCATTATAAATGTATAATAATATAGCAATTTCATATAATAATAGCAACCTCTGTTAAGGTTTGGCTAATATGATATGAATTTAGTGCTATCAGACGTACACTGAGTTTGAAAATATCGTGAATGTTTCGTTGAGTTCAGACTTTGTCCACGGCTAAGGTTTGCGGACAAAAGACAGGAACAAAGAGCT
>NW_008825271.1:5661829-5669038 GCF_000699105.1 Pygoscelis adeliae
AAAGAGAGGTCTGTGAGATGTGAGCATCAGGCAGCTCCCAGAGCCTCATCCATCCCCATGGCTGGGCCTTCCTGGGCAATGCACCAGAGATAGATGAAGTATCTCTTTACCCCTACTTTTCTCCAGAACTGTTCTTGTTGGGTGGCATTTTTCCCCTTGGGTACCCTTTTGGTAACCCAAAATCCAGCTAATAGATTCAACTGAACGATCAGCTCCCGCCTTCTATGCTTGTGGCATCTCAGCCGTTGTTTTAAAGGATGCTGTTGAATTGCCCCCGCTTGTTAGCCTTAATAGCTGGCTCTAAACAAATCTATTTATGCGGTGCTTCTTTTTGGCAGATGTCTCAAACATATGCATAAGATTAACTACAGTAAAAATTTTTTACAAGCTTAGTAGCTTCAGAAGCTATTTGATCTTTGAATGCATAAATGAGCACAATGAATGCAGCCATCATAAGAATATTATGGAAGCAGTGTCCATAAAGTTGATAAACAAGCACATGCGGAGATGAGGTTGTTTGCAGCCAGAGACCCCGACATGCTACAGCAGTCTGCAGTGCTGAAATACTATTATTTAATTATCTCTTTTGAGATACAGGGCTTTGTACTCTGTTGTGTGTATGAGTTTGTGTAGTGGCACTTGGTCTGCTCACAGGGTTTCAAGAAGCCTCTCTGTTCCAAAAAGGCTTGAAATCTATGTTAAAGCAAACTTACAGAACAATGTTATAGAATATAAAAAATTTCACTTTCTCAGTAATGTCTAGAATATGTTTGCTGCTTTGCCAGCTAAAGGGAAAACTAACAATGTATGTAACAGTAAAAATGAAGAGACTGTTGGATTACATGTGGGTGTATCTTTATCTACATATGATTCTGTATTGAGTAAAACATTGTTGTTGTTGTTGTTGTTGTTGTTGTTATTACCAGGCTTTTTTGCCAGGAGTAATGTTAATTCTGAATACTAAAAACCCCCTCTGAGATAAAGGTACAAAATGAATGCTGTAGGCAATCAGTAAGAAGTAAAAGTCATCTCTCTACTGATACAGCGGGAAAGGAGAGAGAAAGGACCATGAGAATAAGACCATGTGGCGATGGGGGCCAATCATGCTTTACTTTCTGAAAAGACTATCCCCTTCTTTTTGTGGAAGGGAAAGAATAGGCTTGCAGTAGAAGCTACATCAAAACCCAAGTAATAACGAGTCTTTTGTAGAGAAAATAGATAGGAGACAGATGATATAGCCACAATTAAAAGTGAATGATTTTGAGGGTACCTGACAGCGGTCTGGTTTTTTCACGGCCCTACCTTAGTAGGGAGCACAATTCTGTGCACTAGGAGTCTGATAAGCATATATAAAATGATGCTGCTAGCAAGAAACGGACTAGTGACTCTGAACCATTTTAATGCCATATGCGTTTACATAGAATAGGAAAAAATGATGTAATCAAAGCAGTGACAGGCTGAGAAGGAAGAGAGGTCATTACTAATATTTCTGATTCTGGGATTTATTAATGCTGAAATAAGGAAAAAGTCCTGGATGTCACGAGTAGAATTTTTTGATAAAATGCTTTTTTGCTTCAAGTTGTGAATTTTTCAAACCCATTTTTTTCCCCCTGAAAGCATACAGATTGATTTTCTACACACAGTAATACCTAGCCCCGTCACTAGGGAATTCCAGGGACCAGTCCATAATCTAGCGTCACTTATATGCCGGTTGTTTAATTGGTAGTGGCATTTTTGGATTTTCAATTTTCATAAAACTGTTGTCAGTTGTCAGTTTCATGTTTATACAGATCAACAAAGAGCTTTGAATTTTCACGGGTCTCAAACTTCAAATATGTTTCCAAAAGCTTCTTTATTATTTCCTAGGCTTTGCCCCAGTGAACACCATGGATATTTTCACAACTGCTGCTAGGTGCCAGATTAAAATGAGGGAAAGCATGTCGAAAAGCCAGTTCAAACATATAATTCTATACACTGTTTGTGTAGCACTGAGGTTTCTGGATTACTTGACTTTAAATTCTATGTTTTAAAAATGTTTTAAAATATTTTATGGAAGAATAATATTAAACAGAAAGCTCATCTTCATTCTCTCATATTTTTAGTGCATTCAGCCTTCTGTATAGCAAAAAGTCATGCTGATTCAATAACTAAATAACCTAAGTACTGTCTCTAAATGCTGGAAGAAAATAAAACCTCCTTTCTGTCCACTGAAAATTTGGCAATGCGTTTAAGAATCCAAACAAGATGGACCTGGCAAAGTTTGCAGTTCAGGAATGGGGGGAATTCAGTGGGCGCTTATGTTTCATTCTCAAATCCTGACATGTGTTCTAATTACAAAACATGATTCAAAGCTTCAGATGGTGTCAACTGGAATAATTCTGGCCTTTGCTAATTTATACGACACTGAAGACTTATCCTAGGGATGCGTCTACACTGTGGCAGGCTGTCTCATATGGACCTGCTTAGATTGGGAAGCAGCAGAGTCACATTACTGTGGTTTTTTGCTCCAGCTAACACACCTTGCATTTGAGCAGAGCTGGTTAGCTCAGACCCGTGGCTGATGATGTCCTGACCTTCCAGGGCTGGATCTCTTTGGATGGCACTGCAGGATGTCCCATAGACATAATCAGTATTTTCATAATGTTCTGTCACTGGACGGGAAAAAATGTTAGTTATATAACAAAGCTTGTGCCAGTCCTTTGCATTACCTGGGAAGCCTTGATTAAAGGTACATAATTTCAGCTATGCTAAAATGTTATTTTTGTGCTGGTCAGTCTGTGAAACAGAAGATGTGGAGTAACTCTTTCGCTTCGGAATTTGACTCACTTGTCTGGACTGCATGTAACCTGCCAGAGGGATAGCAGAGATGGTATTTTTGATTTGAATCCCTTTATATTTTAACTTTCTATCCCATCTGCCAGAGATGTCTTTCAAGTAGTTTAAGTTAGCTAGAATCACATGAAATCAACTCACTGCATACAGACACGGAGATTTTTTCATTAGGCAAACACACAGTTTTTTAGTATGTCAAAAAATCTGTTTTTATTTTTTTCTAAAAATTCTAAGCCAAACCAAAAGAGAAGGAAGCTGATAGCAACTACCCTCATGACAAATAAACTGCTCCAACAACGTTTTTGGGTGACATTTCTTAAAAAATGTCAATAAAACAATCAAGGGAGAATGTTATCTAACGCTGGAACGGAAAGGGAACCAAGAGGACTAAGGAGTAATCGATAACTTTTTATATCTACATGTGTGTATATATATATATACATGTGAATTTGTTTTCTTGGAAGAGTTTTTGTATTTCACTGACAAGTGCCACCAAGATAATCCATGGAAGCTTTGCCAGAGTGAGACAACTTGGGCATTAGCACTGTCAAATATATAGAGAGTACATCAGTCACACTTCCTTTCTGTTGAAAATGAAGATGCCAGTTCAAATGAAAGGTGAAGCGTGTTTTAGCACCTTTTACCTTTTAACCGTCTCAGAATAGAGCTCCTAACATAGCCAGCACCCTCACCAGCGAGGTCATTGTTTCTCATTCTGCTGCTGCAGGCTGTGCTGTAATTAACTGGATGGGCCACAGCACACAGTCTTACCTGAATCGAGCTAGCTGCAATTCAGCTACCAGAGCAGAGAGCACAGCAAGTGTGGGATTTGAAGGGAACCCGCCAGAGACCCTGTGGACTTGCTCATGTAGCTAAAACCGGGTTACGTGGGCTACGCCTGTGCTAGTAACTAGAACGAGCCGTGCCTGTGTGTGGCCCCAAGGGCAAGTGTCACAGCATAGCTCACGTCTGCACAGCCACATTCTCTTCATTTCCCAAAATAGAGAGCCATCGTTGGCCTTTGCCATCCCCAGGCTATTCCCTGGGAGAGCGCTTACTGGCATTGGCCAGAACTGGGCTAGGGAGCATGGCCGCAACAGGAGCATACTGGGCGATCACACGCCAGTGCTTGGGTCCATGGGCTCATCTCCACTAAGTAACGTCTTACACACGGCCATGAATACTAGTACCTGAACGCCCTAAACTAAAGCTGTCCTATACGCGCTTCATCCAACCTTTCCTTGTAGGTTGAATATAGGTACAGCCTAGTGTATGAGCAAGAAACTAGCTGAGATTAAAATAGTATTCACATAATTGGATCCCAGCTGTAAACACCACAATATCAGTTTTTGCACTCTCTGTTCTGCTGTGTTTTTTATACAGGAAGGGAAGTCTAAATAATTTCTCTGTGTTTATGAATTCCCAATATGCATTAACATTCAGTGCAATAAACTGGAAAATGCCAAGTGCTATTTTAAAGCTTCTTTTTCCAGACATGCTGTGCTTCATATTTGGCCTTTTTCTTGCAGGCTCTATAGCCACAGAAAGAATGGTGAAGACAACAGGATGAATAATGTACTTAATTTAGAATGATTTTGCAAGCTTTTGCAAGTAGATTTCTAAAATCTTATTATGTTAAAGAGAGTTTACTTTAGGGTAAAAGAAAATGCCTTCATATTAAGGGAATGTTTTCTCTAGGTTTTTTTTTTTTCTACAAACTAATGGCAACGTGTAATGTTTTTAGTTTCTTGGAGCTGGAGAAAAGCAAAACTCTTTATTTATAGAGGTTTATAAAAGGATCTTATTCATTCTCCAGAAATCAATGATTTGGTACAAATAATAGCATGTTCTTTACCTGCATCACTGAGAACCATTGCACTGCTTACATGGGAACACGTTAGAGTTTATAATAAAAATCTCCCAGAACCTGAGGATAAACAGAGAGTTGGATGTGGTGACCAGTAACGTGACAACAGTGGGTGGACATTGAGTGGGAAGAACATAGAAGGAGGGAAGCTGAATGCCATCGATTCTTTGAAGCTGAGAAACTCATAAGGAAAAAGAACCTGGCATTTATCCTTGGGATCTCTTTGGATGCAGGCAATCACCACTCCCAGTGGCAAATTCCCAGAGGAGTGGGACAGATTCACACACTCTAGTGTTTGCTATGATTAGGGGTGGAAATAGCATGCTTAGAGATACTATCTACTTGAGGAGATAGTGGTTACTAATACCACAGCTTTCCAGGTAGGGGTAGGGACAATGCTCCAGATGAACAGAAATCATGTTGTATCATGGCATCAAGGTGCCAATGGGATTGTAAGCTTGTATTTGCTTTGTTTTTCTATACATAGTATTAAAACTCCAGTTGGAAGGAATGAACTGGTCAAAGCATCGGGCTGGAGTGGATTTGCACATCTCTCCTTATTCCCTGTTACCCAAGTTATATGCAATCCTGTTTGCTAGTCCCTTTTCACGGCCGTGCTGCCAAATTCTCCTGCTATGGTTACACCCACCCGAGCACATTTAGTGCAATCAGTGCAGTTTCTCAGTCTTGACAGCAGGGTAACTGAGTCAGTCTGAATTATCTCAAAAAAAAAAAAAAGGAAAAGCTCAGAAACCCCACTGCTGTTTTCTAGCAGAAGCTTATGGAAAAGTTGAGGAGGAGAGGCAGAAATAATTTGTTCTTCTTTTAATAACATAGTGTAACTTACTTCACCAGTCCTCTGCTGTCTTTACTTCTCCTGTATCGTTCAAATAGCCATGATTTGGGATAAGGACAGATACTGAGATTGGATACTCTCAGCCTGTAGGTTTTGTCTCATCAGTATGACTTACTAAAGCACTGACAAGTTTTAATTTCTGTAAATTATCAAGTACTTTGCAGAATCTGAAGCTTCACACACAGAGGCATATATTTGTATGAACTGCTACTCAAGACATTCTTGAACTGGTAGTTTTTTCTCTTTTGACTTATTGGGAAGGATTGCATCCCAAGGACACAAATAGGTAGGACAACTGCAAAGTGTTTCTAAAGCATTAAAGCAATTTTGCATGGTTTCTATTAATGTCAGAATCTAATGTCCGCTAAAATGAGAGGGAGAAGCACAAGAAGCAGAGATACTAGGGCCAAGCCACAGATATGCATATATCATAGTCTGATTTATCATGTTTAGCAAAAACATTCATTTTCCACATTAACAGTACTGACTAACCAGTAGCTAAGTCCCAGAGAGCTATTTATACTACAGCAACCACAATTGCTAAAAACCTTTGAAAATGTACTGTGGTACTTTTCCCTAATGTAAGTAAATCCTTGAGAACAGCTGACCCAGACATCTAAGATAATTTGAGTATGTCACCCACATACTAGTCCACACAGGCATGCCAGAAGCCAAACACCTTTGAAGGTTTTCAACTTACAGTGGTTTAAATGTATCCAATGCAAACACTCTCTAAACTACATTGAAATTGAAAAACCAACAATAGTGCCTGAAAAAAAATGAGCTTCTTATGACTAAAGTATAGAATTATCTAAAGGACCCAGGTCAATCTAAACTTTAAGTTATAGTTAAAATGCTGATTGTTTGCCATAATAGGGCAGCTGTGCCAAAGAAAAAACTTACTACAGGAACAAATCTGATATGTGTGACAGCCACTTATAAGTGGATTAAGAGTGCATGTGTAATATGAAGTGATGAGAATTTATGTTTAATAACAAAATTATCCTTGTGAAATTTGCAGGCTGTCCAAACACATTGTGCTTCAAAAACATATGGACAGTGAATAATTTAAAGGTCAAAAAAATGCATTATCAATAGTCTGAGGCAAAAAAGTATTCCTTCTTACTCCTTTTCTCATAGAGACACAGCTATTGAAAATGCCCTCCTATTAAAAAAAAAAAGAAAAACAGATAAAATAGCTGAGACATATAAAATGTATTTAAACCTTTGCCAGTTATCAACAGAACTGCCTGTACATACCTTCACTAAAGATTGCGGCATATAGCCCTACTGCAGGAAATGACTATAAAAATGATTATGAGAGTATAAAGCATGCATAGAGTATGTATTACCAGCCAGCACGGGTTCATGAGAGGCAGGTCCTGCTTGACCAACCTGATCTCCTTCTATGACCAGGTGGCCCACCTAGTGGATGAGGGAAAGGCTGTGGATGTGGTCTACCTGGACTTCAGTAAGGCCTTTGACACCGTCTCCCACAGCATTCTCCTCGAGAAGCTGGCGGCTCACGGCTTAGACAGGTGTACTCTGCGCTGGGTAAAAAACTGGCTGGATGGCCGGGCCCAGAGCGTTGTGGTGAATGGAGTTAAATCCAGTTGGCGGCCGGTCACGAGCGGTGTTCCCCAGGGCTCAGTTT
>NW_008825271.1:5669511-5680637 GCF_000699105.1 Pygoscelis adeliae
TGGAGACCAAGTCTTATGAGGAGCGGCTGAGGGAACTGGGTTTGTTTAGCCTGGAGAAAAGGAGGCTGAGGGGAGACCTCATTGCTCTCTACAACTACCTGACAGGAGTTTGTAGTAAGGTGGGTGTCGGTCTCTTCTCCCAAGTAACTGGCGATGGGACGAGAGGAAATGGCCTCAAGTTGCGCCAGGGGAGGTTTAGGTTGGATGTGAGGAAAAATTTCTTTAGTGAAAGAGTGGTTAAACATTGGAACAGGCTGCCCAGGGAATTGGTTGAGTCACCATCTCTGGAAGTATTTAAAAGTCGTGTAGATCATAGAATCATAGAATCATTAAGGTTGGAAGAGACCTCTAAGATCATCGAGTCCAACCGTCAACCCAACACCACCATGCCTACTAAACCACGTCCCTAAGCGCCTCATCTACACATCTGCACATCTAGATGTGTTGTCTTTTCCAACCTTAATGATTCTATGATTCTATAGCTGGTCAAACAATTTAGCTACCCACTTCACTATGAATCCTGTTCCTGGCAGTTCCACACTGCATAAATATTACAATAAAATCCTGGTGACTTTTTTTTTTTAATGAACCAGCTAGCTCTCTTGAGACCAAGACAAATCCATCTACCACCACCACAGAAGGTTTTGTATCCTTTTATGTCCTCTTAGTATATATATCCTCCATTTCATGGTAGAAAAATATCACTGTGATCGGTTACAGCTGAGTGGTCACGTTATTACAGACACTGATCTGAAAAAAATTACCCTGCAAAAAGTAATGATTATGCCCGAGAGCACCAGGAGCACCACACGGAGAGTCAGGGGACCCAGGGCTTAGTGCTGTGAGACAGGAACATGACCAAGCCATGCAACAGACTCTACATGCTCCCAGTTTCCAAATTCTCACCTTCTCATAAATACTGTTACAGCTGTTGAGTCTTGACACCATAATTTGAAATAAGTTTATTCCCCCTTTCATTGATGACACAGCAAGATTGACTTGAAAAGAGGTGTACCTGGACGCAATAGTTTCTTGAATAGGTGAATGTCTGTGGGAATGATTTCTAATAAAAGATGTTTTAGTGAAAGCCCTAACTAGATCAGCAATCCTTTCTGAATTCTGGGAAAATTGGGAAGTTTATCCAACCCTCTGAACTGGTGCCTCTTATGAAGTTATATATTTCTGCTCAAGGAAATGATGTTTATTTTACATTGTTAGATTCAGCAAAACCACTAAGTATGGTTTGTACATTTTCAAAGAGTGCCACAGATTTTTAGTACCATACCATAAATATTCTTTGAAATACAACAGAATACGCATAA
This sequence comes from Pygoscelis adeliae, assembly GCF_000699105.1. Taxonomy (NCBI): domain Eukaryota; kingdom Metazoa; phylum Chordata; class Aves; order Sphenisciformes; family Spheniscidae; genus Pygoscelis; species Pygoscelis adeliae. The sequence continues at coordinate 5,670,834 of NW_008825271.1, forward strand.
CAAGGGGAGACAAAACAGAAAGGAGGAGAACTCAGAAGTCAAATGTTCATTCTTTATAGGAAAAAGTCCTCTTTCTCGCTTTTCTCTTAAGAAAATATTTCAGAGGCAAAAAAGCTTACAATAAAGAGTTTCTTGCTTTGCTGAATATCCTTCCAGGGAGTTGGGAAGGAAAGAAAAAATTGTCATCTGTGAATTAATTCTCTGTTGATTTTGATTAGAATTCCAGACTTTTAATGAAGTTGAAGACCCACAATGAAGAAGAGAAAAGTAACGTTTCACTGATGCATAGGAAAGCTGGACAAAATACAATGAGAAAAATATGACTAAAAGGCTTCTTAAAAGGAATAAGAGACTTGCTTTTCCTTTGCTAATATGTAAATATGTCTGGAATATATTCCCTTGCTCCAACAACAACTGCAGTAATTGCCACAGCTTCTCTAAGCCTTTCACTGATGGTCTGAAAATTCCTTGGATTCTGTCTTTAATGAAAATTTTTCCTGAAGCATTGTGAGCAGGGGCATCCCACTGTAGTAGCCTGTCCTCAGACAGTTCCTAGCACTGTTTTCAGTACATAGACCAGAGATAGCCATTCTCATTGAGACTGTATGTCACCTCCTCTGCAAGTGCAGAAACAGTGGGATTTCAGATGTGCTCAAAGGACTTTGCAGTGTGAGTCCCATTAATATTTTTTATTTTGTTGTGGAGAAAATGTCACCCCACACTTAGAAGTTTTATCCTTACTCCTTCACCTTGAGCACTTCTACAGAGCAGGCACCATTCAGGCCTGTGAGGAACCTGAGGCATGTGTATGAGTCATTGTGCAAGTACTCATGCCCCTGTGGTAGACCTTAAAAGCCATTTCACAACACACTGCAACACTATGCAACAGTACAGGACCAGATTAAGTGCAGAACACTTCATCCATCACTCATCACTTGACTGCAGCACTTGTTGAAAATGTCAACAAACCAGTGAAAAGAATATGATTTATAGATTAGACTAGAGCGGCTTCTAATTCTGTACTCTGTCTGGATTGTAATAGGCAGAATTCAGTAAGCTTCTATTACAAGAATACACTTGAATCCGGAATTCATTGTCAATGTACTTTTCTTATCCTCGATAAAGTACATAGGAAGCTTTAATGAGTAGTGAAAACCAAAAACATTCCTAGGAAATCGACAGAAACTAAGTGAGGGGATATTTTACAGATGGAGTTTAAATAATTATCAGTGCACAGAACATGGAGCTATTCTGTGAAACACGTAATAGGTTAAACCACTGTCAAACAATTACACAGTATTCTCAGCACTGAGAAACATAAATGGTATTTGCAGGTAGTTAGTGTAGGAGAGCAAATGAGCAATAAAACATAGAAGGCAACCAGTTCATCTGCAAGAATACAAGAAAATAAATGGCCTTTACAGAAGAAGATAAATGTTAGTGAGTCTTTATAGCCTAGCATGTTAAGCATCATTTGCTGTCATCAGTATAAAACTCCTTTCTAAAGCAGTAATAACTATGGTAAGCTGTTCTCATTTGCAGTTGAAACAAAGAATTCACAATGGCATTTCAGGCTCTTTTCCCCTCCTTTCTCGTCCTACTCCTTTTAAAATCAGTTTATCTCACCATATCTTCTCCAAGACATCTCAGGTACTATTTGTTCAGGTTTTGGTTTGGTTTGTTTTTTTTTAAATTATCTGAAGGTGGTTTTAAATCAGGAAATGCTGAAGGCCACCAGAAGAAAGTTATAAAAATAACTACTTTTCAGGCTATGAAATACTTCAAAACCATTGGCCTTTTCACTCTGGCTTTTGGATCTTTCCTAAGGTTTCCACTACAAAGAAACTGTGTTTTTGAAACCCAGCTCAAGACCCAGGGTCAGTGTGCATTAAAAGGTCTATATGTCAGTGTGGTGGGTTGGCCCCAGCTAGCAGCCAAGCACCCACTCAGCTTGCTCACTCTCCCCTGCCCAGCAGGACGAGGGAGAAAACAGGGAGAACAGGGGTGACAAAACTCATGGGTCAAAGCAAAGACAGACAACTCACTTACGAAGTACTGTTGTGTGAAAACCAGACTGGATTTGAAGAATTTAACTTAATTTATTGCCAGTTAGCATAAATATTTAATTACCGATTTGGTAATGGGAAACAAACAAACAAAAGACAAACATTTAAAACACCTGTCCTCCCCCTTTCCCAGGCTCAACTTCACTCCAGACTCCTCATCCCTTGTTAACACTGCAGGTTACACGCAGTCTCTTCAGGGAGGCAACGAGCAGCACAGGAGTTTGTGGTCAAAGATGTAGTTGTTTCTCCCTGCAGCTCCTTCCTTTGCATGCTCTTCTTGTGCTCCAGTGTGGGTCCTCAGCAGACTGCAGTCCCTTCAGTGGTGTGCCTGCTCCACCATGGAGCACCTCCTACTCCTCTAGCTGTGGTGTTCCATCTGTTGTTTCTCACTGTTTTTGTTCACTCCTCCTTTCACTGCTCCCTCATTCCCTCCTCTGTTCCCTCTCCCATCAGTGTTTTCTGCTCTTAAGTATGTTTTTACAGAGGTGCCACCAACTTGGCTGATAGGCTCTGCTGTGTCCTGTGGTGGGTCTGTTGCAGAGCCATCTGGAACTGGCTATGTCCAGCACAGGGCAGGCCCTGACCTTCTTCCACAGAAGCCACCCCTGCAGCTCCCCCACTACCAAAACCTCACCACCTACACCCAGCACAGTCAGGAATTTTCATTCCATGCCAAGGTACAGGGGTACAGGGAAGAATGTAATTCTCTTTCTCGTAATGACATATTCCCCAACCAATGTTTCTGTAGGTGCCACTGCATCTCAAGACTGTAAAACCTTCTACAGGAAATTTTGGTGAATGTACCCAGTGGGGCTATCAGGCACTTTTGGCCTCCAGACTCCAAAAGTAAAACATGCAATTATGGTGGAGGTACTCCCTGGCCCAGACATGCTGCTTTCATCACAGCAAGGCTCCAGGAGGTGAAATAGTTCACAGATAAGAAGTGCTAAGCGCAGTGCTCAGGAACAGATACAATGTAATACCTCTTCCTCTTATCCAAAAGCAAATAGCAATAATCTTCTCCAAGCTCTAGTAGGGAACCTAAGTTTTATATTTGCCATGATTTGAGGGGAGGGTTCAAGCTCACTCCTTTTGCTGTGTGGCACCAGTCGGGTCAGCTAATTTTGAACCGCAGAGTTGTAAGTCTGTTTTCCTGGACAAAAATCTGTCAGAAGCCCAGGAAGCTCTGCGGCACACAAGGGATACTTTGTGTATCCAGGTAGCTTAAGGGAGGTTGATTTTCTTCAGGTAAGGGTCTGAACTTCTCTGGCCCATTTGAAAAATCCTCACTTCTGGTCTTAGTTGTCACTCCTTTACTTTACAAAGTCCGACACTGTAATTCCTAACATACTTCTCAGGGAAAGCTAAGTCAAGAAAGCACTTTCCACATGGATGGAGAACTGGGGAGACAGCAGAATTACTCCCTTTCCCTCACACTACCTATTTATCACTGACTGATTTGAATAGCCTTCCCCTCTGTTTTAGGTAAGCACAAAATTAATTTATGAGCATGGAATAGGCTTCTACAAATATTTTTCAAATGATCAATATTCTTGAAAAAGAGATGTTGGCTTAAGAGGGTGAAAATATGAAGGCAACAGAAATCTCAACAGTCTTGCCGTGTTCAACCATTGCTGAAAGTTGCATATCTATTGTGTTACGAGAACTTACGACTGCTGTTTTGCATGTCAACCATTTGCAGTGCTGAACTAAAGGGATGGCAATTTTTATAACAATAATGAAATTGCACTTTGAGTAATTGTGCATATTGTATTGAATTCAAAAGCTTTGACTTTGACTTACAGCAGCATCAGAAAATGTTTTGATTCTACAAAGCACATTACGAAGACTTTCATCAGCCTACAGCCTTCAGGCACATAGGTCTCTTTCCAAAAATAGGTTAACTCCTTCTACCAAATGGAGAACACCTAAATCAAAACTCTTCAGTGTATTTGTCTGCTATGTATATCTTGTAGCATAGAGAGTACTGTAATTAGTCATCCCTTCCCGGTGGTAATTACTGGAAAAAGTTTAGACTTCAGGAACAGTGTGTCTCTTTTCAAAACCTATCAATCATTTTTAAAATTTGAAGTTTATATAAAACATTTTGCATTCTTACAGTCTGTTAAATTTTATTGCTACGTCTAGCCTGAGGACCAGAGTTCACTGGCATTTTGGTAATGCAGGGGGATTTAAAATTTATATGTGAGGTTGCTAACCTTATCAACAGCGATATTATTCTTACTATGCTTTTGCCGTTTCCTTCATTTAAGGAGCTGAACATCAGAGTTAAGTGAGTCATTATCATCCCTGTTAAGTAATATTTGATATGGCAGACTTCCCCAGGCAAACATTTTGATTTTAAGCTCATTATTTTATACAGTTCTAAATCCTTGTACAAGTAACTTGTATAAAAGAGATACTATACGGAAACCTAAACCAATCAACAAGCTTGCAAAATTTTATTTCTGAAGATATAAACACTTTTGCTACTGTTCTTCAAGTGTTGGCTAGTATGTATTCATGTTTGCTTTTGGACAGCACAAAATACTGCCTATCCTATCAAAGCATAGAAATCATAAATAATCGTGTGAGGCAGCCATGATCATAAAGGTAGCATTAGCTTCTGGTGACTGCAGCAAATCGGAAAGGATGCGGTGGCAAAAACCAAAGATTGTGTTAACTTTAATGGTAGAAGTGGGGGAAAGTTGAAGGTATAGTTCCTCTTGTGAGGGTACGGTTGGAAGCAGCAGGCTAATGAGTTGCTTCATACGAAATTTTCAGCCTCTACCAATCCATCCATTTACCATAAGAATACAAGAAAAAGGTGCCCAGAGTGAAACAGACTGAAAGCCTCTTTGTTTCTATTTATCTGGGAACTTGAAAGGGCTAGTTAATGAACAATGAACCCACTTGTTACTTATTGATCACAATAGTAGCGATGTGCGTGCAGGATGGCAAAACCAGTATGCACCATCATGCAAGATTAAAAAGGGATTTTTTTTAGAAACTAATATTTAACTTTATCAGAGAAGTTACTGTTGACAATTTATTGGTTTTAGGATAAGCCCTCACACATAACGAGCAAAGATTACACATAACGTAACATTGTGAAACTAAAAATCTGTGCCACATGAATCATTGGTACAGAATGATGTTGAGACCACTGAGATTAGCTAGCAGAGGTAACAGCATACTTTTCAATTGCTCTCAGTCATGGGAGTCTCATGCTAGAAAGCACCAGTCTCAGGATATTCCAGTATCAGGACATCACCTCAGTACCCTTCCATTTTCACAACCACAGCCAGTGTTCTGCAGCTGCATTATTTGCACGTTGTGTGACCTTTGTGGATGTCTGTGAGGCAGGGAAGGGGAGACCTGCGCCGCACAGGACAGGAAATCCCACTGACAACCTAAACTAACCATACTGTTACTTTGTGCCACTGTAGGACAGGTATATAAAAGAAAATGTAGTATGTCATGTAGTTTTTATGTGATCTCATTAAATGAGCCATGAGAGCTGTGATCACAGGAAGCAGTGGAGCTGGTCTGGCATACTGCTCTTTCTGGGTTAGCAGAACTTGTTTCTTGTCTTTCTCCTACCCTTTCCAGGCATCTTTCTAGACACTACCTTATTGTCGTGAAGATCCACACAGAAAATTATACCATAGCCCTAGCGAGGAGAAGTCCTCAATAGCCATAAAACCACGTCTTTGCAGTGAAGTCTTTCTCATTGCATTCAAAATAAAATCCAACAATATGTCTGTATAGAGGCAGACATTCAAGATATATGCAGTCTTCTATCAGGAGGCAGATTTTAAATAGGGCAATGACATTTCCAGTATTTTGCTATAAAAAGCAATAGGCCAGAGTGGAGCTGTCTTGAACCTCACATTCAGCAACTTGCAATAGACTCAGAATATTGTTATTTCATATCTTCTATTAGAGAAATATTTCCAGTCTTACTGTAGCTATTGTTGCTATGGTTCCCTGTGTTGGAATACATGTTTATCTGCGCATTCCCTATTGCTGAGGCTACCTCATATGATAGCGAAATGAAAGGAGATGCACGTTTGAAATCTTCATCCTCCAGAATGGGGGAGTCTAGTGTCTGCTAACGTAGACTACTTCAGGATAATGGCCTCAAATACACGACCAGGTAATCTGAAAGAGTGATTTAAGACATATCTCAGTTTTGCAATGGAATGTCTTGTAAGTGCATAAGCTTAGCTCTGAACAAGCTGGTTCATTTTTATAGCACAAAAAGTGCATCTCTGTAATAAAATGTGGTACTACGCAGAGACTTTTCAGCTCGGTCCATGCCAGTTAGCACAGATTCCAGAAACAGTATTGTCTGCTGTTCTGCTTGGGCAGTCTCTTTGTCCTAATTCAAAGTAGCTTTCAGTGCTCTAATGCATTCTGAGAAACTGGCTTCTGTCCTGAAACTAGCAGAATTGTGTCAGTATGACTCTGCACCACCGCCGCCAGTAAACTCAGCCCCATGCTACTATTGCTTTACTGCTTTCAGCAGACAAACCGGTTTATATGGAGTCCCTTGGTAGCCTCACAGTAATCCCTGGAGCAGTGCTGGATGTGTCCACTGACGATAAAGCACGAGAGCAAAACAGAGCCTGCACTAGGACTGTCCTTTAATTAAAAAGAGAGTTACAGAGAACAAAACATCAGTCAAGGTTCAGGATTTACTCTTCAGTGCCTTTCCCAGCAAAGTACAAGGTTGCTTCTCTCCTCTGTGTTCCACATCCACATGCTGCAAGAAGAGAGGTACTTGATACCAAGATACAAAGGCTCATGGGCCTCAAGGATGCTATCCCCAGACAAGCAGCTCTCCTGAAAGAGGTGAGAATGGCTGTGAACACACTTCAGCTGAGCCAGGTTCACTTGCAAAGTTCAAGTTAAAAAAAAGGGAATGGAAAAAAGAGTGAACAACTTATTTAGTTCCCAGTGACCCTCCTACTCATTGGCTCTGTTGTCCTACTCACTGCTGAGAACAATTCAGGAGGCAGGTCTCCCTCACAGAGCTCCACAAGGACTGACCTTAGCTTTTACTCTGTTATCCCCATGGTGAATACTGCATAAAAGCCCAGCATAGCACAAAAAGTGCAAAAACCCCAACTCAGCTAGACCCTTGGGGGAGGTGTTCTTTGTAGTCTTCCTGCCCCCTATAGTCAAATAGAAGCTAGTCAAAAACTCTCTCCCCCTGGCTTTTGCAATATGGGAGAGTTTTCAATCCAGTCTCTTCCTCTTTCTTTTCCATGCAGCACTGACCTATGCATGCTCTGTGTAGCAGAGTCACACAGAGCAAACAATTTTTTGTTGGGGCAGAATTCATCCATGTTTGTTTATGTAGCTAGGCTAATCACTGCAACCTTCTGATGGTCACCATGTGTCTGGCAAGCTTCAGCTGCGGTGTTCTGGGAAGCTACAGCCTTGCTTTCTCCCATGCATTCCCCTCTGCAGCCCCAAATGAGAGAGGGAGCACTGGGAGACAATGAAAATCCAGCTTCTATACCTACATATTAGAACAGCTGAACTTTTGCTCCCTCCTTATTCTTCCTGTCCACATCCTGCAAATCCAGCAACTGCTTGAGACTGTTCTTTATACAGAGTACAATCTGAGGTGAAACATTTGTAAGAACTAGTGCTGTATGCATTTTCACATGAACTATCGCACTTAGAAACAAATGCTATTTAAAGTGGATTGTCCCAGGAGTCTCTCTCAGTTAGCACAATGCACTTTCCCAGAAGGGATTCGATTTCAGGTCTTGAACTTGTCCCACGCTCCCAGACCTTCTGGGCCAGAGAGTGTGGCAGAGTCATTAAACCCAAACCCTAGCTGGGAGCTGGTACTCTGATAGCTCAGTTCTGAGCCATTCAAAAAATGAAGTTTGTATATCCAAAGGGGGACTCAAACTCGGCCTTCCTCAATCAGAAGCCAACCCCCTGCCACCCCAAGGAAGGGAAGTGGTGCTCTAACCACTCCTGGGAAAGAAAACAACTGTCCTTCCCACTTTTCCCCTTCCCAAAGAAAACCCCCAAGGAGAGCCGTAATTACAAAAAGGGGGAAATTTTAAAGAGCAAACTGAAAATTACAAGCATTTTTGCTGTCATAGAATCATAGAATCATAGAATGTTTTGGGTTGGAAGGGACCTTAAAGATCATCTAGTTCCAACCCCCCCTGCAATGGGCAGGGATACCTTCCACTAGATCAGGTTGCTCAAAGCCCCATCCAACCTGGCCTTGAACACTTCCAGGGATGGGGCAGCCACACCTTCTCTGGGCGACCTGTTCCAGTGTCTCGCCATCCTCACAGTGAAGAATTTCTTCCTTATACCTAGTCTAAATCTACCCTTTTACAGTTTAAAGCCATTACCCCTTGTCCTGTCACTACATGTCCTTGTAAAAAGTCCCTCTCCAGCTTTCTTGTAGGCCCCCCTTCAGGTACTGGAAGGCTGCTATAAGGTCTCCCCTGAAGCATTCCCTTCTCCAGGCTGAACAATCCCAACTCTCTCAGCCTGTCTTCATAAGAGAGGTGTTTCATCCCTTATCATTTTCATGGCCCTCTTCTGGACCTGCTCCAACAGGTCCATGTCTTTCTTATGCTGAGGGCTCCAGAGCTGGACGCAGTACGTCAGATGGAGTCTCACCAGAGCAGAGTAGAGGGGCAGAATCACCTCCCTTGACCTGCTGGCCATACTTCTTGTGGTGCAGCCTAGGATATGGTTGGCCTTCTGGGCTGCAAGCGCACATTACTGGGTCATGTTGAGCTTCTCATCAACCAACACCCCCAATTCCTTCTCCTCAGGGCTGCTTTTGGCTTGAAATTTCTGAAGTCCACCTAGGCTTCATTTTAAGTGCCTAAAATCAGTTTTGAATGTAGGCAATGATCATCACGCATCTGGCTGGAGTGTCTTTGCTAGTGTGGCAGCATGTATCTGGTGTCCATGCCCAGGTGTTGGCAGTGAGGGATTGCAGGGGTGGCCCCTCTGAGGAGAGACCGGGGCTTCTCCATGCCAGACACAGACAGTTTCAGATGGCTCTAATGGACCCACCAGGGCATAGTTGAGCCCCTCAGCCAAGTGGGTGGCACCTCTGTGAAAACATGCTCAAGAAAGGACAAAAAATGCCACATGGGCAGAGGAGGACGAAGTGAAAAGCATGAGAAAGAGCAGAGGGAACACCAAGGTCAGAGGAGGCAGGGCAGGAGGTGCTCCATGGCACCAGAGCAGGTATCCACGATGGCCCATGGAGGACCTCACACCAAAGCAATTGGATGTTTCCAGAAAAACTGAAGCCCATGGAGAAGCAGAGGAAAAGTGTGAAGAGGAAGGAGAGGCAGAGAGAAACCATTATGCACTGACCATACCCCCTTGTGGTGCTAAAAATCTGCCTTTTGTGTTGAAAGATATAGGGCTTGAAGCTGATAGGGAATGTGAGGAACGTAAGGGGACGGGTTAATCTTGCAAAAGAAGGCCCTTTGTTTTGAATATTCTCTTCTTTTCTCCTGTTTTCTAAAATTATCTGTCAAACAATGCAGATGGCTTACAGCAGTCTGTTTCCTTTCAAGTCAGTGATGCCGTGCTGATTTGCACCTCTGGGGAAACCCATGAATGTAACGACAGTCTAATACCTGTAATCATCTGCTGCAGCTCAAGAAAATTTCTCATCAAAGGTTTTTGGACTGGCTTTAAAAAGTATTGTTACAATTTTTCTGTGTTC
>NW_008825271.1:5680654-5681632 GCF_000699105.1 Pygoscelis adeliae
GGGTTAAGAAGATGGACAGTTGAGAAACAAGAGCTCAGTTTTGGTGTTATTATTTGTTTTCAACATGCAAGATAGGAGTCATGGGTTCTCAGGAAACACTTTAATGTTCTGTGGGAAGAGGACAGAATCACCCTCAACACCAGCTTGCCCTGTCTATCTCCACTATACGTGTTGCTGAGTTTCCTAAATATCCACTAAAAAGAACAGAAGCTGGATGTTTAACTGCCATCTGGGAATCTCAGAACATGGACCAGGATAAAGCTTGATATCACGGGGCTTCTATGCATTCAAAAATAAGATAGTTGATACAGAAAAGGGCATGGTATACCTTTCTAAATACTCCTGATGGTCAAGAATAAGTAAAGCCAGAGAAAATAAATTGGAACACGCCTTTGAACTCACCAGTGACACTTTAGAGACTTACCGAAAACATACACAGTGGCCATACTGGTTGGGGAATCAAGCATCAAGCTGAGGAGGGAAGGAAGATAGGAGGGAGGGAGGAACAAGAAGGGTGGAAGAGGCAAGCAACACATCAAGGATTTTGCTCAGATGTTCAACATGCAATGGGCCCTTCCTCACTGAGGCTGCAAAGATGCTGTGCAGAGATGTTAACAAAGAGACTTTGCTCAAGCTGGAGGGACAGCAATAAAGTGGACTATAGTGTGGATCTCAGTATAAATCAGCAGCTGTAGCACAGAAATCACTTGGCCTGACTGATGATAAACGTCAGAAGATAACCAGTGAGTGCTGCATGGCCTGCAGAAAGGCTCACTGATGTTCACCCTAGCCACCAAGCTGTCAGTATGGTGTGCTTGCATGGAAAAGTCCTGTATTAAAAGAGACATATGCACTATGATAGGACAGAATTGAGTGAAAGACTATTGCCAAATAATATTCAGGGTGTGGATATTTCATTAACTACTTACTTATATTGTTACTACCTTTTCTTAAGCTGGTATCATGGTGTCTTTCCCT
>NW_008825271.1:5681661-5691437 GCF_000699105.1 Pygoscelis adeliae
AAGTCCTTCCTGGTTTTATGTGCACAGTGGAGGACTTTGGGTAAGGATTGTACTGCTTAGTGAGGGTACCCAGAAAAGAGCCATGCACACCTGACAGAATTTCCATTTCATTTGTTCCATTGTTCATGTATGTTACAAGTACCTGACAGCAGAAAGAGAAGACTTAATTTTAAGCTCAGACACAGATAGGCTCCTGAAAAATCAATTTTAGACCAGAAGGAACCTTAATAATCTCAGAGACTGATCTTCTGCATGCAAGCGGTAGGGTCTGCAGACAGTAGATCTATGTATTTTCTGCTTCTAGCAGATATTCAAGGTTAATACAAGAAGTACTTCAACAAAATGAAAATCATTAAGAGATCTTTTGGCAGATAAATGGAATGGCCACATTACTATCTCTTTAACAGCTGCCCTGTTTTTTGGCTCTGTTGTAGCAGACAATGACTAACTGCAGTCAGTTCATGTATTGGTACTTATAGACTGGCAATTTAATTTCTGCTAAGCACTGAACTTTATCTCAGTGTTTCAGGAGCCAGTTATCTACATTTGGTAAAATGAGGAGTAATTTGTGACTAAATGAGTGTTTTGTTTTTTTTTTTTAAGTCTCAGAGCAATACTCCCCAATTATAAACTCACCCATGAATTCCAAGATTTTTATACAGTGCTAGAGTTTGCAATGTCTTTTTTAGCAATTTTAGAGCTAAAGTCAAGGATCTGTTCTCAGATAGAAGGCTTTGTGTCTCTCCTCTGGTAATGGAGAATGGCCAAGAGACCCGGGTAATAGCCCCCATACTGAGAGCAGCAGAACTGCCCCAGCGCGGTGACCCATCTGGGCTGTTTAGTTTTACTGATACAGAGGGTGTAACTGCTGTGCTTCAAGCTCCGGGACTATACTGCTTCAGAGCAGTGCATTTCGTTGTGGAGGAACAGTCATGAGAAAGCACATTTGATGCTTACTCAATGGTCTTTTCATCTTGACGTGTCCCCAGAAGTTTATGTTCTCCTGAGGGAGACAACCTTCAGGGCATAGGCAGGATGGAGAATGAAATGGCGTGACAGAACTATGGTTTAAAATCTTTCAGCAGATTGAAAATAGTTTTCACAATACTATTTTGAACAATTCATTTCATCTCTGTCTACAGAGGCTTTCTGGGCTAGTACTCAGACAAAACCTCTATTGGTATAAGAAGACAGGAGAACATATGAGAAAGGTTGTGCCTGTTTAGACTTTTGAAAGGTTAACAGTAATCAACAGTGATTTATGCTGCTTGCAAATTCCATTTGCAGCCTTTAGTTTAATCTCTTCAAATCTTTGATATCTTATAACACTAAAGGTGCTTTTAAACCTGATAAAGTGGATTTTTAGAATATGGCGCTAGATAGGAGTTAAACTGGGCCCTAGGAGTAAGGAATCCGTTCTTTTTTATTTTTATTTCAGTGGGACTTCAGTTCAGGAGATATATATTTCAGGATGTATATTCCAGGATTTAATTCATCCCTTGGGTCCCAACTATGCTCTGATTTATACTCCACATAATTACACTAAATCAGTGCTCTTACTCCACTCTCTAGCTACCAGTTAATGCTGTGTTTGTTCTTACGTCTCTCCCACAAGGCTGTGCAAACCCTCTTGCTAGTCAGAATAGGGATGGCGTACATTCCTGATGGGCAGAGAAATGAAGCAATGAACACAAGTCCTGACACCAAGATCTTACTTACAATGTATGGCCCCATTGTTACACATAGCTGCTGACAGCACATGTATGTGCTGAAGGGCACAACACAATCCTCACTGCATAAAAGCAGGAGAGCCTGGTGTGCAGTAGTTATGTTTTCCACAGTCATCTCCCTTGTGGTTCCTTCCTTGTGAAAATAGGAAGGAGATTCAGTTAAAGTGCTTTCAATCAAGGTGTTTAAAATTAAGTGTTTTTTCACCTTCCCTCAGACAAGCGACATGTACCAGCACCTTGTTGTCTGAAAGATGCCACCTGCCCTTTTAGTGAAGCAGAAGGATTGGAATGGCAAACAAACCAGTTCTTCTGCTGAAGTAATTTTGCTTTTCCGCTATCACTAAGAGACACAGCAGAGAGTGAATGGTGTTTCTTCTGTTTCGGAAGAACCTTGATTTTTTTCCACATATTTGAACAAAAATAAAGCTGCTTGGTATCTGTGCCAGCATGTGACACAGTTTCTTGCTGCAGAGTCATGAAAAATTGATGCATTATGTGTTGGTTAAGAATGTCATCCTTTCCTAAGACCCAAAAGGCAATACTTCACTTAAACATTGATACAAAATAAAAATATCAGGGAGACGTGTCTCCAGCATGGTACATTGCACAAGCACATAAAAAGAAGAAAGGAAGAAAGGTCACATTAAAGGGAATGCAAGATGTATTTAATCTGGTTAAACAGACAAACTCTCCAGGGCAGGAACTGTCTACGTATGTGTCGGTGTAGTGCCTTCCACAGCAAAGCTCTTACCCAGTAGAGCCTTAACACCCTTGAACAGCAACAGCACTCAGGATTATGGGAGTTAAGGGAAAGACCGAGGCCCATATTTGATTTTCATTGGCATAGCCAATTTTCCCTGACCTTTGTTTACAGTCTTTGCATTTCACTGTACTTAAAATACAAGCAAGCCCTACTGCAAGTTACATTACAGAGAACATGCTCCTAAGGAATACCATTTTCTAATATTTGTTAGGAGGATTGTTGTAGCACATAGGCCTTTCAGTCACATACATGGAGAAATGTAAGAGAGAACTAGAAAAATTGCAAAATAATTGCATATGATATTTTAATGCAAAATCCCCAAAGAGGCTCAGTTTGTAATATAATTCGAACTACTGAACTGCAGAATAGAAAGTTATCTGTCTAATAAAAACATCACTGGTTTCAGCCCTGATGTGAGTACCAACTTATTGCCTTTTATTCTATTAACGACATCTACACCAAAAGTGATGTACTTCTGTAGGTACAGCTAAAAAATTAATTTCTCAGTTATAACAACGATGGTCTCTAACCAGTGACTTTATGCAAAACAAAACAAGTCTACAAAGAATTTGTGCAGTTGTCCATGCTGCCCAGCAAAGTGAGAGTCTTGCTGCACACGCCGCCTACCCCAATATGGTCTGGGAGCAGAGTGGCTTTGCAACATATAAGCAGTAAAGGGGGAGGCATTGGCAAGCTTTATGGGTAGAACTAAAGTCATTAGACCAGCTAACATAGTTGAAAAGTAGTAAAAATGTTTTTTGGCAGTAAAACCCTTCTTCAGGTTTTACAGCTCTTCAGTCTAAGAGTCCGTCCAATTTTTCCAAGTACATTAGCTGAGTCTACTGGGTGACCGACTTGTGAGCCTACCATCTAAACCTTGCCCTCTTTTGTATTCCATATCTTCGTAGTCAAAAACGTGCAATAATAACCCCGCTTCCCCATTTCCACTATTGCTTCCCTGCTGTGGGTATTTAGGCTTTGGAACAGATGAATACTAAAATTTATTATTTCTCATAGCAAGCTTTCTGAAATTGCTTTCTTTCCCTTCTTCCAAAAGGTGAATGTATGTTTAAATAAGTCTTGACTACCATCTTCTGAATGTTTATACTCTGTATTTTAACGAGGCACAAGCTGTGCGCTAGGTAGCAGTATTTTAACAAGGGACAAGCTGTCCACTAAGTAGCAGAGGGTTAATCTCAGCACCTTTTTATGGCTCAAGTGATCTAATCTTAAAAGTACAAGAGTTATAAAAGACAATACTTAGACATTAAACAGTTATGAATGCAGAGGATGGTGCTTTTGTATAAAATAGTACAGAATTAGTTTGATAGCTCTTATGGTGTGCATTTGTAATATTTTCTGTGGGATTAAGATAGCCTGTCCAATGAGAAAGTTTATCCATATTCTAGCAATTTGTTTCTCATTGTCTTGCAATTTAAAGAATCACTTGATAGACCCTAAATTGTGAACTTACACGGTCGTGTTCTCTTTCTATTGTTCTGCTAAATTTGCATTCCAAACAATAAGTATCTTTCAGTGCTGCCTAGGTTAGCTTCAGACAAGTGATTTTTCCACCAGGAATGGCAGCTTTGCATTTGAGAGTTGGCACTGTCATTTTTTCATTACAGGATCAAACCTAATTTAAATCACATAGATTCCACCTGTCAGTTTATTTTTAGAATTTAATATCTTACTATTTGTCACCCATGATTAGTATGTTAGGGAGACCATGGGACTCTTTTCAGCTTAAAGAGATAGTTTTACTATGTATAGCTCCCACAAACACAGTGTCCTTCTTGTCTTTTTCTAAAGAAAACTCACCTCAATCATTTGGGAATACTATTTTTCTGCATTTGATGTATAAATACTTGCCTGAATACAAAGACCTCAGTTAATCTCCAGTAAAGAAAATAGACATGAAATATTTCAATTAGAAAGTTTGCTAAAAGCTAGAGAGAAAGCTTTCTTACTGAAAGTTTGCTAAAAGCTAGAGAGAAAGCTTTCTTACTGACTGTGATGTCCTGTGTGGTCAGGTTGGTGGTATGTCTTAATAGGCATTACACAGTGAAATCTTTTGCACTGTTCTTCACAGGGAGAAGACATCTTTGCCTATGTCCTTTGGAAGTGAGGAAATTATTAAATCCATCCTACAGCACACCTATTTTGAAGTTTCTTTTTTTGGGAATGAAGTACTAAAACAGGTGCAGATTTAGACTTCCTATAATTTAAACTTGGTGATGCATATAGCAGCCTGTCCTTCTCATTAAAACTTCTGTCCCATGCTACCCAGAAACGCAGTCCTTCTCCCCTCCTCTCAGGCAGGTCGAAAATCTTAATAATTAGACTTTGTGATATGCGGCCATTTCACTAAATAAGATGAGTTTTCTAACCCAGTGAGCCAGGTGTGCCCTCCTTCTTTCAGACTATATGTGAGATTCCTTGATTTACATGGATGTGCATGATCTATCATGACCTGATCAATCAGGTTTCTGTTGGGTTGACTGTTATTTTAGGCAGGTAATTTAATATTACCAAGCACATCTTTTTCTAAGCTCAAAGTTCATATCCATCATCCCCTTTCCTTAAGTTGTGGGAAGGTACATGTGAAATGACCTAATGAAAATCTTAACTTGGCTTTCTTCACCTGCCTTTCACATTTCACTATTAAGTTCAAAGACAAAGAACCCCTCTGAAAATACTGTATATTTCCCTGTCCAAATTGCACATGACACAGTGGCTTAATACTTGATACTTAAAGACAGTTTGCCTACTCTTTTGTTATTCAGAATGCATGTATTTTAGAAAGAAATACACAGATAATATTAGCCTGTTAATATTAACTTCTCTCACAGAGCAGTAATTCAGGAATAACTTGACTGATATGGGTCTCACCAATAAAGAATTTGTACTAGTGAGATAAGAAAATGACTGCAATACCAGATCTATCCAAATTGTCCCCCTTGCCTTTACTAGGCTGTATAAGGCATGCCATACAAAATTCTGCCCAGAACCCTTATGTGATTATCTGTACAGAACCAGTGACACTTTAGAGGTTTTATCCTAACCTAAGCATGATTTCAAATGCATTTTTTCTGACAAACTTTGAATAGATTTAATTATAACAATGAGAAAGGCACAAGACTTGTAAGGAGGCATTGTCAGTAAAGGTTTCAGTCACCAAACATGCTAGATATTTTTCTGTGCTTTCTGCCAGAATAGCTCAATGCTTTGTAATGTAATTTGGCTTTCAGTTTAAAACCAAACAAAAAGATTGCTTGTAATTCTCTTCAAAACCCATGTAAATACTGCTTTGGCCTTCTGCTGTGCCTCCAAGATCAAAAGCATCTGCAAATATTTTATAAGTATTGTTCCAGCCCCCTTGGAGGCTAGCTAA
This sequence comes from Pygoscelis adeliae, assembly GCF_000699105.1. Classification (NCBI taxonomy): domain Eukaryota; kingdom Metazoa; phylum Chordata; class Aves; order Sphenisciformes; family Spheniscidae; genus Pygoscelis; species Pygoscelis adeliae. The sequence continues at coordinate 5,687,549 of NW_008825271.1, forward strand.
TTAAATTGCACAGCTTTGGAGACATATGTGGAAACAGACTCCGAGGTTAAATAATGTGCCAGAGAAAAGGGCAGAAGTCTGCATCTTAGGTATGAACAGAAGCCAAACAATGCAGCTACTAGCCATCCATTTTAAGTTATGTGGCTGCTTCTCTTCTTCTTTTGATGCGAGCTATTTCTTTGACTGCAGATGTGTGATAGTACAGTGAAACCTGATGAGTATTTATTTTCCTCACTGTGTATCATTTAGAAATGTTGGTTCCTGAATGCCTAGTTTAACACACGTTTCTGGTATGACCCGTTGGTAGAATGATTTTGACACTCACTGTCCTGACTGTTCCCTGGATGCAGTCCTTAATGGTGACTTTGGAGGAAAAAGCAGCCTTGTTCTTTTAGAAAACATGATCTCCAAACTGAGTTCCTACAACTGGATTGATTTATAATTGAGGCAATTCCAATTTTACACCAGCTTTACAAGTTTGCCGTCTTACAGGAAGGTGCGTCACATTTACAAAGGAATGAATTTACTGCAGCAAACTCCTTTACTCAGCAAGCACACAGGAGCAGCAGTGTCGAACTAGTGGTTTTCTGCTAGCAGGGAGCAACTCGCACTGCCTGGGGTGCCTTCCCTGGCACCATGCTGGGGAGCTCAAGCCAAAGCCCTGCACCACTGGTGACACTCAACGGAGGAGGTCCCTCACGTTTCCTATTGCAGTGAGGCTTTTTGGCTTGTGCTAGCTCACTCACAGGCCCTGACAGAGCAACCGCCACAGCTTTCGTTGTTGGACCTGGCAGGACTTGTGCTAGCAGTGATGAAGCCAGGACACCGGTAACAAAACTTTCTTTGCCAGTTTTGCTCCACAAGGAGTGAAGCAGATTCATCCCGCTCAGAGATAACAACCAGTATTTTTTGTGGCAACCAGAACTATTCTAAGCACAGAAGCTGTCAGATTGCAAATATTTAGATGAGGCATCGCAAGAAATATAATGTGAAAGAATCCTACTGCTTTCTGATTAACACAGTGTTCATCACCATCCAAACTCTAGCATGAGGTCGGGCACCAGTTTGTCATTGTATTAATCATTTTTATGTCAGCTCCAGTCACAGGAAAAAAGGAGTTAAATAACTCAGTTTACAACTACTAAAAATAAACTTGCAGACTTGCTGGATTCCTCCACATTAAAATGTAAACAACTGTCAGCTCTTCTGGAAAAGCGAGTTTTGCCCTGCCTGTGACTTCCCCAGGAGAATTTCTGGGTTTTTTTTAAAAGTTTTATGCTGAAGATTTGTTTCCATAATTGGGACTGGCCAGTTTTCTCTCACAAAAATGAAAACTAAACTCTTTCCAATTAAAACAATTGCTACTAGAACCACGGCACACAGACCATGTAGAGAATGGTGTGAGCCGCTTCAGCAGGGATTGCAGCCAATCATTTTCAAATTTGGGTGCCTCAAGAGAGGCAGTTAAATCCATATTTAGACACTTAGATTAGAAGTGCCTGGTCTGGCTTCACTGCCAGCACCCACAGATCCTATGGGTGTCTTCACTGTCTGTCAGATCCAGGATATTTGAAAGTAAATGTATTTTTTTAGGGGCTTAAATTAAGAAACGTTTTTGGCATTTAAAAAAAAATAAATTCTCAGGCCAAAATTTTAAACACTTTGTTCAAAATGTTCTTCTTATGCTTATGTTGTTACCTGTTTTCTAAAACTACATCAGACCTTGTGTATTAAAGCATGTGCTCATTGCTTTAGAGCACCACATGATGCTACCTGAGATTGCTTGGTGCAGAAATATAAGTCCTGGGGTCAGAAAACAGATAAAATGTAATTGATATACTGCAAATTGATTGATATACTGCACTTTGCTTTGGGTTGGGTATTTTTTGCATGGAAATAATTGGACTATTTTATCAAAGCAAGCCCAAATCATTGTGTAATAATACAACATTTAGCCAGTCAAACCATTCGTCTGACTAGCATATACTTCCCTACTATTTAAATTGGTTTGGAGGATCCCTTTTTTAATGCTCCTTTTCTGCCTGGTTTAGATTTCAGAAATTGCACCTGTCAGTCATGGATAACAGTTATCTTACAGAATGTTCACAGATCATACGTACTTTTTTCAGATCTGGGAAGTAATGGGTTACAATGTACTACACCAACTTAGATAAATGGATAGGAAGCATGAAAGAATAGTCATAAAAAGCCAAAGTAAAAGGAGAAATAATGTTTCTGCTCTTACTTTAAGGAGAGGAAAGTAGCAACAGAGCAGATATAAGATTAGAATATCCCTTAATATATCCCCTTATATAGACCATCCTCATATCAGTGTAGCATCACTGAAGATTACTATCAGTTCTGTGAAAGCCTTCCAAGGGTAAAGGCTCTACTGGGTCTCCAGGGAATCTCTCCTAGTGCTTCCTACCATTAGAAATTTATTCCTGCTATTAACTCGTTCGCAGACTGAAGCCTATTCCTTTTTGTCCTAGGAGGACAGGGAGAACAGTTCCTTAACTCTATGCCTTTCAGGTACTTGAAAACTTCTGTCCTCCTTCAGTGATCTCCTTTTTATTTAAAACAACGTGACTTCGATAAGTCTTCTGTAAATCCTTGTTTCCTAACCTCTGATCTTTTTCTTTGCTCTCACCTGAGGACTTTTCAATCAGTGAAAATCTCTACTGAATCTGGACACAAAACTGCCCAACTCTGTGACAAGGGGCTTCATAACTTAAGTAAACATTGTTTGAAGAATCACTCTTTTTTCTTTTGAATCTGTCACTAGCTAGTTTAATTTGATAACTCCTCATTGAAGCATTAGAAAAGATGGTGAACAACTTCTGATGCTTTCTGTAACATGCTCCTTTCTGCATATTGGCATGTCACTTGCCTCTTTTCCAGGCAGGGTAGCTCTGATCTAGTTAATTACTCATCATGCTGAAGCTGTTCTAAAACTCAGATCTTTCTCTGTACTTTTGCGTTATTCCCTGGATCCCTTTTTAAAAAGTCATCTTGCCCTTCTCGTCGCCACCTTATACTGAGGTGGCTTTAAGTGAGAAGTTACGGCTAGTAGTTCAACCATTTCACATTTGCATTCCTTTAGAACTTGGGCAGGTTCCATCCAGTCCTGGTGGTTTGAGTATTACGTCCATTTGTTCTACAGTCTGTTCCACTGACACTTCAGTTTGTGACAGATTCTCTCACACCTCCTCCAAAAAGAAGGGTTTCAGCGTGGAAACTTCCCTAAGTTTGTCCATGGCAAATGCTTTTATGCCTTAGTTATCTATTGGCTCTGATGCTTCTCTGGCAAGCTTTCCGCCCCTGATGTGTTTGAAAAAGAATTTATTATTACTTTTTATGTCTTTGCAATTTTTTTCGCAAAATCTACTTTGGCATACTTTCACATTTAACCTGCCAGTGCTTGTGGCCTCGTCTGATACTCTCAGTTGGACAGGACTTCAACTTTATGAAGGCAGCCTTCTTGTTCTTAGTAATTTCCCTTTACCTTCCATTTAGCTATCCTAATTTTATTCTTTTACGATAGGTGGCATGCATCTGATGAGAGCTTCCAATACGGTGACTTCCAGTAGCCTCTATGTCATCTACAAAACCATCACACTTTGGACCACCCTGTTTACTAAAAGTTAGAAGAACACTTTTGATTTAATCCCTAGAGTGTCCATCATCTCAAATGGTGGTTTCTTTCATGTTTGATGTTTTTCTTTCATTCTTCTTTTTTTTCTTTTTTTCCTAAAAAAAGTCTCCTGTAACTTTTTTTATCTTAAGTATTAGCAGCTGGTTTCCACTTTGGTTTATATGAAGTCTTTACTCCCTTCTTGTACAGGCTCCCTTTGTTTCTAAAGTTGTTCCCTACCACCACCACCACCCC
>NW_008825271.1:5691447-5723151 GCF_000699105.1 Pygoscelis adeliae
CCCCCCGCCCCAGTTCCCAGTAAATCTGACCCTACTTCATTTTCTCAACCGTGCATTGCAGCTTTTCTTTTCTGCCTCCATTTGGCCCTCAGCATGGCAGGAAGATTTCAGAGACTGGGACTCTGAACATTCCGGTTTGTATCATTCAACTCAACAACATTAACTTTTGCTGCAGAACCTCTTTCCTACCCCGCTGCTGGTTTGAAAGTGCAAAGAGGTTAAATCTTCCACTGTACATACAGTCTTACTCATCTGCTTGCCATATCGGGATATATGTGGTGAGGGGATTGCAGAAATGTGCTTGCAGGCTCCTTCAATTCTTTTTATTTGCTGAACAGATTTGGATTTAAAAAATTTGCTTCTGCCCAAAAGAATTAGCTAAGGAATCCATCTCTGCTCTTTAACCAGGAGAGTGCATTTTATGGATTACATTATTTCTGTATATTTGTGCTGGAATCAGGTTTTAAATCTAAGATAACTAAATTAAAAGATAATAGCACAGTAGCACTCATACAGGGAATTCATCAATGCAAACAGTCTGCTGAAGCAAAAACTGTTCTTACACCAGAAGACTTAATCATATCTCATATTGCACCATATTACTGTTGGGCTTCTAATGCCTTTAGTAAATATTTCCACTTAAATGATTTTGCAGTGATTACATCTATTTTTATTTTATTTTGGAATTAGAAGAAAAGTCAGTACAAATTATTTTTGTGTTCTATTTGTCAATAGTGCTTGTTATGTGGCTATAGTTTAAATTATTTGTTTTTTTTTTCTTTTATTGTTTCTCTTTTTTAAAAGTTTTAATTTCTTTTTCTTCTGTTTAGTACTCACTACTTTCATTTCTGAAGATTAGATAAAACGTAAAAATGCCACTAGTCAGCTTTGAAAATCAACCTATATGTTAAATAACACTATAGGTAAAAATCTCTAAATATTTTTTAAAAATGGAAAATTATGAGATCAAGTATACTTTTCATATACACTAACAGTTCACATTGACACACAAGCATATGTTTTTTAATCGAAAATAATAGGTTAATTGCAATGTATTAAGGTAGAGCAATGTACTGGGGTTGGGTATTCCAGAAATCTCCAACACTTTTGCTTTACTATGCTATCAGTGTTTATTCCTGGCGATGTTTTCCATTCTGAGCTTCTATTTTGGATAAATTTCATGCTCTTTCAAATTTTCAGTGAGTTTGTCATCTTTACGGTTCACAGGCTTCAGGGGGAAAAAAAAAAGAAAACCTAAGAAAACAGTTGTATCTAAATAAGGAGAAAAGACATCCTGAGAGTCACTGAAAAATTATATGTTTTCTGTCAAAATTCTCCCAGTAAGCCGTGGAATAAAGCCCCTTAGACACATCTCAAAAAATTATCATTTTTAGATATGCTTTGGTTCAGCTAGTCATCGAAAAAAGAATTTCCTAAAGTTGAGAGCTGTTCAACTTCCAAATTTGTATTGGAAATCCCCTTTGATGGTTTTGGTAATATGCAGCTCTATGTCTGGCTCCAAAATAAACAGTTGGATCAACTCCTCTCTTCTAGAGAGCATGAACAGGAGCAGAGGGAAGGGAAAATTGCTTGAGGATTTCTTTGTTGTGTTTCCTCTGAGTTCTCCAAGGAGTGGGGCAAAGCTTTGATCCAGTGAAACTAGGCACAGTATATGCATCCTCAAACTCACAGATCCTGGTAAAATTCAAAAGATAGTGTCATATTGACACAGGTCATACAGCATCACACCATTTCAGTGCTGTTTCCTCGTGTCACAGCTGTGACAGAATCTTATACCAGAGGCACCTCCCAGTTCCTCCTGGGAATTCATCAAAAGGAGGGATCAATGGGAAAGAAAATACAGTCATTTTTCCCTGTCTAGAAGATATGTCACGTTCTGCTTCTTTGCCCATTACAAAGGGTAATGCTATTACCCACTGAATGCCAATAAAAAGTTCAGCATTAAATTGAACATATATACACACGCGCATTTTTTAAAAGAAGCATCTTCCAAATAGACAAGGTAATCCTGTGATTATAGATCAGTGTGTCAGTTCCAGTGAAAATCAGCATCTGTTATCACAAGCAGCAGTTTCACCTAAACCTAATTTAATCAAGACTTGGAAAACTCTTTCTGACAACAGCAAACACTCATTAAGGTGCATCAGCCTTCTCTTGTCAATTAGAATCGATTCAGTATAGTACACTGGATGCAGACAGCAACCGTAAACAACTATCTGTGCTTTTAAATGAGGTTTTCCAGGTTCAGATCCTCATCAACACAAATAATTGTACTCACCACAGAAATCAGCTTGAAAGTCACCTGAATACACTTGAGAGAGTATGTTTGTATCTGGCATATACTCCAGGACTGCAGCTCCACCTGCTCACACTCTTCGTCCTTCACAAAAGAAGAGTTGACCCCAATACTTTGTAAGTATTTTTTATGAGCATTAGTTCCCTTAAAATGTTCATGAAAAAATGTTTCCAGATGCTCCGTTGCCTTTGCTATACTGCGCATACTATGGTTTCCCTGTTTCCTCAAAATTTGATTGTTCGATAGAGGAGAATCATCAAGGTTTTTTTTCTTGAAAAATAATGATTTTGTGAACCAGTTTTTCGATTTGTGATTTCTTTTTGCGCAACTGCCACAGATGATCTTGTTTTAAAATTCAAAATGAAATTCAAAACTCTAAAATGTCAAGCTTTTGAAACTCAGAAAAAAAATCAAGACAATATTAACAGAAACCATTGAGACTAATTGAGAGCAGCCCAGAGGGCACAATAAGTCTCTAGCTGGCTGGACATCTCTGCAAAGAGAAAAAGGAAAGGTAGTTTGTCTCTGTGAAATTTACTGCTGGAACAGACCGACTAGACATGAGAATAGAAGTTAGAAATTTTGGCAGGTTGCTCTGAACCACTTTATTATGCTACTATAGTTGAGTACCGTGCTATAATTTCTGCAGAGCAGGCTGCTTCTGCCACTCTACTTGAGATTTTCCACCCAAACATGACAAAGATAATAGGACTAAAGTAGGGCAGTTACTCATGTAGGTAACTTAGTAATACAGCAGTATAGACCACAGAAAACATGAAAAAAATATATAGCATTGGAACTATATATTGGCTAGCTCGTTTAGGATAATGCAGCATTAACAAGGTACACACTGACCAGGCTCCAGTGAAGATTAACTCCGAAGAAGAATAAAATATTCTCAAACCAACAATCTACCCAACTTCTCAGCGATACTACAGTTTTGCCCTCAGTTCTTGGACTTGTTTCTGGCATTAGAAGCAATACTAAAGTGAAATGGCTTCCACCTGAACCATGAATACTTGGCTTGTATGAAGCCAGTAAGCCAACAATGCAGACACAGATGCATTTGCTTGGTTTCATTTCAAACCTACTTGAACACTATCAGTTTGATATGGTGTGGCAACTATGCTTCTTAAGGCTTGCATAAGTTGCAAACCATAGCTGCAAACAGGAGCTTACCATTAGTAAGAACAGAACCAAGGGTATTTAGTCCAAAAGGCTGAGGCACGCAGTTGGTGCAGAAAGTTTTCCTTGGTTGTGAAACAGTTGTAGAATACAGGACCGCTGAAAGGGCCCTAGCCTCATGACACTGTCGATTACACTCTCCCCCCAGGAAGGTTCTGAACACGTGAACTTACAATGAAATTTAATTGTAACGAGGTAAAGAATTGTATTCCTACTTCAAAATGCCCTTCAATTACTTTAAACAATCTATTTGTCTGTGCCTGCTTGTCTTCTATTTATTCCCAAACGTGGAGATTAGGTAACAGATCGCATTGGCATGTGAAACCGAAAATGCAAATAGTCTGCATTTTTTAACACTTTTGTATGAAAGTTCCACAAAATGAGAGTGTGAATTGTGATTTATGTTTGTATTGAAGCTAAGTGGGATCCTGCTTTGGGAAAACGAAAAAATAGTTCCTCTAAAACCTGCAAAACTTCTATAAATGTTAAACTAATGTGATAATATAATTGGGTGATATTTTAAACTGTTCTGCATAAACACTCTCACTTTGTATTTGTATTTAGATGTAAGGCATGTTTATTTTGGTTCATGAGGTTGCAGCTCAAATATTAACAGAATTTCAGCTACCTAATTCGAGTAAGACAATGACTGCAGTTAATGAAGCTATATAAATCTACTAAATAATCAGACAGAAAAATGTCTATATGCAAGCCAAACCCCATAAAATTTCACAATTATCTTAAGAGATAAATGAGAGACATATAAATTTAAAGCAGAATGTAACTTCCCCATCTTCTCCACTTCCAGTAGAAGTTTGTGGAATACTTTTTTTTTTTCTAAATACTCAAGTGTAACATCCACTCAATGGTCTTTGTTATGTGTTCAGAAGACATGCAAATATAGGCTATCATTAAGTTTTTATCTATTTGAAATTAATCCTGTGAAGGACAATCAGAAATTTAAAAAAAAAAAAGACAAGGTACTTATTTTTATCTTTATTTAACAGAAAATTCATTGGGATGACTGTCCCATAAGGACACCAAACAGCAACAGAGGAGGATTGGAGTATTATGGCAATTCAGTATACACAGTGGGATCAACCACGATTGTTGGCAAGTCTTTACTTCAGGGAAATGAACAGTAGCCCTCACTGGAAATTCAACCTGTTGTACAGTTATTAGCGGCCTCAAGACGAACTGATGAGCAAGGCAAGTGTGAGGCAACTGTTGTCCCTTAATATAGCAAATGTAAAAGTCTTATACACAGTTAAAAGATGGGCTTGCTTTGAGAGCAAATGATCTTTTCTGAGAAGCTGAAAAGCAAGTTACTTCTTGGTTTATGACTTTGAATAACCTCACTCCCTTAAATGAAAGCAAAATACATATTCTGAAATGACATTCCATTTTCCTTCTTACGGTTACTTGTACCTGGAACATCACTATGTATTTAACCTTCCTAGTAATACTGTATGTAGGAGTTTATACTTGACTTAAAAAAATTCTCCTCCTCTACTACCCCCACAAAATGAGTTACTGATGATCATTTTAGTCTTTAGATACTGTTTAGAAAAGTAAGGTGAAAAAAGTTTCATAATGGATTAACCTTCACATCTTGTCTGAAGTAGGAGTCCTGTGGAAATGAATAATTGGCAGTTCCTGTCTCTTTCAGATTCACAAAACCTCCCCACATTTCATAGCTTCAAAAATCTCTGTTTATTTCATATAAACTAATACTCACATTTCTTCCAACAAAGTCCATTTGCCAGTGAGGTAGGGTAGTAAACTCAAAGTATGGCTATATTTATTTGCATCTGTATTCCAGGAAGACTAATATGTCTAAAATAAGACATTGTTCTGAGAATGATACAAAACCAAGAAACTAAAATGAAAAGGAGACAGACCTCAGAGAACACAAGCGATAGGTAGAACATTTTTACATTCCACTTTACACTAGTCCTCTAAAGCTGAAAGCACTCACCTGCATTTCACATAAGACACTGTTTCAGTGGCCAGTGTTAGTTTTAAATAAAAATGATAAAGACTCATATGCAGGAGTTGATTTTTCAGTTAGTTCCATCAAGACACAGTTAACCCATGTGCTAGGTGCTATCCATAGTAGTGAGTACATGGGAGCAGAAGTCCTTTGCTCTTACCAGAGGCAAGAATTGGGCTTCTACTTTTCATTGAGTTTGACAACACAGATTTTTCTGGGTTTGCAAATAAGCAAAAACTGATTTGCCTTTCCAGCCATGCCAAAAAGGAAATAGACCAACTGCCCATTGCTGCTCTAAAAACACACAGGAGATATATTTGTATTTTAAAGCACGTGTGAAAAAGAGAGCACAGAATTTGAAGTGATCCTTAGGCACATCAATAAATCCCATCTAACCAACATAGTTCATTTGTCCCTTCACTCCTATCCAGTGAAAAAAGCCAGAGGGATCTTCGCAGCTGCTACATTTCAAGAGAGACAGCATCTCCATCAGTATGTCCTGCAAACTTTTAAATGTTCTGAAGCGTTGTAAAGGAATAAATCACACAGTAATAAATATATTATACCATACTTGGAGATGAGGTTTGTGAATATACACTGTTATTTAGAGGAATAGAGGAATCCTGAAAACACTTTCTACTGCTGCTTTTCTTTCCTACGTTTTTAAAATTAGTACACAGGCTGCAAGTAGAATTTGCTTTTTTCTCTTTTTTTTGCATCTATCTTGGGTTACCATCAGATAACCAAAGGAAAAAAGCTCTCTTTCACCATCATCTGCAAAGGAGGGAGGCATAAATAGGCTTGACAGCAATAATTTTGAGAAAAAGGTTCAGATATTTAACAGTTATTTCTAGCAAATAAATAGTTATTTGGTTGTATATTTTCAGCCAGAAGACTGCAAGTCTTTGAAGTTTCCTATTGCATGCAGCCTCATAAATAAGTACAAAATCTAAAAAACAACAGAAATTTAATTTTAAAACAACAGAAAATTTTAAGTAATAATGCCACTACTGTTGCCTTCTTGCCTTAGTAATGAATTATATCTTAGGCAATGACTTCAAGCGCCCTGAATGACAGACACTGAGTGTGATCTTGAACAAGTCACATTTTCTTTATGCCCCGGTTCCTCCTCTGCAATAATGGGATGGCAACACTTTCTTCTCTCAAAGAGAGGTTATCAAGAAAAATACATTAAGAACTGTGAATTCTTGCCAGATGGACCTCTTTAATTATCTGACCAAATATTAAATTTGGCAAGATATATGCCTCAGTGATAGGGAAATTTATTTCTTCTTATGAGGGGAAACCAGGTACAGTTTTTCTCCTTAACATCGTTCTTATTCTCCTATCCTTTCCGTTAAATATTCTATTTAAGTTCCTCTGTAACAGTTACTATAGTGATACATTCACACCACCCAAAAGATAGCCTGACCTCCCTTCTTTAGCCTCAAATCAGAGGTGTAGTTTTCCCTGTTGTGGTAATTTGGGTGGGAAGGTTAATATAACCTCACGAGCCTCACATTTGGTGTGCTCATCTAGAGAATAGTTCCAGATTGAAGTCCCATTTCTGAACATACGAGTTCTATACTTGACATACATGCATCCTGTGACAAGCCACTGCCGTGGCTGATCACAAGGTGAAGTTTGTCACATCAGTTGGAGTGGCATTTTGAGGGTAATTACTTACAGCAGAGCTGGACAACTATCACACAGAGGCAGGAAAGGGAGAAAGCACTTACAAGGTTTGCTCACATATCATGTTGTCATTGACTGAACTAACTGTATAAATTGCTAGGCTATATTCTCCCTCTTTTTTTTTTAAGGAGTAAATGAGAAACAAAGCAGCACAGAATTGTAGTTAAATGCTGCAAGTCACTGTAGCTAAACTGGAATCCTGTATACAGGAGAAATAGCATTTCTTTGGAGAAAGATAGTTATTTCAGCTGTGTCTGTGTGAGCAGGCAGAAACAATTGAAAAGTGCTGGAGCAGAGACCCTTAACTGGTCTGGGAAGAAATACTTTCTGTAAAGACCATTCTTGTAATGGTCAGTTCTCTACATCATTCATGCCTCAGTAGTAAACTTTTTTTCTGTAGTTCTACTTTAGCCTTTGTCCAGTTTCTGAGACCTGTTAATTACCAGCACAGCCAGGAGATAGTACCATTTCTGCCTGATATGGCAGTGAGAGTTTTTCTCTAAGCATCATGAGAATTTTGTGCAATGCTTTTCACAGTATCTTGGCCTCATCACAGAAATACCAAGTAGATTGTTGGAAGGCATCCTTTTGCTGTGGATGAGAGTTTATCAAAGCCTAGCTTTTCTACTATCTTGGAGGCAGAGGGGCTACAATACAAAAGGAGCTTGATGAAGTCTGCTCTATCTGATCCCACCTTGCTCTTCTCTAATAGTCCTTGATACTTGGGTTAGGAAACAAACACAGGGAAGAACAGGTACCAAAAGTGTAATGCTCTTTTCCTGTTTACACTTCCAGAAGTTTATATTGCTGGAAGATAAATCCACAGTTTTCCCTCTGGTCCATTATGTAAAGGAGAGTGTATTTGGTCTGAGCTTCTCCAAGGCACTGATCCTGCATAAGACAGGCAAGCATGGCTGGTAGGTGTGTGCTGGAAGAATCTATTCAAAATTACAGTATAAAAATTTACAATTATTCCACTTCCAAACTACATGCTGCCAAATGACAAGAAAGAAATCAGGTCAGCTATCAGTCAGTCTGTCTACTCCTTCCAGCTAGCCAACTGGGGTTACAGAGTTATAGTACTTAGGCTGATATTTACCTGTTTTTTAGTCTGCATTTAAACAGCCAAAATAGAAGAGAAAGAAGTATTTGACATTGCTTCTCATTCCCTGCATTTATGTAGGACAGGTAGAATTCCCTCATCTGTAAAAACAATGTGTAAATACACAAGTTCAGTAGCGTCTATACTTGGGACAGACACATGACAGTCTTTCCCTGTGAGACACACTATGTGATTATGAGTTTGCCCAGTTCAAACTGGGTGAGAGTTTTTCTGAAAATAGTATGAGAACTAACGAAGACAGAATTTTGTCAGAAAATGACTTCCTGACTATAAAGCTTACCAGTTACTATCGCTCTGAAACAGCAAGTAAAGGTGGCACAGTTGGTGACTCTGCTGGCATGTATCAGGATAAATGCTAAAACGGAATAATAACTGTTCTTAACACTAGAAAATTGGATATACATAAGAGAAATGATTGGGTTACAAATGCAATTGAAACTCAAGAGCTAAATTCTGGCAACACTCCAATTAGTAGAACTGGGAAGTGAGTGGCAAAGATCATGAGAGTCATGTAATTTTTAATTGAAACCATAGAGGCTCTTATCTTTAACAGGTTTACTAGCAAAATAGAAGGCACTATATTTTGTGTAAAGGAACAGAATGAGACCATTACTTTTTAAAAACTAGATTTCAAAATTATTAAAAATATGAAAAAATGCCTCTCTCATTTCTCAGTTTTCCTAATATCAATACATAATAAACAGTGACATTGTTCCTGTTGCTTGAATGGGAAACTTCTGCCAGACAAAGCATACTCTTTGTTGAATCTGCAACATGCAATTCAGAAACAGCACAAACCACAGGGGCAGCTGTATGGCACAGCCAATGATTTAAGTAAGTAAGAGTTTCGACAAAAGCAAACACTGTAAAGTTAGGCAACAGATAAATGGCCAAATAACACAGAAAATAAGAAGAAATATTTATGCCATTTAAATCATTTTACTGGTGAGCCAGTTAGAAATGCAATTTAGAAATTGGTTGCTAAAAAATCCACCCTGAAGGAAAAGACTGGGAGAAATTTCTATTTCGACAGACATTAGGGAAACCCCCTTGACACTGCAGTAGTAATTATGGCTTCTATCGTATGTACTGAAGAGAGACTACAAGAAGTGATAGCAAAGTCTCTAGCCAATTCCATTGGTGTAAAAATAGCCAAAAGTAGAAGCAGATCCTCCACACAATATATTCTGGAACAGTTTATCTTTTCTAATGGGGGTGTGCAATGTCAGGATGACCTATTGATTGTTCGTTATGGGTTGTTGAGGGTAAGTAATGGCTCCACTTTTTTGTTTAAATATTAGCTAGTGGAAGGCCTAGAAATTTCTATCAAGCAATGAATCAGTTTACTAAATGCTATGGAGAATGAAGGGCTTATCTAACAGTCTTAGTGGCTGTACTGCAGTCAGAGAAAATGGGCTGAAGTATATACAAGCATAAGTAGGAAAGAAAATCTGGTTTGACTGATTTTTTTAGTAGATGTTCACAAACCATGAAGCCGAGCCCTGAAAGACACCGTCTGTATAACACTGGGCTAAGAATTACATCAGTAAAAATGTGTATGTCTGGGAAATATGTTCCAGTAGGGTTGAACTGGTGAAAATATCACTTCTGATCAGATTTATAGCAAAATTTGACCACTACACAAAGCAGTTCAGTTACAGAGACAGACAAAACTAAGCAGGTCTCTTTCTTAGAAGTATCTTAAATACTGTATAGCTATCAACTTACATATGGATTTGGACAGATGATAGTGTTATGGAATCTTAATAAGTGATTTTAGATTAAAAAAATGTTCAGGTGCGTGGATCCTCAGGTCCTTTTACCCCATTCAGACAGATGGATGATATGTTCCAATACAAAAGAAAGCTATATGAGATAATGATCCATAAATAGAATTGGGAACAGAAAGAGAAAGGTTGATGATTTGATTAAGATAAACTGACAAGAAGGATTTCTACCCTCTTTGAGAGGAAGAATGATCAGGGTCGACTTGTAAGATGACAAACATAAGCCAAAGAGGAGAGAGAAAAGAAAAGAGATAAAACCACTTCATGAAAATGATTATTTGTATCTAATGGAAGAAAATTATCGTAAAGAGCAATGTTTCCAAACAACCATGAAACATACTTTTATGCTATTGTCATTTCAAATGGATATGTACTGTACAGAACTCCATTGCCCAAACTCCATACTGAGAGAGTTGAGACGCTCCTTTTTGTCCAAGAGGATCTGATATAAAATCAATTGTAACAGTTGAACAGAACTCCAGGACTAGAATACATAACTTTTCATAAAACTGCAGAAGTAGTCCCAGGAGCAGAAATCAAAATTCAGCTTTACTTCCTAAATGAGAGTCCTATCCCTTATGCTGTAGAGGCACGCTGCCTCCTTTCTTCTGAATCAGTGAGAATCAAACTCTTTGAATTAATACAGCCTAACAGTTGGGTTAGTCTTTTCACAGGCGTGTATTTCAACTCCATAGGCAGAGAATGCAAAGAGTTTCACATTCCTTCCAAGTGTTCAGCCCCATAAACTGTTTCAAAATTATGAAGAGTAACCCCTACTTTGAAAGATGGAGAGAGACCTACTGTGAGAGGAATGTGGGCTGTGGATCTCATGTGGACCTTCCAACCTTCAACTCCAGGAGCTGAGAGTCTAAAGCTGTGGCTTTCAGACATAGCCCTGTGTTCAACATTTTTTGTTACCTAGCTGTTGGCCATATTATAATAAACTGTATTGACAAAAGGCAATGATCATAAGTTTCAGCAAGCAAAATTCCAATTAGTTATAAGAAAAAAAAATCTCTCACAGTGAGAGTGGGCAAACTCTGAAACAGATTGCCTGTAAAAGTTGTGGAATCTCCATCCCTAGAGGTGTTCAGAATTTATCTGGACAAAGCCCTGAGAAACCTGATCTAACTTTGAGGTTGACCCTGCTTTAGTGGGGGAGGGCAGGGTTGCACTAGATGGTTTCCGGTGGTTTTGTCTGACCTGAATTATTCCATTCTTCTATGATGATTTTGTTTCCTTTAGAACCCACTGATACCAGTAGGTCTTCTCAGATGGTATACAATGAACGTTATTTCCAAATACATGGTAATGTCTATGCTAACATGGACAGTCAGGAGTCAAAGAATTAATCTTCTCAGCAGGTGACTGTGAGTTGTTAATATAGATTTACCAAGAGTAAATTATGCTTTACAAACATGTTTGCCTTCCACAGTAAAATGGCTAGATGTGTGGATGAGCGAACAGCTGTGTATGCTGTCTATCTTGGCTTTAGCAAGACCATCTTCCATGGTATCCAAGATGGAACCTCATCTTCTGAGTGGATGCACGATTAGATCAGTGAAAAACTGCCTGGGTCATGAGGGTAGTGGTAGTTGATAGTGCAACTGGAAATTCAGTTGCAAATGGATTTCCTCAAGGGTCTATCCTGTGAACTCTCCTAATTTGTTTCTTCACCAATACCTTGGATGACACAAGACTGGTGAAGCAGATGATACACTAAAGGACAAGGCAGCCATTCAGACAGACTTAGACTGACTACAGAAATGGGTAGACACAGAATTCATGCAATTCAAAAAGGTCAAATGCAAAGTCCTGTATGTGGGATGAACCAACCCTCTGCATTGTTACAGGCTGGACACTACCCAGCTGGTTAGCAGCTTTGCTGAAAAGGACCTGGGAAGACAGCAACCTAAATATGGGTCGGCAGTGCTCCCTGGCAGGAGGTAAAGCTAACAGCAAGTTGGACTGTGTTAAGCAGAACATAGCCAGCTGATCAAGGAAGGTGACCGTTCCCCTTTACTCAGCATTGTTAGATCACAGCTGGAATACCACATTGAGTTTGGAACTCCCTCTGTACAAAAAAGACATTGACAAACTGCAGCAAGTTAAGTGGTGTGCCACCAAGATGGTCAGGGGTGGAGCACAAGGTACAAGGGGAGGCTGAGGGAACTGGGTTTGTTCAGCTTGGAAAAGAGAAGGCCGTTTTGCTACTAGCAACTTTCCAGTACCTATGGTAAAACTACTGAAAAGATGGAGTCAAGCTCTTTACAGTGATGCATAATGGGAGGATGAGAAAGAATAGTCAGAAATTAGGAGGGAAGGTTCTGACCAAACGCAGGGAAAGCATTTTCACCAGAAGGATGCTCAAGCACTGGGGCAGGTTTTCTGCCCAGGAAGGCTATGGCATCTCCATCCTCAGAGACCTTGAGATCCAACTGGACAAAGCCCTGAGCAGCTGGGGCTGAATTCAGTGTTAATCTGGCTTTGAGCAAGTGGTTGGATACTTGAGCAAGGGGACCAGTGATTCTATGGCCTAATGGTTAAAGTGGTGTGTCTTCTTGATTGAACAAAAGACTTCAAATGGTAAACCCCAATTTAAATGGATGAGAACTTGAAATCTGCTTTTATATCAGGCTGATATTTTCTTCTTCAAGAGCTCAAGAATGTCACTATTTTAACAGAGCTTTGCTGTATTAAAGTCTCCTCAATGCCACTCATCCACCGTAAATTCTACAGCTTCTCTGATTGTGAACACAGAGCCCAGCATGGTGTTCCCACTGCTGCAAGGTACAGGGAAATCTGGCCAGGTTCTTTTCTGTATTACCCTCCTGTACAAATCTGGTTTTGAAGACAAAGCTGTCAGCAATGTTACTGTATCCCTGACTATATCAAGATGCAAATTAAGGGCACATGCAGGGGAGGAAGGTGCATCATAAGTATGAGCATGGATTTTCATTGTTCACAGCTGTCTTTGTCTCCTCAAAAAACTTCTCTCCCTGCCCTAAGTGTTCATCATAATAGCTAAGAAATGGAGACTGAATTGCTTTTCAGCTTCAATAATGAATCTGCAAGTGGAGGAAATAGGTTTTGTCTGCCATTCCTGAATTATTTTAATAGTGAAAATTGCTTCACATAATTCATTTATGTAAATATCCCCATGGAGTAACTGCATCAAACTCCTTGACAACTTAAAACTGCTATGCTTGTGTTACTGCAAAGCATCCTGCTGCCTGACGGCTTTTTGCAGAAATCTAGTAAACAGACATAACTCAATTACATGAGTTTTAATACAAAATTGAATTATTTTATTCATAACACTGGTGTTCTATGTGTTTATTAAACTGTCCTGCTTTTTTTCTGTGTTGATTAAATGGAAGTCAAACTGTTAAAAGAATCATCTGAGGCTATTATGCTGAATTCTCTGCTGATATATATTGGCATAGTACCAGGTTTGGTCCAGCAGTTTCAGTAGAGCAGCAGAAGATTAACAATCATGTCTTATATCCTAGGCAACTTATAGCAATTGAGCATAAACTTGAGCAACTAATGAGCAGACTGAAGAATCCAAGTGTCTCTGGTCTGTTTCCTTTGGTTTTTTGTTTTTTTTTTTAATTCTACTGAGTTTAGTTTATTTCTGAAAACAAATGGTTGCTGGAGAAGAAATTCTAAGAAAAGTCATATATAAACAATTTATTGTGGGCAAAAATATCCTTAGAATGAAGAAATATATATTGGAGCTCTAGCAAAAAAAGCACCATCAACAAATAAAATATGTTTATTGGTAGTTTCTTCCTACCAATAGCCATATGGCTTTAGAACTGATGGATAGATGCTGTCACATGCCAAAGATGATGGTGGCATCTGTGCATTTAATAAAAGCACATATTCCTTTGTCCTTTGAAAGTCTCATTTTATCCATGTGCACTGTGGATACCTCACTGGAAACTGTACACTCCTGCAGGTTCAGATCAGTCTAGGCTGTTACTGCAGGCACAAAAAATCTCCCTGGAAATTTTTGACCAGCCACGGGAATTTATGAAAGCTTATAATGGTCAAGCAATAGCTCTAGCTTCTGACAAACTTCTTTACCTCTTTCCCCTGATGTATAGCCCCTGCTACATCTTAAGCATCTAAAAGCAAGATACCACCTTTTAGACTGAATATTCTGGCACTGCTACTTTTCAATGTGAAATGGTCACTCTCAAACACAGGAGCACAGAGTAAGGTGCTGCCTTCCACAGAAGCAACCAAATGCTCCATGAGCTTTTTCAGGCACTGTGGGCCAGGCTGGCTGAGCAGTTTCTGGCCCCGGTGGGTCGGGGCTCCTGACTATCAGCCCCTGAATGCTGAGGAACCACGGTCCTACTCAAGGGCAAGGTAACATCTTGTTTCCGTGCAGGACTAAGTACACAATCTGAAAGTTTCCAAGGAACACTTCCAAACTCTAGATCCTATTTATGTTGGGTGGAGCTGTTGGCACTTAAGACAATGGCTACAGAAGCTAAGCACCTCTAAAAAGCAGATGAGTGGAAACATTCTGTAATGCTGCTAGGGCTTCTTCTGCGCTTTGGGAATCTCTGATAAAATGGGCAAGAAAATAATGAAGGTAATCTCAGACTATGCAGACATTTTCAACAAGAGTGTGCAATAATATCTAGATTAGATTCAAGTGTTTTTTATGTTAGAAAGCTCTTAAAACTTCTCAAATTTTATTGCTTGCTAAGCTTGAAACCAAGCAAAACATTTTAAAAGCAAACTGGTTTCATAATTTTTCAAAGCAAATGGGATTAATTTCCCAGCTATATCTAAGGCAACCTTCTATGCTTTTTGTTACATGATTGTACTATTGCATACAATGTGAAATTGGGAATAACTCTTTAAAGCAAGACACCGAGCAAGACATTTCATGGTTCCTGTTATGCGTAGCCCTCTAATACTGGGCAGAATAAAGCAACTGACTTTTCAGCACAAGGAACCTACTCTCTAGTTGGAGTCAAACACCTAAGTCCTCAGTACAAGCAGAAAGAAGGAATACACTGTAAGAAGAAATTGCACAGTTGTGGGCTCTAGCACTGACACTGTTTGGAAAGGCACAAAAAAGTGGGAGAAATTGAAGCTCTCTCTGTTTTGGTGGCTTTGTATACCAAAAGGAAAGGCGAAAAGTAGTGTAATTCCTAAGACTGGATAGTTCTACATTTATGTGGTTGCTTTCCATAGTTCATTAGCTTCAGGGATGGCTGCAGACATTTTCTTCTGCCTTTCATACAGAAATGAAATATGTGGGCAGCATGTTTTGAAGCAGGGAAGGCAAAGGAAGGTGAGTCCACAGAGGAGTTTGACTGACCTAACATCAAAGAACGAACCTTGCAATTTTGCACCTTCCCTGATGGGTGGTTGGTGCACAGCACAACATGCTTCAAAACAAGCCTACTAGGAAGGATATTAATCGATGGGCTAGACTGGGGAGAAGGTCAGCTCTGTGATGTGTCCCAGAGTCCTTTACCATTATTTGTCTGCATAGGCAGCAGGGTGACATGCACTGTCGCATCCTTCCAGTCCGCACACCTCTTTCTCACAAAAAGCAGGGCATACAGAATGGGGAAGGAAAGGATGCCCCCCCCCATGCCAGGATACAGCACTTTTGATACGGCCTTGAAACACATATGAAGTGTACATCAGGAAAAAAAGAAGCCCTCCCACGTCTCATAATTTTGGTATAACTGTAGTAGACTTCAAATTCCTCTTTGATAAACAGTCAGAATTATCAAACCAAAGAAAATGCCCCTGTCCAGACTGAAGATCATGGGTAGCCTCCCAAGAGAAAAGAGCGATCAGAAGATGCAAGAAGAGAGATCCCAAGGAAGAAAGTAATGTGGGATCTGAATTAGTATCCCACAAACAGAATATTTTAAGTGTCCATATGCCAAGATAACAAAGACCAAGAAAATGACACTTTCTTGGTACTTCTGTTGGGAGATATTAAAGATTTTGTCAAAAGCTGTCAAAAGCTGTTTTAATTGAAATTGAGAGGCGGTAGCTGAATGGAGTACTACCTAGAATACTACTGAATGTTCAAGGGCTCTGATGTGAAAAAAACCAATGATGAGTGATAGCTGGTAAGTTCAGAAATTAAACAGAATCAAAATGAGACTTACATTAAGCCTTTGATTTTTAATTGCTCAGAGTGGCCCAAACTTGTTTAGATTGGTCCTTGTGAAGAAAAAGTTTCATCCTGGGCAGAGAGACAAAGAGAGTTAAGACATTTTGGTTTTTTTCTTTAAAGGCAGGCAATATTAAGCATGGCTTGTATAATACAGGAAAGAGCCAGATGGGCATAGAACAGATAAAACATACACATCTGTAGCAGAGAAATAAGAAAGAAGGGAAGGCAAACTAAAGTGGGGAGGAAAGTCACATACTGTTGCACCCACTGTCTTCTAATGAATCATAAAAATCCCATTCAGTGAGGAGCGTGAAGTCTGAGAGAGTGGTAGTGACAGGGAAAGTAATGAGTCTAAGACTGTTACAGGCATCTATTAACCTTGAAACCTAAGACTCTTTTAGACATGAAAACAACCATAGAATAAAGAAAGTCTATCTGTTCATGGGTTTCCAAAATGCTCTGAATTGTGAAACCATAGTAGGTCTCAATGTAAGCACTAAGGCATCACTTAACATGTTTATGTTTTTGTGAGCTGATATATATTTAGTTGCATTTGAATTCGGTCCTGTTTTTCTCCACTGTGAGCATCAGCATGATTCTAAGATTGCTCCACAGATAGATCTACCGACAATTCAAAATGGAATTGTCTTGGAGTGGTAAAGAGGGAGACCTGTCTTTGAACTGCCTTTGTATGGTCAGCCTGCAATGTAATTTTCAGCACTGACTCCCAAATCTTCTTTGCACATTACTGTAAAAGATCAGACTAATGGACGTGCTGGGTCTAAGAAATTTTTGTTTGCTGTTGATTCATATTTTTGTTGTACACACTGTTGTACACAGTAGATTGTACCCTAATTTTTTTAATGTTTTTCTCATTCAGAGCTAAGGCTGACATGCTTAAGGAATCTAGCCAGAAAAATGGCATGTTATAATAGATATTAAAACTCTATTGGTAATCTATTTTCAGTTACTACTACCAGGAATGTTAAAGCACTTACACAGTAAATGAACAATTCCAAGAATTAGACATATGAATAGCCTAGATATCACTGGAAACAGGATATGGAACTATGGTGAAGCAGCGGTAATCCTGCCTTCATAGCCCAAATGGAAACAAAATGATTTTGTTGTTGGATGTTTGAAATACAATGACTATATAATTGCTTGGAACAAACATCATTAGCTTAGGTGGTATCGTAACTCTCTCTCTTCATCTCAGTCTTTGCATAAATCAGATCTACCCTGCCCTCAGGGATTTTTAGAGACTTTGAACAATGAGTAATATTGACATATTCCTAAATATTTCTCTCAGATACTTGCTAAGTTATTGATGCCTGTCAATTCAGTGATTATTTGAAGGAAGGATATTGACATACTGGAACTAAACTCAAAATCAGATTAAGTTTGAAGTCTGTGTCAACAAAATACAAGTAATAAAAAAATCAAGGGAAACATAACGGGCTTTTAAGGGTGGTCTGGACCACAGCCTGAACAAGGGCTGCATGGGTCAGAACAACTTAGGATTTTAAAGGAAATGAGTATTTGCTGAACAATTCACATTGCTCTGAAGGTAGTTGATTGTCATCAACTTCTCTAACAATTAGGTTCTTTTGAGATAATTTCACAATATATTTACAGGGATAATAATGGAATACCCTCTCAATTCTTCCTTTGATGAAATAGTACTTGTCTCACAGGGCAATCTGACCACATTAATGGTTTCTTCTTACTTCTCAATTACATGTTTATATGGAACAGTGAAGAGAATTAATTTTACAGTGAATCTTTGGTTTCCTACAAATACCTGACTGGGAACTTGTATACAGAGGAGCTGCAGTGATCAAATGAAAGATGTAATGTTAAGGCAGTTTATTTTAACTGGTGCAAGTTTGTCTGTAAACATTTATTAGTTTTGTTGCATCTCTCTTTACAAAAATGATAACAAAACTTCTCTTGCATACAGAGAGAAGCAACATCACACCAAGTACTTACTGACTGTGTACAAACATAGAAGACCCAATTACACACAGACTGGTTTTCTGACTGGTTTCTGGCAGCTCACAAAACACAGAACATACTGGGATCCACAGCCAGTCTCACAAACTGTTTAAAAGTTGCACATTTAACCCTGATGTTTAAATACCCGAGTTTATTTTAGTATTAGCTTGCAGCTTTCTTAGGCACCTAGCCTCTCTCCTGGAGCCTGGAGCTAAGCGAGGCCCCGAGGCTCCCCTGTACAGCACATGGGGCACTCGGTATGCCAGAAAGGTGCAATTATTTACAGTCACCTTCAGCACTTCCTGCTGGCTAGAAGGAGAGTCCCAGATTTCACCCCACCCCATCCCAAGGGCTGTGGGGACACAGCTCAGTTCACCTGGAGATGGTACTGCAGAGGTCTCCCGTAGATGTTACCCTTTGAAAGGCAGTGTTAGAGCCTCAGCAGACCCTCCCATACCACAGAAGTAAGAGGACCTTCCTGGAATGTGCCAGAACTCTTCAGTCAATGCTGTAGATTTTTCACAGATGAAAGTCTACTTCCCTTTCTAAATACTAGCCTGTTATCATTAGATGTGTTGTTTATAAGGTTATGAATTTTAGGAAGAGATAACTGGTAGGAAAGGTAACAGCCTTTTCCAACTTCAGGCATCTAGTGGGCAGGAAGTGCCAAAAAATACCGGATGTAGCAGAACGGAGGACTACCCACCCTCCTCTTTTTCACAGCCCTTCAAAACTCATTTGAAAAAATCAGGATCTACAGGTCAATCAAATGTTCTTTGTAAACAAGTATTTTGTTGCAGATTTTAAAAGGTCTTTGGCTCCTACATATGCAAAGAGATGCTTTGCACTTTCATTAGCATCACAGAAGTTATGAGTAAACCTGGGTGCTCTACCAAGCACCAGATGCAGAGTCCACGTGCATGCCCTGAGGTGCAACAGGGTGTGGGTGAAGTGAAACTGGGTTTATGCTAGTACTCCTTTCCTTTACTTGACCATCCTTCATGTCTTGAGTTTCCACATGAAAAAGTCAGCAAGCCATGACAGGTGCACAAGGCTCAATGTACAATTGAAGTCACTGAAGTCTGGAAAAATCTGGTATTACAGTATTTTTTGAGAACCTTTTTTTGTCTGCTTCTGAAAGACATAAAATGTTTGGAGACAGGGTTTTCCAATCCTGATCATGTAAGAGTATCCAGAAGGAGATTAATGTTGCATAGAAAATGAAAAAATCTCCCATTTCTCCAATGATTTACAAACATCTGCTCCATGTATTTGCTGTCTTGTTGCTTACTGCTTAAGTAGGTTCCTATTCAATTAATGCATCGTGTGCAATGTTTAAAATACATTAATATACATTAATATTACATTCTTAGGACTAGCTTACCTGAAACCTCTATTCCTCTCTTGTCCCTGAATGTTCGAATTTATTCTTCATTTAGGTGGAAAGCTTGGAGGCGGGAATATGTATGTTCTGACAACTGTTCTGGCAACTATGATGTCAATACATACTGGGTGCTATATAATTCAAGGAAATTAAGAAATGGTCCCTCTTCCTATTCTTTTGTTCTAACGTACACTGGCTCAATTTTAGTCCATTTGTGTACAAATAGATACTCTGTTACATCGGGTATCAGTCTATTCACACATGAAGTATGTTACTTCCAGAATACTTAAGTATTCCCTCAGGAATAAATTCAATACATTGAACTAAAATGAACACACAATCAATTTACTAGTGACTCGAGCTATCTGGCTGTCCAAGTAAAACTTCACAGCAGTTTCCATGATTAACACTCATGCACAAGTACACTCTCAATAGTGATTAATGGGAACTGTTGGTAGGAATCGTATCAAGCTTGAGAATGTTTACTGGCTCAGGAGACATTAGGACATATCAAGTTATTGAAGGTAGTCATATGATCCCTGAGACAGATTATTTCTCCATGCTGCAAAATGACAGTAATAGTATGTGGTACAACTTCAGCTTCACAAGTGGCAATTTTCCAGTATCTGTTTTCTTAGTTTTATTCTGAACTATGCCAGAGTGTTTTCACCTCAGTACCTCTGAAAATTAAAGCCAGTCATTTACAGATGCTTAACCTAAGGTGACAATTTGGGAACTTCTCTGAATGATAGCAGGAAGAGCAGTGCTGAAATTGCAGGATGGAGAACACATCATTATATAGGAGCATTACTGATACATCTAAAGGAAAAAACATAAAAAAGAAAATCCAGTAGCACCTGATATACTCTGTCAGAAATTAACGAACCCTGATAGCTGTTAGCTGTGTCCTGGCCACATATCACAGAACTATAAAACACTGCACAAGGTGAATAAATTAACTGGCCACCAATGCTTCCTGGTCTTTCCATTGCAGAAAGAGGTTCTGTGCCCTCTCCCTCCATACACATATGCCAGACAGGCCAGAATGGCCTTGTTATTAAAAAAAATTCATGTACCTGGTTTGGAAAAAAAAAGTGTTAATGAAAATTGCATTCACAAATCCTAGTATACTGAAAGTATCTCTAACTCCCATAGTGTTTATAAACTCACTTTTGAGCTTCTGAGTTCACCCTATCAGTCCTGCTACTGTGGGCCACTAAGAAGCAAAAATTAGTGTGATTTTATAAAGCATCAGACAGCATTCTTTGACACTTGAATAATCTGATCAATGTAAATAAAGTCTCTTATTGAGATCACATTGAAGGCGATCTCTTTGCATTTGAATTTTTCATATTAGAGAATGAATTCTTCCTGCCCAGACACTGGCAAAGCAGTTAACTGGAAAATGAATGTCCTATCAAATTAATATAGATGTCCACTTGGGAAGTCTGAGTTACTGTTTGCACTAGATTAGACTTTATGTAAAAAAAATAAAAGATTTGTTGCAGCATATTCTCATCGAAAAAAATAAATTTTGAATGTCCTGTGCAATGAATCATGCTTTATTTACAGTGTCAATCTGAGAAGAATATAATAGCACTAAAACCAGCATTGATCCAAAACCTATTGCTTTGGGTTGAAGTTGAAGACCTGCCTGTGGCTTGTGTGCCACGCTTAACTGAAAGTAGTTCTAAACCAAATATTTTATTTCTGTATCCTTGTCTGTACTGCTTTCTAAGTGTGAGATTGTATGGATTTGCTTTTTTTTTCCCTTAAAAAATTCCTATTGTTTGTATATAAGGTTGCTCATATTTGGGGAGAGGTTTAATCTGTGAAAAGTACTATGCCATTGGCTGCACAAAATCTTCTGGCTGTTCATAGCAAGCTACAGGAAAGATAACATAACAACTGGTACAACTTTCCCCTTTTACAGAGCAGACAGTGGTATCTTGTTGCACAGAATAGAAGATGCTCAGATCTGGGCTAGGAAAATTCCTGTGTGCCGAGTTTATCTCCTACCCTCCATTAAGTGTCATGTAATCCAAAATGGCAGCAATAAGAAACAAGAGTTCGTACTGAGCATACCCAGCTAAAATAATGTTTTCGTAAATGCATATAGTATGCTTATTAACACTGTACAAGCTTTTCTACTACATTGTTTACTCTCTCTATAAACTTACTACTTTCATCAGTTTGGATAAGTTATGCTATCCATGAGATATTACTAATTGGATGTAGTGACTTCGGTTCAGAAAAGTAACAGTAAGTAGGAAAAAGAAGATTGTAACTTCACCACAATGACCTAAACACAATTCTGACTGCCACAGGAATAGATTCTTAATCATGTACTTGTCCTATTCATGTAGAATTCCACAATTCAGCATCCTCTCTACCGAAACAGAAATACATGACCACATCCAATATTAGCCTTACGATACATTGCAAACATTCCCCTTTCTTTTCTATCTGAACTTCCTCCACTGATTAAATGTTTCTGCAAAGAGGCTTTGTTTTATTTATGCTGCTAAAAATAGTAAGAGTTTTTAAAAAATCAGTACTGATGTAACATTATCTCCATTCACCTTTACATTTTGCTGTCTTCCTGAATATTGCTAATACCAATGATAAAGCATTGGTATTTTCTGTAACTTTCAGCTTCACATTTTGAGGCAGAACTTTGCAACTCTCCAGTAAGAAATCAGAAACTGAAAAGTTAGTGCTTTAGCCAGACAAGATTCAGCCTTTTCACCAATTTCACTAGCAAGTGTTTCCTCTGCCAGCCTGTACTTTACAGCTTTACTCTGGATTTCTGCAGTTACCCTGAGCTGTAACAAAAGTATGTGTGAAACATGGGAACGTAGTCCATAAGCATTTATGTGCTTAACTGACTAAAAAAAAGTCAGGCAATAGCTCCTTTTCACATTGTGAAATTCACATTTCAAATTTCCAAGCTAACTGCATTATCAAGAATCAAGGCTTTCACATTAACTCTGCTTTTCATAGACACTGAAATCATCCATCCTGTCAAAGACAGCAACTTGCATTTTCCACTGAATTTAATTATGCTGAATATATAACTTGATAAAATGCCAATATTCTGATCAAGTTTGGCTGCAGTACAGTGCAATTACTTTTGTAAAGGAAGTACAAACTGAAATCCCTTTATTTTAGTACAAAGACGTGCACTCGCTGTGCATATGAGGTGACAGTCTACTGGACTCAGGGGACGTTGGAGCAAATCTGAAAGGACTCATTCAATATAAAGATGAGTATTAACTTTCCTGTCCCAGACCCTTTAAGATTTTTCCATGAAGTAGATCAACTGTTGATAGAGAGAGTGTTGTAAAGACTATGTTCTCTCATGGTGGTCAGGGACATACTTTTTTCTATTGACAGATACAATAGATATCTATTTTTACTTATGTGTAAGGATAAAAAGATACTTTCTTGCCTTCTTTTCATTGTAAAACTCACACACAGTGCAGCTGTAAAGTGCAAGTTTTCTATTGATGATCATTTTAGAAGATGTATCCCCTAAGGATGGCAAAATGATGCCATTTTTTGAAATCCATTTTCAGCCACATTCTCCAATATTGACGCTTTATTGGCTTTCTTGTTATTTGTTTAAAGGAAACTAACCACCGAATCTGAACGGTAAGATGATAAGTAACGAGAGAAAGGGATTCATGGAGTGAGACAAAATCTGAAGACTTTCTTAAAGCAGCAGGAGTACCAAACTATCATGCAGGCAGCCTGGAAGTAAATGAATAGATTCAGAGTGAAATTCAGCAACATATGTCCCAAGCCCGTTGCTTTTCATCCTAACAAACATTTCTTCTGCAAAACTAAATTGCTTGTTATGTGGAATGAAAGAACCTTGAATGTGTTATTTGACAGTGGATATGAAAGACCATTATGCATACACTGGAGCTTGAAATAATGTTCCATGTGTGCCTCAGTTTCCCTATGAGCCTGAGCGCAACGGTTTCTGGATGGCTGCATAATCAGTGGGTTTGGCATATGGTGGATGTGAGAGCAAGCTTGTGAAAGAGCAGAGATATGCAAAGGCAACTGACCACCAATGGGACCCAACTCCTTAATGTACCAAGACAAAACCCCATTTTTGACACTGATTGAGTTTTAATGAAAACATGTATACAAAATTGATGCTAGAATTAGTGATGGGGTGGGGGAGAATGTCTAGAGAAGCATAGACTAGATTGGATCACTTAACTCTGCAAGACAAAAGCCGAGTGCTCTTTATAGACATACTGCCTGATGTGTTCTATGTAATACCAGGGAAGAAAAGAACTACTGAAGTTATATGAGAATTATGTTAACAGCAGAGGAAAATTAAAAAAGCCAAAACTTGCTCTGCATAACTTCAGGCTGGAAATCAGAAGGAAGTTTCTTACCGTTAGAGCAGCAAGGGTATGGAACAGTCCTCCAGTCAGAGTTGTGCCAGGCAAAAAAATAAACCCTTAATTGGTTTCAAGAGGTTTCAAGACTCATAAACTGATCAAGTTAAGAGGAATTATAAAAGCATGTTGCTTACAATAGCCTGGTTCCAGCCCCCTTCTCCTATTACAGCTCTGGGCTCCTTTGGGAGTGTATTAGCAAGGATCAGAAGCATTAGAAGTGCCACTGTGGTATCTGTAGCCAAACCTCCCCCAGGAGAATCAGAGCTAGTATCAAAACTACCTGGACTGGTACACATCTCCTCATATCTGATTGCCTGTCTCAGAAACCACAGAATAAAACAAATGTGGAAGCCTTGATCCCAGTTCTGTTTGTTTTCAGAGTAATTATTGCTGTTGGCAACTCTGACAGAGAAGGAATGACTCAGAGTGAATCAATATGTCCACAAGCAAAAGCAGTGTTTACAGCTAAAACAGGACACAGCTACAGTTGCATAAGCATATCTATACTACAGTCATAATAGAGAAGCCTATCATACATAATACAAACCGAACTGCTTCTTTTTCCCTCACTTCCATATCCTCTGTCAATACTTGTAACATGAGGAGTCAGTCACATCTGGATTCTTGCTAATGACAGAACTTTTTAGAAAATGACATTCTTGTGACTTCACTTAAGCCAACATTTTTGGTTTCAAAGATGCTTTTAAATAGTATCAGTAAAGTTTGGAATCCTGGACTGCCCGATCCATCCTGACTAGAAAAGGAAATCTCTGTTTTTGTGTAGGGATATAACAATTTAAATCTTTTGTTTTGTGTAAAAACTTGCTACCCCCATTAGTGTGGTGAAAAAGTCATTTTTTGAAATCTTTACAGTAATTTTCAAATCAAATTCCCCTCTGGTCAGCTATGTGACAAGATCAAATTTGCCTGCCATTAATATGTACAATGCACACCAAACCTGAAATACTATTATATTAAAAACTTTGAGAAATAACTACCTATTACTTTGTTTTGAGTAGATGTAGGCTGCAAGTGATGTTAACACCATTTTTGTACTGAGACAAATCAGGATTTGTAAATTTCAAGAATTAAAATACCCGCAACCTCACGTATCAGGATCTGAGCTGAAACACCCCAGTGCAGAAAAAAAAGTTGATGTAACTGTGGCCATGACTTGTGGTTAGAATACAGTTCAGTCTAAGTTATTGGCCCTTACTCTCAGAACAGTCCACATTAATCAACTGCTTAATGTAAAACAGCCTTCATCTCAGGACTCTCTGATCCACTGGAGTTTCCTGCACAGTGGCACAGTTCAACCAGGGGAAAAAAGCTTCTGTCTCAGAATAACATAGCATATAGCTTGTGGGAATAGCACTCTAATGCGAAGTGGAACATTTGAGTTGGAATTCCCCCAGGCTCAGAAAGATCTGACACTAGGTCGACTTTCTGGTCTAGCCCCTTGGCTATGAAAAGGAGGGTTATCATCAGTCACATGACACATGAAAGTAGTGGCTGGAGACAAGGCTAAAAACCGAGATAGATCTGGACTATTGGAGCATGGCTGTGTCTGCAAGGACCTTAAAATCAAAAGTAACGTGCAATGGACTTCAGGCACTGAGCAAGTCATCTGAAAATAACAGTTAAGGATTTAAATAGAACTTATGTGCCTAGTTCCACTGCAGATCAACTCCCCTATCCCCCGGTTTTATTATCTAACTCTTATGTGCCCTTAGTACTCACTAAAAATATACAATGCCTGGTCTGCCCTGGATTTTCTTCAGATCTTTGTTAGCTGCTACATTCCAGCATGCTCTTTTCCATCCTTGGCAAGATAAATCTTAAGCAAGACTGGGGTAGCAGAGCTATGTTTAAAATAACTGTTACTGTTAAGGTTATTTAGCCTTATAGTCCATAGGAAGCAAAGGAAATTTATGGTGAGCTACTCCCTGCATGATGGCACACATCAAATATTTACCAGGTAAAACACAACCTTAATGAAAGGCCATTTTCAGAGCTACTGCTTAACATTTAACATGCAGTGGTGGGTGCACAATTTGTCAAGTTAAAGACTTAAATATCTTTATCTCATCTAGCTCTCCACACCAATATTGAGGGTTAAAATGAGATAATGCTTCTTTTTCTGTTTGTTTGTTTGTTTGTTTTGGAAAACAGATTCTAAGACACTGTTGTAGTTTAATCTCAGCCGGCAACTGAGCACCGCACAGCCCCTCACTTACTCCCCCCCCCGGGGGAATGGGGGAGAGAATCAGAAAGGTAAAAGTGAGAAAACTCATGGGTTGAGGTAAAAACAGTTTAATAATTTAAATATAATAATAATAATAATAATAATAGAATAGAATATACAAAGCAAATGATGCACGATGCAATTGCTCACCACCTGCCAACTGATGCCCAGCCAGTCCCCAAGCAGCGGCCCCCCCGGCCAGCTTTCCCCCAGTTTATGTACTGAGCATGACGTCACATGGCATGGAATTTCCCTTTGGCCAGTTTGGCTGTGCCCCCTCCCAGCTTCTTGTGCACCTCCAGCCTTCTCAGTCGGTAGAGCATGGGGAGCTGAAAAGTCCTTGGCTAGTGTAAGCATTACCTAGCAACAACTAAAACATCGGTGTGTTATCAATTGCTTGCAAACAAGGACAAAGTCACACCCAAATGAAATGTTGAATTAGTGGTCACCAGGTAGTTGTTAAAAGAATCCCTACCAATAGGAAAAGCTCACATTGCATTACCAAACGGTGTATTTTTTCCAAACTACATATATTTGCAGTGAACCAACAATAAAAGCCCCCTTCTATAGTGCTACTACCTGCCTGAAACCTTGTGGTGCCACTTTTCAGATTCATTTTCTGAAGATGCTGTGGAAGACTGGAGAACAGTTCTGCCACCAAATCCATCCAAAGAATTTATAGCAAGTTCTTCACATAATATGAAGAATCCTTCATACTAAAAGTCAGCATAGGATACTAGCTGCAAGAGTTCATGACTAACACGAACTCCTTGCTGATCCTTTTGAGTGAAGTTTGAGTTTACTCAAATTCTTGCTGGAACGTGGCAGAACTGTTTTTTCTAAGTGCCTGACACTTTCAAGTATTAAGATTTTGGACTCAAACTGACAGCTTGTGTGCCAATATTTTCTTCATTTAGGTCTTTGCACAGGAGACCAGGTGCACTGCCAGCAGGCTCTTTTGTTCAAATGATATGCAAAATACTTGGCTGTACACCAGATAAGTATCTGTAGAACATAAGAAAACTGGAATTTATATGCAGGTCAACTCAAATCTTCATTTGCTGAGCAAAGGAACTGTGTCTAATTCATTTCTGGAAATGCTCTTCACATGAAGAGATGACACTTTGTACCTTCTGCATCTCTGTTCTATGTCTTCATTGTTGTTACCACACAAAACTTCTGAATATTTCCAGCGTAGATTAAAACAAATGAGTTCTGAATTCGAGGAGCCCTAGAAGTCCAGTTTCACTATTCTCTGATTGGAGATTTGTCTCCAAAACATTGCGCAAGACACTCACCATCTCTTCATCCATGCAGTAAGGAGATGGCTTGTCCAGTGTTCCCTCCATTTTGATTTATAGCGGAACTCTTCCTTACACAGAAAGGAACAGTTATTCCTGTCTAGGTTAGTGGGACAGAAACCTCTATTAATAAAGAATTTTTGGTAGAATTTAAATAAGCTTATTAGTTAATTTTGCCGGTGGAAAAAAAGTTGCAGAACTAGAAAATGGAAGATTCATTTCATATATTTGTATTTTTCTACGGCACAATTTTATTTCCTATAACAGCAGGGATAGGTTTCAGCAGACCATTGAGTATATCTCTAACTGTCCAGAAAATTCAAACAACTTTTTCAAAACAAAGGCTTATTGGGGAAAAAAAATAGACTATGGAACATACTTTATTTTATTAGTATGATAAATTCTTCATGATATGAAACTCAAGCCCTGTCTTTTCATCCAGCTCTTCATCATCTGGCAGCAACTTGCAGCATACATTTTGTAGCATAATTCATCCACTTTTGGATGTCGACACTTTTTGATACTCAAGGGTACATCCATATATTTAGTTCATACCAGGAGAGCACTTTTAAAGTAAATCTCCTAATTGCTCCCAGTTACTGTTTATATATCAGAGAAGAGTCTTGGAGTACATGAATGGGTTCCTTCTGAACGAAATGAAAGCTGAAGATGGACCCTAGAAACCACCTAATGGGCTCTGTCCATAATTGGCCGTTCAGTCCACAGGATCTTGTCTGAAGCAAAACCCCTTGAGAATTGCACAGTATGGACATTAAGGGCTTGATGCCAACCAGCCTTATTAGGCCACAAAATTAGCTAACACAAATGTAGCCTAAGTGCATCCCTGTAAGGTTTTGTGTATCTGGACGTTAGCCACCAGCACCTGCAGACCTACTACGATGCTTTTGACATATCCAGAAACAGAACTTCAGGTGCAACAAGAAATCTAGTACCAAAGCATTCAGGTCTCAGAAAGCACAGATTTCTCACAGGCTTGGCAGCAGCTGAGCACTGAACGACACAAACAAGAAAAATGTTTTAGGTACTTAAGCCATAATCCGGTCACCAATGTTCCCAGCTGGGCAGATTAGGGTTCTTTCAGTCTTTTTTTGTTTGAAGAGCCCCCCAGCAATCTCTGTGCATCATAAAAGAAGTTTCAGCACTTAAATGAGGATGTTTTTCCTCCTGCAGTGCACAAGCACCAAAATGAATTACAGAGCTCCATGCTTTGACTCTAAAAATTCCTCAGTGGGTACATATGTGACCTGCATCACTGCAAGGAGCTGTTGTTTGAGATACTAGAGGCATGCATTAGCACACCACTGTGCCCAGACCAATTAATCCCGCTTCTCAGAGGACGGCCCAGCCTAAGTGGAACACCTCTCCTGTGAAGACAGGCTGAAAGAGTTGGGGTTGTTCAGCCTGGAGAAGAGAACGCTCTGGGGAGAACTTATTGTGGCCTTTCACTACTTAAAGGGGTCTTATAAGAAAGATGCGGACAGATTTTTAGTAGGGCCTGTTGTGATAGGACAAGGGGTAATGGTTTTAAACTAAAAGAGGGTACATTCAGACTAGATATAAGGAAGAAATTTTTTACGCTGAGGGTGGTGAAACACTGGCACAGGTTTCCCAGAGAGGTGGTGGATGCCCCATCCCTGGAAACATTCCAGGTCAGGTTGGACGGGGCTCTGAGCAGCCTGATCTAGTTGAAGATGTCCCTGCCCACGGCAGGGGGGTTGGACTAGATGACCTTTAGAGGTCCCTTCCAACCCAAACTATTCTATGATTCTATGATTCTATAAGTGGCACACCCTACTGACACCACTTTCTTTCTTCCAGGACCACTAGCTCAGCATCACATTCAACAGCAGAGATGCAGCTTCCGTACAACAGGCCTTTGGTCTTACGTGACTGAATGTGATAACAAAGACGGACCCAAAGGGGGGAAAATAAAACACCAGGCAATAGTGGAGGTGGTCACATCACTGTAAAGAAAACACTGCAGCCTGCTCCACAGACAACCTCTTCCAAGTTTATTATTTACATCTGCTTTTTCAGTTCTTTGAGGTGGACCTCCATAATTCAATCACCATAACTCTGATGTGTCAAAAGGCCAGTCCCACGCAGCGACAGAAACACTATATACCTATGCAAGCATAACTGACGGTAGCTAGCTGATAAGAAAACCTGGCCATGCCCATCACACCCCAGACTTGCACAAAGGCACCAGCTAAGGAGAGCCAGACCTCCTTCCAGCCTCTATCAGGTGAGCTGACACTCCTCCTCTGCAATAACTTTCACAAGTTAACTAGGACAGGGCTAATTTACTCTACAGCAGCCTGTTAGCACTTTCTTGCCCAGTGCGGAGTTTGTATTCCTCATCAGAGAATGTTTTCCACTTGAGTTTCACGTCTTTATTACAATGCTACTAAACTTTGCTGTACTGTGGACAACCTACTCTGTAACTGCACCACCAGTCTTTTTCAGAGTTGGAGCCCTCTCTCACTGAATCAATACCTAACACATTCAGAATAAAGGAAAACACCTATGCTTTTGAATCTGCCTCCTAGATCAGATGACCACTTCCCATCAAAAGCGGTGAGTGTTTTCTGTTGTCTTCAATGGACTTTTATCAAGAACTGTGAACCGCCACCTTCTTGCTAGAAAATCTGCTTCTTCCATGTAGAATATTACATATTTTAAACTTTGAATGATATTAATGAATTCAGCCAAAGAAAAAAGGGAAAAGAATCCCTGATATTTCTTGCACCTTGTTTTTACTTGTAACTCTGGCAACCTGGCATCAAAGTAACAGTAGGGACACTTAAAAAATGCTATGGTTTATCTTCATTACCAAAGTACAAATATGAACTTCTTTTCTGGCAATGCAGTTTCCACAGTGACCATGCAATGTCATCTGTTGTTTGTCATATGGTGGTGTAAGAAAGACACCCACTTTTTCTTGCTGATGTCAAAACAATAAATAAAAACTGAGAAATCCTGGCATGCATTGTTACATATTCTTAAATATAGATATGAAAATAGATATCACTCACAATTTTGTTGAGTATAATCCTTTGATCCTCTGACAGAGATATGTCACAGATAGATATATAGCCTGATCATCAAAGTTATTGTATACACCTTCTGCTATGAGCTTCAATAAAGATGTTAGCACAGGCATTGGCAGCAGTACTAGGTATATTCCCATTATGTGATTTCCAAGGCTTGTCCTCTGGAAATATGATCACTGTAATTCTGGCAGTGCCCAACAACCCCAGGCAGAAGGAGGACAAACTGTGCCACCCTGTACCAAACAGTCACTGACCAGCCCCATCTCCCCAAAGCTACCAAATGTATTTCACTAACTTTCTTTGTAGATCTAACCTCAACCTCATTATCTGTAAATAAAAATCATATATCTTGCCTGAACCAAAGGAAAACAAATAGTAGTATGGGGAAAATCTACTTAATTTGTTTCCATGCAGGCTGGTAATATTTTATGTTCTTAGCCATTCCAACTTATTACGTGCCTCTCTCCTTTCTCACTGGGAGCTGTTACTTAGTCGTTGCTTGCATGCATCAATGTGTATGTGCAACCTTTGCTATCTGGTGGAGTCGTCCAGGATTTGGGTTTTTTGCATGGAGCTCCAGCCAATACCATTAATTTATACATTAAAAGTGAATTTGTTGTCTCTGACTAACAGTTTTGCTAGACTGAAAACACTACATTTTAACTAGCAAATACTCGTGGGATTCATATTTCCAGATATATTTGATTAATAAATGGAAGCATAAAGTAAGTCTCATATTTGATCCTTGTCCACAGGAAGCTTATTTACATAGGAGCAGACAATGTCAGTGTTACATGAAACAGTTGACAGCCATTGCTAAGGGGTTGGATTTAGTCTTAACTGTCTTTGACCCAGTGCCTTGCATTGTACTTTAAAAAATGCTCCAGGAATGGAGCAGTCTCACAAACTGTGGATGTAAACCAGCCAATTTCATATCCTTGCCTCTGAAGAGGCATAGTGTTTGCTTTTGGATCTGTTATCTGCTGGGTTGGGAGGGGCAGTTAAGCCCAAAAAT
>NW_008825271.1:5723166-5736820 GCF_000699105.1 Pygoscelis adeliae
TGTTGCTCTGCCGGCTACTTCTATTATTACATCTAATTATCGTGAGAACCTTTGTCAGTTCTCACCAGTAATTTTTTCACTTAAATAACTTGTCATAATAGCTGCCATCAAAGCTTTTTTTTGATTCAGCTATAGTTATTTTAAATTCCCTAAATGGCACTTGGAACTTTCTTGAGACAGTTTTGCAGTGACATATCCACTGCACAACTCTGTCAAAGTCAGAGCAAAACCTGACTCCCCGAGTCAAGGTTTTTGCTGAAACTGATTGTATTGAAATGCTTTATGCTATGGATAGGGTAGGAAATTCAAGTTTTAGTGCTAGACTTAGATGTGAAATCAGTAGATGAAATGCATTTGTCTTAACATGTAATTATATAATTGCTATTAGTGTACTTTCTTTATTTCATATTACCCTGACTTTTCAAGTTCCTTGTATGATAAAAGTTATGAAATAATGAAGAAGTGTATCAGAGAAAATGTAGGTATAACTTATGGGTGCTCTGTGCTGTTTTAATAAAGAATTTTTTCTTTTACCTGTTGAATTCTGTTAATGAGGCAGTACCCTTCAAACAGATTATAAATAATTTCCTTGTATGACTCAATGAATCATAGGATTAAACTTTTTCTTTTTATATATAAGCACAAATTTCACTCCATGCATAACAAATTAATTCTTTTTTTCTGTTATATTAATAATTCATTTGACATGTTCACCTCCTAATATAAAGCTATGTGAATTTACTCATATATGGTTAAAAGTCATCAGGAAGTCCTAGCTCCAAACAATAGGAAACATTAGACACGGAGATTTGCATGGATGTTAGCTAGTTAAATCTGAGTCTTGGTAAGCTGTTTCATTTACGTTAGTTACTGTTTTAATGTAATATAGAATCTTTAGACTTGGTCATCTGAATAGCAAATGCTTGTAGCAGATATGTGTGCTACAGCACACCTGTAGTTAAGTTTTGGTTGAGGCTAAGTAGATGTCACATGAAGACTTTAAGGGTTCAAGTCAGATAAATAAATTGGATTTTATTCCTGAGCCAAACTTAGCTAAAAGAAGAACCTGCTTTCTATTAACGATATTATTCACCTATTCCTATTTTGGTAAAAGAAATGTATTTTGTCACTTACTTCATATAACAGCAGACTTGTGGAACTACTCAGCTGGTTACTAGTTAATTCTGGCTGATCTAAGTTGTTTTCTACTGAAACACAATAGCCCTAAGAAACAGGAGCTTGGCTTGAAAAAATCCAAGTTCCAGCAAGAAGCAGGAGAAAATTTCAGAAAACTTTCCACTGGATTTTCTGTAAAGATTGAAAAAAGTTATAGAAATATCTGATATCACCCAGTGTGACCACCAGGTTTGAGCTTCTCTGGTGATATGATATCTCTGGATTTGCCTAAATAGCTCAGCAAGTCGATTACATGGCTGGTACTTTATTTTATCCTCAGCTCTTGTACATATACTGATCATCCCCTAAAAACACAGTTTCCCAGGAGTTTATGGAATTAAACAGTTCTTAATATAATTGGATCTCGATACTTTATTAAGAGATGGATAGTCACAAAAGCAGCAAATGAGGCATGCTACAGATCAGTTCCAGAAGAAGCTTTGAGCTTTTTTACTTTGAAAAGTTCCTATTTTTTCCTCTGAATGATTACAATTGAATTTCTCAGACTATTGCTAATACTAAAGAAGATAAAAGCAGGTAATAATGTGCACTGTTGCTTGTGCACTGCACATTGTAGGAGAAGGAATGTCCCACCTTCACAGTGCTTCCAGGAAGGCAAAACACTGTCACACTTGGCCCCTTGTCCCTGTGTCCTGGTCATAGATTCTTGCTCTCTCAGCTAGTCCCCAAGTTTTGGGATATAATAATAAATTAGCTACAAAATACACAGACCAATGATGACAGCTGTCCAGTAGAAATAATAAGATTTTATGTTCCCATAGTTGCTTTCCAGCCATGTCTGTAAAAACTGTTTAAGCCTGACATTTCAGAAACAAGTTAAAAGGCAGTTCCCCTACCACGTTTTTATAATCAGTTGCATATTTTTATATTTTCTCATCTTATGTCATCAGCAAGGCCTTATGTCGCTCTCTGGCTACATATTACTACATAAGCTTCAGTAAATTCTTTCTTTAAAATGCTGTACTAAAAAATATCTTAAGAAAGCTTCTGGATAGTCTTACTTGGTCTGTCAGAAGGACTAATAAAGTTTACTTAGCACTTTGTCAGATTATGATTATTTTTATTTGGGTTAAATGCTACTCCTATTATATATAATCATGTCAGGTTTGAATAGCTGCAAGTGAAAAAGCTAGTTGTACTCAAGATACAGTGCTTGCAAATCTTGAATAAACCATTTATACAATTTAAGCAAAAGTGGAAATCAACTCTGGCATTTTAGTGCCTTGCGTGATGAGTTTTCTTTTTTAAGACAAATTATACTTTCATAACTTTTCATAATCCAGAGTACAAGCACCATGTGAAATGAAATTTACTTTTGGTTATTATTTTCAGGTTTGTTCCATTGCAGAAGTTAACAAAGGACCAAAATGACGACACTGGTTTTAGAAGATGGCAGTGCGTGTAGTCATGGCAACAGAGAACTCGATGCATATTAGCCTCCCAGGTATATACTGAATTTGTCAGGTGTTGTCAACATACACTGAGTTACTTGCTGCCATAGCCACATTCTGTCAGTACCTAAGATGGTTAGGTTAGTACTAACTCAGCTACCGGCCTGTGAGCAGCCAGGGTGTACTACAGTCAAAGCATCGTCTCCCTCCAGGGTTCACAGTTAGCTGTGCTGACTCTCCTGTGCATTTTGATGCTCAGGCAGAAAGTAATTTGCCTTAGATTTATTGAAGACAGACATAGTTCAACCAGGAATGTCAGTGTAGAGGAAAAAAATAAGACATTGCCTTCCAAAATACAGAATCTGTGGGCACCATTGCAGACCTCCTCCCTCCCCCCAAAAAAAGTATTGAAATGACACAAAGTTAAATGTTTGGAGACAGTCAAATGAAGTACAGTAAGGCAATTCAAGTCAAACAACCTGAAAAGAAATGCGTTGTTTTGATATTCCTGATGAAAAATGAAAAAAGACAGAAAAAGCAGTCTTTCTGAGCACAATTTCAATGTTGTGCTCTCTGGGTTTTCTTAAGAAGTATTACTTTTAACTGCTCAACAGTATTTTAAATTATTTTAAATTACATTATTTATGTACCTGATTGAACAGGAATGTATGCAAACATGCTTAGGCAAATGTTTTTTGCATTTGTCCCTTATGCAAAGATTCTTTCAGTAACTAGTCTGTGGGTGACTCGTCTCTCTCTCTCTGAGTTGTGTCTACTTACAACAGTCAAGAGAAGGGATAGGGAAGAGAAATGGTGCAAGTCAAGAGGATTGAAATTTTATGTTAATGCTTAAAAAATTCCTGCACTCAAGTAAACTCTTACACCTAAATTCTAAAAACTTGGCAAAAAGGAATGTTGTTGACCTGATACCAGAAATGAAGCTGGTTTTCCAGGGGCACTGGGGAGGAATCATTACAACATTAATGATCACCAGGTATGGATTTGAGGAATATCTTAAGGTCAGCCATAGCTGTCAGTGTAAATAAAGATCAAAGAGTTACTAGGCCAGGGGTCTTCTGACACAAGCCATATATTGACCGAAAATTAAGAATAAGCCCTGAGTACTGCCCTTGCCCTTGCAACCCTAAATGGATACTAGCAGATTCTGAATTCCTTGCCCAGCCGTATTTTCTTGCTTACATTTAGTATATAAGCAAATTACATTAATCATAGAAGTCCTATTTCTCAATGCTTACACATGTTGTCCATTAGCAGTATTACCAGAGGATCTGCCAATACTTTTTTTTTCATTTTTCTATCCCTGAACCCTGCTATGCAACTAGTCGATGTAATTAAAGGCTGCAAATCACAGGAAAAATGTTCTGAGTGTACATAATTCGATATGTCACATTACCATTAATGTGCTATAATGTTTCTCTTGCAGATTTTTAGTAATCTCCATCAAATTTTCTACAGATCTGTTAAGTATGGTAGCTTGTCTCAGACTCCTTAGTGTGTGCATTCCAGCTAAACTGAGCGATACTGCATAATTGTTCTCAAGCTCTGTCATCAGCATCCACTAATAGTATCTGGGCACAGGAATGCACTTGGGAATATTAAAATGTTCAAAATATCTCTATATATAACATGGAAATTAGTAAGTGCACTGGTTTCTTAACCAAGTGACTTAAGGTGGGTGTTTGGGTTTTTTTTAAAATCATATTATGGACAAGTTCTTTACTGTAATCAGTGGCAAATATTCTAAACTGTAGCAGAACTGCCGAAGTTAAAAAATAAATAAATATGGAATTCTTAAGTTCACTGGTATTTTTAGATATTTGTCAAACAGTACGAAGGATTTCAAAAGTTTGACCCTTTGGAGCCCCCTCCATCTACGCAAACTTGTAACACAGTTTTTCAGTTCACAAGAAAACATTTTTCTCTGTTTTACTTGGCTTGAATTTCAATTGGAACTTCTCTTTCCCACAGGGTACTCTGAAATGACAGAGAGAGAGAGAGAGATCAAGCATTTTCTTAATGGATGACGGAGTTAGCAGTAAAGGTCTGTGACTTGCTAATTTTCAGTCAGCATCCTCTTCAGTAGTGAATATGCTAATTCATCATTATGCTCTTCAAATTTCAAAATGCATTTACAATATATCCTCAGGAAGTCTGCCTTGGCCAATCTGCTAGCCATGCGTTAAAGAAGGAGTAAGCACAACAACCTAACCTTTACTGAAGGACATCCAGCGAGCCCCTGCAGAAGAGGACAGAGAGGCACCCTGCACCACAGCAGCTCACAAAATCTATTTATCATCAGTTACATGGATTTAAAAATTAATCAGTAAAATGTTCTAAACCTTCTCACTGCCAGTTGGAAACACCTAACGAAAAAGCAGGCTTTGCATGGTTATTTGAATGTCATTGTATGTGAAGCTGTGGCTGGTTTATAAAATAAACTACTCTGATGAAAAGTAATGATGCGGTTTGTGTTTAAAGTTTGCAATAAGAGCAGAGAGTAATAAGATCGAGTGAAAAACCTTATGTTACTTTAGCCTAAGTAGTCTGTTTGGGTCTGATGCAAAGTCGTGCATCTCCTAAATAAAAGGCAAAACAGGGGAAAGACAACTTGCAGCTCTGGAAAATCTCCAGAAATCATGGCTCATATATATATCCCAGGAAAGAAGGATCTGACTGCACCTTCACTGAACAGCAGTCTTCACTCTTCAACTGTGAGAGAGAATTCAAGCTCACAGTTTCTATTTTCTAGCGTTGCTCTGGATATCACATACTTCTTAGCACTGTAGCTGCAGCACTATTAAAATCAAACTTACTTTATCTTTCTCATTATAGCTGTAAATAGGCTTGGACTATCAGCTAGCTATTAACCTACAGGAAATGCCCTCTGTCTTGATTGTTGCTGCATGAATCTACAATGCAGACAATTGATTATGCCTGTGCATCAGTATCAATTTGTGGTTATGACCTTTTTAATTTACTTAGCAAACAGTAATATAAATTCTTGACATGTACTGTGATCCATATTTCCCAAGCTGCTGTCAGCCATTCTGATGAGAGTAACACCGTAGTTTGCTAGAGTAGCAGCCAAGTTGATGCTTACGCATAAGCACGTAAGATAGAAAGCCAGTCCTGTGGGAAGATACATGCTGTACCCAGAGAAGCATTTTAGTGTGTGTTTATCTCTGAATACAAGAGCAACTTCATTATTTCTATGAGCTGACTCAGACATTTAATATCAAGTATATGTTGAACAAGTTGGCAGAACTGAAACCATAATGCTATGCACTTTGCAAGGCTGAGCCCAAAGGGCCTTTCATCTCAAAAAACAATGATTACTGATCGCACTGCAAGGTCAGCCACTCATTACTGTTACATGCTCAGTATCAGTCAGCTGCACAAAATATATCAAAAAGCATTTAGAATAAAGCTTTGCATTGAGATTATTTAATAATTTGTTGAAAAAGACTGGCCAGAAGTACTAAAAAGTTTGAGGCAAATTGTGCCATTATAAGTTTACATACAGCTTCCAATGACTTCATATCTGCTGACTGCAGGGTAGCCACATGCTTCTGTCTGAAAGCAGAATTTGGCTCTATGACAACTTAAAAACAGAAAGAAGCCTTTCAAACCAGTTGGTAGATAAATACTTTGTACCAAAGGCCTTTGTATTTCAACGAAAATGAATCACCACACTTTCTGTTTAGACAATAATTTTTCAAATCAAGTCAGCCTTAGGAAAACCACAAAATCACGTTTGTGTTAAAACACTTTATTTTTTTTCAGATGAGAAGAATTCTAAACATCCATGACCTACATAGCTATTTTCAGCTAGATAGGAATTAATTATATTTACAGGACACTTTACTAATTCATCTTTACATTCTGATAGCAGAATTGAGACACTGTAGCAACTGTTTAAATGTTTTATATAAAAAACATATACAGATGGGATGAACTCACTTAGATGATCACATCTAATTATAAACTATATTATTTATCCTCATTAGTATGATTGTACACAAACTAATAACTAAAGAGGGCAGTCAGACCACAGGGTAGATCAATGGCTGATCAACTTCCATAGTTTTAACTGTTACCAAACTCCCTGGTGTGATTTGGACCTGCTCCAGCTAACCTTTTCCCAAACAGTTCAGTTGACAG
Organism: Pygoscelis adeliae; assembly: GCF_000699105.1. Classification (NCBI taxonomy): domain Eukaryota; kingdom Metazoa; phylum Chordata; class Aves; order Sphenisciformes; family Spheniscidae; genus Pygoscelis; species Pygoscelis adeliae. The sequence goes on from NW_008825271.1 coordinate 5,729,937, forward strand.
CATGGGCCGGGGACTGCTCCCAGAGATCAGTCTGCATGTCTGCATGATCGCCTTCTGAGGGTAAGAGAGTTTAGATGCGTGGACATGAGTATGTATGTCTCAGGGCTAGAGAAAACTCAATAGTCCATTAAAAATCACAGAAACACAGAATAATTTCAGTTTGAAGGGACCCCTGGTGGTTACCTGGTCCAGCCCCCTGCTCATAGTAGGGCTAACTTCAGTCAGATCATTGCTCAAGCCCCTGTTCACTTGACTTTTCAGTATCTCCAAAGGTGGAGACTCTGCAACATCTCTGGACCACCTGCTGCAGTGTTTGACCACCCTCACCATGAAGATTTTTTTCCTTTCATTGGTCAGAATTTCCCTTGATGCAGTTTGTGTCTGTTATTTTGCCTCCTTTTGCTGCACACACTGTGAAGATTCTGGCTCCATCTTCTCTAAAGCCTTCCATGAAACAGTAAAGACACCAACAAGACCCTCCTGAGCCTCCTCTTCTCCAAACTGAACAAATACAGGTCTTTCAGCTTCTTCTCATGCACTATCTGCTCCAGCCTGCCAAACATTCTGGTGGTTTTCCATGGACTCGCTCCAATTTGTCAATGTCTTTGGAAGCACAAAAGTGGACAGGTACATTCCAGCATAAAAATTGCTTGCCCAGCTTAGTGCCATTTGTTGACTTCTTGAGCGTGCTTTCCACGCTCTTTTGTGAGCAGCAAAGGTTAATGGTTCCCATGAGATATTGCCTTGGCAATTCCTCTGCCGCATCATCAGTCTGGGCCTATGACAAGCAACAGACTTCTTGAGATTACTAGTGTAAGGGTAAATTGACTCTTATATTACTGGAGTAGCACATATTCAAGATAATGATCTATATTAATTGCTCCTACAAAACCTGGTTCAGGATATCCCAGCTGTTTTACATATGCTGGCGCTAGACTGGATACTAGAAGCAATATAGCAACATTTCCGTTGAAGCCAATCCAATTGGCATTTTAATGCACACATCCTATGATGAAAAGCAGTATGTATTAATCCAAGCAGAAATCTTCGCTAATTTGGTTTTATTACTCCCAGTATTCAAGCTCCTCCATTTATACATCTCTGGCAATTCTACATTGTACTGCAATGTGCAGTCTAGACATAGTCTTCAGCTGAGCCAACTGTATTCACTGTGACTAGAACCTGAAGAGCTTCCTTCTCCTACCAGATGGCATAGTTTTGGCTCATGACACAGAAATGAACTCATAGTTAGTCTTTAATGCATAAAAAAATGCATTTTACTTCCATTTTGAAATCTGTTTGCTATCTGTTTTTTCAGTGCAGACAGTACTTCTGACAGCCCACTTTATAATTAATCCTGACATCTTTGATGGTCTGTTTCTACATGGAGAAATGGTATTTTCCTGCTATACTGGCATTTCACATCCCACTGAGTTCAGAACAAAGGTGGTGTTGCTGTGTGGCTTGAATACTAAGCTTAGAGTAAGAGACGACAAGGTGAATGTAAGCCTTTGATTAGGTGGATCCATTTTTAAGACATGATTGATATGTAAAATCTGCATCAGATTCTTACAAAAAAAGTCCTGTCCTGTTAAAATTTGCAGTATTTCTTGGAGCGGTGCATTAAAAGGATAAGTACATACTGCTATTGATAAGTTAACATTATGTGCTAGATAACACTAGTGTTAGCTCTCTTATAATCAGCACAAGACTGGTTATTAGAATTTTTTCTACTTTACCCATATCTGGAGCATGTGATTTTGTTTCAGACTGACAAAAGCCAGTCTCAGGACCTTTACCACAAGTGAGGTGGTAAATACCTGAAACTTGGAGGCTTTATTTGTGCCACCTTCTACTTCTGCATGTCCTCTACATGACAGCATCAGAAGAGTGTAGAATATGGCTACCTGTACTTGTTTGGGATAGAGGACCAAGTAAGATGCAGAACCTGTTCCCTTGGCTTTTACTCCAGCCAAGGGCAACTCAACACTAGCTGAATTGTCAGTTCATGAGCTTTAAAGCCTCTGTGCATTACCATGTCATACAAAAGGAATATTACATTGCCTGTCTCACAATATATCTCACTAAATTATTTTATGATCCTTTTCCCACAGCTTTGCTGGAGTAGTCATAGGGGTTTGGTAGGTGATAGAGGTTTAATTTTATGTCTTTGAAGCCTTGTTTATTTGTTGATTTTGTATGGTAATCAGCTAAAGTAGGTCTTGAGATTCAGCTTTAACTATAATTGTGGTTCATTTAAATGATACTGAAGTAAGGCTTATCATCATGTAGCTAATAGGATCAGCTTTATGACAGAAACTTAGTGCCTTTATTAAAGTTAGGAACTCTAATAGCTTATGTGAAAGGTATAATGTTCCTAAATGGTATTAAAGATCATCCTCCATCTATTTTACATTTTAGTGCAAAATTTGCACATGTATAAAATCTGCATCTCAACAATATCAGACACTGGTGCATCTGCCTTGAAACTGTAATTAAGCTTTTTGATCTATTTACTTAATATTATGTCACAGCATATACACCAAGTAGGATCATCTTTAAGATGTAAGTGCAAAAGGGGCAATGTTAAGTTCAAGCTTCTGACAATCATAAAAAATACTGCATATTCTGGTTATTACTGTCTTGTCTCTTATCAGTAAGACATATCAGCATACAGCACTTTTAAGCAGATCTGTTGAAAGCAATTATAAGCAAACCAGATTGAGCATGTCCACTTGCACTGTGTTGTACATATTTAGTTTTGTATATAGGGGGGGTTTAGATTTTTCAAGATATTTTCTCACATTGCAGGTTTATACCAACTAGAAGACTGAAAGATCTATGTAAATATAGAGAATCCAGAAAAAGACCTTGCTGCAAATATTTTTGTAAGCTTCTGAGATGCATATCTTATACTGGTGGCCCAAAAATATATAGCAAGAGTACACCACCCACACTGCAGCACTTCCCACGCGCCAGAGTGTGGAACAGAGAAGGATTATCATTTCTTCATTCTGCCCATTTTGAGACACTGACATCTTGTTTGTGCAGTTGTAAAGAGCAGGAACTTTCGTCTACTATGGGATATTGGATTCTTTAATTTGCTGAAATAGGGTTCATTTATAACCTGGGATAAATGGATTAGATGATTTTCTATACATAAACACATCTACACACATTTATAAATTTACTTCTATACATAAATAAGAAAACTGTTTAAACTCCCGGGTGTCTTCTCTGGTTTGTGAGACCAAAGAATTTGTGAAGCAACTGACTTTTACTATATTGATTCTGTAGCACTGTACACACCGAGGGAAACAGTTCCTAGACTTGCATGATTATTTTCATTTACTGCTGAGAAGTAAAGATGAGAAAATTTTGCTTTGCTCCCGTTCTCTCATAAATTAAGAAGTTAGTTGCCATACAAAGGGAAGATCTGATTTGGGGAGGAAGTACCTCTGCAAATCACTTGCCAAATGGATCTATGTACATAGACTGAGTCACACTATGGATGATCAACATTGAAACTGTATGTTGTCACTGCAACAGATCCTTCCAGTGATATTTACTGAATAATGATTGGAATGCACTGCAGCATAAAAAGGAATACTATATGTATCCTCCCGCTGCATCCAAGAAGGGATACAAAAGCCCAGCTTTAATATGGTGAAAATGGGAAGCTATGATGGAGTTGTTTTCCATTCTCATTACAATAATTGTCATTCATAATCTGCCATTTTCCATTCCTGTCAGAAACTCTGCCAGAAACAAGAGTTGTTCTGTTTAAAACCAAGATGCCCAGAACCCCCCACTCTCTCTAATGTTTGTGTGAGAGGTACTCGGCATTTCAAGGAGCCTGGCCCAATGCTTCCCATATTCTCTAAAAGACTGTAGAAGGGCAAAGCAATGTGTTCATTCTGTTCTTCAATTTTGCTCAGTTGGCTTATCCTGCTTTCTATTATGGGCTGACAAAAACTGTCTGAGAGATACATAATAATCTAGCTGTTCAAAATTAGGTGCTTTAAAAAAAATGTATATAAGAAGCCTATATATAGGTATATACACCTACTATAATACTGTTTCTGAACACTTGAAAAAACCCCACATTTGGAAACAGGCTTACATATGTATTTCTGAAGTGTGAAAGGCTAGAAACTGTAATTATATTTAGCATATATCATGCAAAAAAAAATCCAAAGATTATATTCACAAAGCTTTTAATCATCTTATGCATTGATAGTAACCCAGTCATACCTTATCTTCCTTATGGTTTCTGAAAATTAGTAGACTAAAAGATTTTTAAGTGCTCAAACATGGTAAAAAAACCTGCTAGCACCAAAAAGAGGGAAGGAAAAAAACCGCAAAAAAGTTACCAAGAGAAGCAGTGAGAACAAAAGAGAAAGAAGAAGATCAAATCCAGCTAGCAATATATTAATTCCATCTGTCAGTGGTAGGAAATAATCAGAAATAAGAATTTAAAGTGGTCAGTAAAGGAAAACTGTAGTTAAAGGCTTATTCCAATGTAATACAGCCGAGAAATTCACCCTAATCTTTCTCTTACACTGGAAAGCCTTCCCCATTAAATAAATTATTCAGTGTATTTTTCACAATAAATCCATGTGCTTAATTTTAAATGGCATAGAGAATTTTTTCTGAAGCAGATAAGTCTTGAGTGGAGATTTCATAGTAATTTGCTGAAATTTCATGGACTGTTTTCCCTAGCTCTGTGAACCCTGATGAAAGTCAGAAGGCCAAAAATAAGATTTTTTCATAAATTCTTGTACTTCAGTTTTTATCATAGGTTTACTGTTCTGCAATTTCTAGCCTTCCTTCCTCTCTATTATGCAGCTTTATTCAACAAGACTCTACTTGTAGATATATTATACCTTGCTGCAACAATTGCTTCCTATAATTATGGCAAATGGCTTTTGCAACATCTGAATCTGTACTAAACTGCTGAACTTTTGTGTGTTAATCCATAGCAGGAAAGCATGAACATTCTTGACAGGTTTTCAGACTGAAGCAAACATTACCGAAATAAACAAAACACAATGTGTTCACAATTAATTAGTTTAACCAGGGCACTTTTGTTTCTCATGAACAGAAATTTGAGTGAATACAAAGAAAAATAATTTAATTATAAATATACTTGCAGTTGAACATAATGGTGCCATCAATTTTTTAGCAGACTCCACATTACAGTCCATGGGGGATCTGTTAAAATATTGATAGCAGGATATGGCCCATTATGAGAACACACAATGTGCTCTATTTTAAACAGAGAATTAATAAAGATTTGTTTGAGGAGGATGTAAGAAGAATAAACTGTAAGCTTTATTTCAGTATATCACCAGATCATATAAGGAAATCTGAACAACTGCCTTTCACTCTTTTTTGTCTTGCAACATGCATGTTATTCATAGCAAAAAAAAAAAGGAACAGTGTGAACTAAAATATTTCTATTATGTAATATATATACTATTTTTCTCTCACTTGTATAATATAAACCAGATTCCCCAAATGGACCACAGTACTCAAGGAAGTGGAATTTTATTCTTTATTTTCCGCTTTCATCTCATCCATGTATACCAGAATGGCAAAAGATGTTTCCATTGTTCTGAGGGAAGGAAATAAAAGCCTCCGTTTTTAACTCAACCTCCTTGAAGCCTTGCAGAATGTATAACAGACACAGAGACACAGACACTAGTATAATAATTCATATATTTTGTCCTTTTCCTGCTTCCTTAGAAATAATTGAAGGACATTAAAAAATGTTATCTAGCTAATACTTTCAAATGCTCAAAAGGGGAGGAGAATATAACACTGGTGGCAACTTAGTCTTTGGAATTTTTATGTGATACTCTTTTCTCATTCTACATTTTGTTCCCACACAAAACATTCATTCCTCCCCCTAATTTATTTCCTCTACTGGGGAAAGGGAGAGAAGCACAAGTGTAATGAGAAAGCGGAGGGTAATAAAGCCTGTCAAGCCAGCATAGTCCTTAGGACCCAACAGGTCAGACTGACAATCTCCTTGTTTGCTGTGCACTGGCTTCATCTGCCGTTTTTGGGCAGCCTTAAAAGCCTATTTTGGAAACAAGGGGAATTTATCACCTTCTAGACAGGGATCTTGAAAAGTGATGATCAAATCCTTTATCTTCAGGTTTCACAGATTAAGTAAAGTGGAAGCTTATGTAACTTATTGTTACTTATTTTAGCTAGCACGACAATACATGAAGATAAACTGTGTGAAGACAGCTAGCTGACAATGACAAGATTTTGGCTGAAGCAAGCTTTTGGCTTTCCCTGTTGGCAGGGCTGGGATATCTCTCAGAGCAGTGATTAGGAGTTCATAGCTCCCCTCGCCCCCCGGAAGAGATAGAAATCTGGTGTGTGTGTCGCAGTTGCCAAGTCTGATTTGAATCTGGGAACAGTTAATGTCGGGTCCACTAGGCAAGGTCAATTATCATAGAATAACAGAATCATAGAATAGTTTGGGTTGGAAGGGACCTCTAAAGGTCATCTAGTCCAACGCCCCTGCCGTGGGCAGGGACATCTTCAACTAGATCAGGTTGCTCAGAGCCCCGTCCAGCCTGACCTCGAATGTTTCCAGGGATGGGGCATCCACCACCTCTCTGGGAAACCTGTGCCAGTGTTTCACCACCCTCAGCGTAAAAAATTTCTTCCTTATATCTAGCCTAAATCTACCCCCCTTTAGTTTAAAGCCATTCCCCCTTGTCCTGTCACAACAGGCCCTGCTAAAAAGTTTGCCGCCATCTTTTTTATAAGCCCCCTTTAAGTACTGACAGGCGGCAATAAGGTCTCCCCGAAGCCTTCTCTTCTCCAGGCTGAACAACCCCAACTCTCTCAGCCTTTCTTCACAG